>NW_027532008.1:12789143-12861962 GCF_008692635.1 Crocuta crocuta | reverse complement strand
AGCTGTGATTTACGAACCTCTCTCTTACCATCTGTTCATTAGCTTCAAGGCACTGCTTTCCACAGCCTTAGAAATTGAGGGAAATTATGTTAAATCGTCACACGTTTTCTCTAAAGTTTCATTTTAAAGAAAAAAAAACAAAAGAAAGCTTTTAAGTAACTGGCTCTTTTTTCTGTAGGTCAGGCTACCACAGACAGCAAGCTGGGAAAAAAGGAGATTTTGGTAGGATTTGTTTTTAATTAAGATCTAAATCATGATTCTCTTTGAATGGAATGGAAAGTGACACCAGCTCTGAGACCTAGTTGATAAATTTTGCAATATCCCGACTGCCAGCAGGGACATAAGAGCAGATGGGTGCTTCCAAAGGAATTCCATTATATCTAGTTGTCAGATACCAGTAGCCCAAATCGGGAAATCTTACTATTTCTGTCTTCCTGCCTCCAGGAACAAAACATTATACTGGTCTATCCTTCCCAGCAGAACAGTTTATGAATCTTGTCCTTAAAAGTTCTCTGAAAACCCACCTCTCCACCTAATTCTAGAGCCTCTATGCTCTGATTTTATGCATTTCAAATACATGAAAGTCCAATTTTATACATGAAGTGAAAGAAGATATTGAGGCTTCACTTTACATTAGGATTCTTAGAGGACCCTTTCGAGTAATAGACTCCAGTAATAAATTCAAAATGACATCTGATATTTAGAAATTAAATGTACACTCCACTTTTCAGGAACATGTTTATTTTATAAAGCAGGGTACACACCTGTCTTTAACAATCTTTGCTTGGGAAGGTTTTCTTACATGCAAATTCTATTTATTTAAAGGCTCTTTTAGCAGATTATTTCTTAAGGAGATATAGAAGACCATTTATGTTTTTACAGCCCTTGTATCTTCTTTTATGAGTATCAGATGTGCAGAGTTGGATTTCTCGCACTCCTTAGTTGCTGGTCCACTGTCACTGCTGTTCCATGTGGGTCCCCCCTCTTGTGCTACTGATCTATCTCTCTTCCCTCCTGCCCCGCCTCCCATTCGCTCCTGCCCAAACAGGGAAATAGAGGCAGGAACCGTGTCAGAATATGCCACAGAGGCAGGAATTGTAGTTTTATATGGGGAAGTCAGGGCAGGCCTTTTTTGAACAAAGACCTGAAGGATATATTGGAGAGGGGTATTCGGGACTGAGAAGAGCAAGTGCAAAGATCCCGAGGCTGGCGCGTACCTGTGGTGTTTGAGGAGAGGCATGGAGGCCAGTGTGATTGAAACAGCGAGCTGGGGGTGGGGGGAGATGCAAGGTTAGTAAGGCACCTTCTAGGCCCTCATGTGGACTTTGGAGGAGTTTGATTCTGAGGCATTAGTGGAAGGTTTTGAGACAAAGAGTGATGTGACTTGGCTGACTTTTAGAAGGAACAAATTGACTGTACTGTAGTCCTTATGGGAGCAAAGAAGGGGTAGAAGCAGGGTGACTAGTTAAGAGACTACGGTGGATCCAGAAGAGAGGTGGATTTGCACAGAGGCAGTGGAAGTGTCAGGAGACTAGGCGTATTCTCTAAGCAGCAACAAGATTTACCAATGGCTTATATGTGAAAGGGAGAAGAGAATAAATGGAAGGATGGAGGTGGCCACTTACCTGGAGAGTGAACGCAGTGGTGTGAGCAGGTTTGGGGTGGCAGTCAGCAGTTCAGATTTGGAAATACCAAGTTTGAGATGCCTATTGGACATCCAAGGGGAGATGTTGGAATAGGCATTTGGATACACGAGTCTGAATTCCAACTTGGAGGTCATCAGTGTGTAATTAGTGCTTCAAACCATGCGATTGGATGAGATCATCAAAACTATGAATGTAAGTGAATAAAGAAATGGTCTGAAGACCTGGCTTTGGCTCACATTTCTACCTCAGGGCCTTTGCACTTACTATTCCTTCTGCTTGGAACAGTGTTTCTTCAAATAGTTGTGTGGCTTACTTCCTTATTTCATTCAGATTTGTGCTTAATTTTTGCTCCTTTAGAGACTCATTCTTTGCCCCCTCCCCTTCTGGTCCAGAAAGTGCATCAGATTATTCCAATAATTTTTCATATTTGATACCAATTCATGAGGTCAGTATGAGGTACCGAGAATTAGAGCTTTGTGATTGTCATTGTATGTTTTTCATTTTGTTAGGCCATGTCAGCTGATTCCCCAGAGCACAGTGCTGTAGGATTTATTTAGACAAAATGTGTATATCATTGATCACCAAATTTCTCCCTGATGGACAGGCTGGGAAGGAATGTGGGAAGGATCTGCCCCTCTGTTCCTTCTACTGCTGTTCCTTAAATATTCCCATTTATCTTAACAACTGAGTATTCTAGTATCTGCTGATGTAGACAGTGCCCCACAGACAATGAAAGAATGCTAGAAAGACAGGTCCACCTTCCTTTCAAATAACACTATAACCCACTACTTGTAAAAAGCTAAAATATGCTAAGAAAATGATATAGTATGAGAAAGAAAACATATACCTAAGAATTAGAAAGACTCAGAAGTGAGGTTCTATTACTCAGGAAAGGATAAGAAATAAAAGAGAAAAAAGATTTTTTAAAAAGGGTTTGACATCAGATGATTAATTTAGAAGACAGACAAAAATGATCCAGCATACATATTGTAAGAAATATACAGGGTCCCAAAGAAGAAAATCAAAACAAGGGGACAAATAGTAAAACTACAACTTGAAAAAATTTCTAAGATGATTTTTTGAAATCACACATTGAAAGTGCATGAGAAAATTGACCCAGAATGACCAATAACTGAGGCAAAAATTAGTAAGTTGTTGGACTTTCAAGAGAAACCATAACTTTAGGCATCAAGGTAGAAAGACCGAATCACCTATAAAAGAAAGCTACTCAAGTGTCATCAGCCTTTCCTACCATAGTATTCCCTGACAGAAGGAAATGGGGTAACATTTTTTTTAATGTTTATTTATTTTTGAGAGAGACAGAGCGCAAGCAGGCGAGGGGCAGAGAGAGAGGGAGACACAGAATCTGAAACAGGCTCCAGGCTCTGAGCTGTTAGCACAGAGCCCGACACGGGGCTCGAACCCACGAACCGTGAGATCATGACCTGAGCGGAAGTTGGAAGCTCAGCCGACTGAGCCACCCAGGCGCACCAATGGGGTAACATATTTAAGATACCTGTGGAGAGAAATGTGTACTAAGAATTTTATATCCAGCTAAAATGGCTTCCAAGTGAAAGGTACAGACGAACTGCGCAGGCAAACTTGGTGACGTGGGGAACATTTTCTCCCAGGAGTTTTTTTCTGAGGAATCTGCTAGATAGCAAATTCCAATCAACTGAAATAAGTAGAGAGCCATTGCCATATGGCTTGACAGTAAGTGCTAAATATATATCTTCTCGTGGAACTAAGATCGAATGAAAGTCAGAGGGAGAAAGTATAGTATATGTAATGTCTGTATGCTCTAATGTAGATACAGTATAACTGTAAAAATGTTGAAAAAAATGTAAAAATACCAGCAATAAAGAGGATATTAAACAGTTTCAAGAATCATAATTTTGATAGAACTGCTATTTTTAACTGAGATTGTTTCATATATAATGTGAGATAAAGCACATGAGCAATTATGTGCTATTCTAATTCTGTAATCTCTTGTGGGCTCAAGAATCAGGATTCTAGGTGTGAAAGAAAGTCAGTATGAGGTATAAGAGGTTCAGTAAAACACTGCAGTACTGAATTTGAATTGGGAGTATCAGACCCATGTGCACGGAAAGGGCTTAGGAATGATAAACAATCCAGGAGCAATGACATTTGTAGGACCCAGATCATGATCTTGAAACACTATTTTCCGTAAAAGGGAGACAGAGAATTCTTGGGAAAATAGATGACTCTAAGTCTGGGCAGAATATGTACAAGGTGAGCCAAGGACACTGGGTCATACCAGTTAGCAAGGAAACTAAAAGACTTATTAGGTTTGTGTCCAAAGGACTTAGGAACTAACTTACAGATGTTCCCACTGGATCAAGATTAGACAATGTGTATTCGATAAAGGTAATAATTTAAGTGGATTGAAACTCAACAAATTTATTTAAATCCATGAGCTCATAAGGATATTAAAAACTAATTGGCCATCTTTGGAGAACAATAAAAAACCCCTCATTATTTTAAAAATTGGTAAATAGTGCAAAAGAAAGTCATTTTATCCTGCCTTCCCATATGAACTATACCCTGGGTAAACAAAGCATAGGTAAGTGAAAGTTTCTCTTCCTAGAAATATTCCAACTAATAACTAAAGACGAAATGATTTAATTTACATACTATTATTTTGCAACCCTAATGAATTAATGGATATAAGTTTTATACATCATTAGCTGCTAACATCACAAAAGAGACACCATACATTATGTGGCTCTGATAGAAGGATGCAACAAGGTCTATGCATTGTCTTCTTGCCCAAAATCAAACCTGATGGTCAATCCTGTAGATCCATGGAGATGCAATCAGCAAAATCCAAATAGTAGGAAACTCTATAGGACAAAAACCTTGTTTCCTTCAGCAAACAAATTACATGAAAAAAGAGAAGGACAGAGAGGCAACCTATATAGATTAATATAGAGAGAGGCATAGAAACACAACAGGCAAAACTAGTGTTTAGGGATTTCATTGCTAAGTTTATAAAATCATAAAGGAGAGCTCTCCACCATAAATGGAGGACAGTAGTTACTTTTGAGGGAGTGGGGAGGAAATTGTTATTAAGATGGACATGTGGAGGGGCACCTGGGTGGCTCAGTCAGTTAAGCATCTGTCTCTCAGTTTCAACTCAGATCATGATCTCACAGTTTGTGAGTTCAAACCCCACATTGGGCTCCATGCTGACAGAGCAGAGTCTGCTTGGGATTCTCCCTCTCTCCCTCTCTCTGCCTCTCCCCAACTTGCATACATGCTCTCTCTCAAAATAAATAAACTTTAAAAATACATATTAAGGGGCACCTGAGTGGCTCAGTTGGTTGAGTGTTCAACTTCGGCTCAGGTCAAGATCTCACGGTTTGTGAGTTCGAGCCCTGTGTTGGGCTCTGTGCTGACAGCTCAGAGCCTGGAGCCTGCTTCAGATTCTGTGTCTCCCTCTCTCTCTGCCCCTCCTCCACTCGTGCCCTGTCTCTGTCTCTCTCAAAAATAAATTAACATTAAAATATTTTATATATATTTTAAAGGATGGACATGTAGAGGGCTTATGAGTATCTGGCAAATTTGTTTCTTGACCTGGTCATGAGTACAAAAGATTGACCTCATGATGGTTCATTAAACTAAGCATTTATTTTATTTTATTTTCTGTGTCTGTTAGATTTTATAATTGAGACTTTTTTTTTTTAAAAAGTATAACTGAACTGTTCATTTATCTCTGCAGTAGTTTTTGTGTAATCTTCTAAAGAGCCACACTACACTGGGTAAGCAGACCTGTAAGAATGTAGGCCTTTATTCATTCCACAAATATTTCTAGAATAACCCACTCCTGGGTAGGCATCAGAGAAGCACTGTACCCAAGCTGAGGCAATTATAATACAAAGTATAATATGGTAGATGCTATATGGACAAAGTGTTATAAAAGTACAGAGGAATGGGAGTTTATTTCTGGTTGGGATTAGCAAAAGCATAACAGGGCACTAGTGCTTCGGTTGAATCCTGTAACATGAATAATGCATGTTCTTTTTTAAAACCATCAATCCATATTGAAAGAATATTTATAACTCACTGCCTCAGTGACGACTCATCCTTAACCCTTACATTCTGGTTTCCATCATTTAGTATAACCTACTGAAGCCCATTGAAACCCGTTCAGCAAAACCCATGGAAACCCAATGCTTGAAGGTCTTTGGTCATTTCTTAATGATGTCTCCTCAGTCCCTACCACCTATAAACTCTGCCAAATTCATCACTGTTGAGTACTGCCATCTTCTAGAAACCATTATCTTCCTTTTCTTCGCAACCTTCTGGGTACCCTGATCTTCCTCCTACCTTCCATCTGTCCTGTTTGTGTTCTTTGGCTACTGTTTCCACCCCCATGGTTATACCCTCTGCCTCTTTCTCTCTCTCTTCTCTTGTGTCAGCTTCACCTGCCACCCCATATGCTACTAAAATGGAAATATCTATCAGATTCTTGCCCTGTGGAAGCCTGAGACGTGTACTTCTGACTCACCACTCATCATTCCTTTCTGGATGCCCTCTGTCCCCTCAAAATTGAGATGCCCCAAATTGGACCCATTTTCTTCCCCAAACTAAATCCTCCTCCTAACCTTGCCAACTCAGTTAATAGGTTCTCTACCTTCCTGGTCTCACCCTAGAATCTTTTACCCATCCCTAACTGCCCTGTGGAGATGTTATGTCCCAAACTTGGAGAGCTTCTATTTTTCTGGAGTACTTATGCACCCTTTAGAACTGCTCTGTGTGCGAGGCTTTAGGTAGAATTCATCCAAACCCAGTGAGAAGGTTTCTCTGGTGTCTTCACTGTCATAAGTCCGCTTTCTTCCTTTGCTAGATCATGACATGTCTGCATCTCGTTCAGTGATGGCATTCTCAGGTTCCAGACCTATGCTGGGCACTTCATACCACTAGCTTAAGTGATGAATACCAGAGTTAACGTGGCCATCATCACTAACGAGCTTAAAATGAACAAAGGCGCAAATGTTTCCTTGGTGAAGGTGGGAGCTGTCCAGCGTGGACAGGCCCACAGCTAACCTCCGGGACTTGTGTTCTTAACATGCTGATGATACTTGTCAGGTTGTTTTTTCCTGCTGTTTTTTTTAAATTTTTTATTCTGGTCCAAGTTTACATTGATTTAAAAAACAAAAAAGAAGATTTATTACAAACACAAGCACTGCTGTTTGTCCTGGAGGTAAAGGTTTAGGCTGAAGTGCTTTCATCAATTTTTCTACCTGTTTGCTCATTCAACAAGCATTACTGAAAGCTGACTTTGGTGCTAGATGATGGTCAATCAGATGAATGGTGTGGCTCCTGCCCCCAAGATGTTCACGTTGTAGGTCATGGTTGTACTATATCTGTCTGCTTGCTTAGTGTTTATTAGCCCTGAGGATGTAATCACTCACTCATTCACTCACTCACTCACTCATTCATTCATTCATTCATTCATCCATGCACTGCCTTTCCAATCTGCTCCTCTCCCATAGCCATTGGCTGATGAGTTTCCATGTGTTTTAGATCCGTTGCTTAACCTTCACAATTGCATTCAATAGATAACGACTGAGTTCCAAAACAATCAAGGACTAGTACAGGCACCGTGCGAGTTCTTGAGAATACTGTTGCAAACCGATAGCATGATCCCTGCCCTGTGGGTCTTCTATTAACATTATGCAGGTTCCATACTGTCCTTACCCTCTAAGAATTTATGCTCAAAAATCACGGTGGCTATAATCATGATCAGCCTAAATTGTTTTAGTTTTCTTTTGCTTCCTGCGTAGATAAGTTGCTTCCAAGAAGGGAAAAAATAAGTTGCATAAACATGCTTCTTAAAAACAGGAGTTGGGGGTACTGTTTCTATAGAAAAATCACTGTGGAGCTTGTCAGCTAGGATTATTCTTTGGCTAATCACAATTCTGAGACTGGTCAACATTATTACAACAGTTGTAAATATACAGCTACACGAACAAGGCAGTAATCAGCTACTACTGAATGCCATGTAATTTCTCTACCTTGAGGAAAGGGGGTGGGTAAGAAGAAGATAACAGTTTTTTTTTTTTTTTAAGTGCCATGGATAATCAAGAATGTTCTTTAAAAAGTGTTCTTAAATATATGCCCATGTCCCCTTAAATCTGTCACGATAAAACATCTCATTTTGGTTGATGTATGACAAGGAAGCAATCACCGTTAATCAGAATGACACATTTCCATTTGCTTTATGGAAGAGAAGGTAGATGAAGGTCATGAATAAGAAAACAAAGCAGCTTGTGATTCGTGATGTTTGGGGTTTCTTTTGAAATTCATTTCCTCAGGAAGTTCATAATCCATCGTTGTCTCCTCTCGAAGCTTCATCCATCCAAATTTGCTAGAAGTCCTTGTCAGTGAAGACGGACATATTTTGTCTTCTCTCCTGAGTAGAAAAATAGGTTAATTTGCTCTGGGTTCTTTGACAAATTTAGTCCTTAAAGTTGTAAAATCTCAGCATTTCTGACTCTAGATATTTCTTCAGGGGGTACTGACTCCATCCTCTGTGTGATAAAATTATACCTGCAAGATTAACATCCCAGCTGGTCACAGCCGTGCCCGTGGGAAACTGGGAGGGCAAAGGACCAGAGGTTTAGTGCTTTATTAGAAGCAGACGTCAGGAGCCTCTTTCTACTCTCTGCTCTCTGTATTTTAACACATGTAACTGTTTTAGGCGCCTGGTTAAAGCTTTACCTTCCTTGGAGATCACCTTTCATAAAAGAGGATATTTTCTGGCTTTGGGTCTATGGTTGGAGTGGGGGAGGGTGGTGGTGCAGGCCTAGCTCTGGAGCCATTAGGTCTGGCTTCATGCCCAAACATTTGTAGAACCTTTCACAAGTCAGTATGATACCCCATTGTGGAATATTATCAGCTGGCTGTAGTCTCTATTCCAAAAGTTAAAACATAATTTGTGAAACAGAAAAAAATCCTGGCACTGGGAATCTAGTGCAGATCTCTCAAGGGGCATGTAGATTATTTGTTCTGACATCCAAAGATGGCAGTCTTCAACTGAATCCCCCAAGGTCATGATGCCCCAGGACATCGAATTTGCAGTTATCTTGGGATAATTTTATGACCAAGCATTTAGCTCATCCAAAGTCTTTTATTATAATTACTATTACTATTATTATTTTAATATTACTATTTAAACTGGGGAAGTTAAAGAATTATTAAACTATAGGAGGAGACTATAAAGATATAGGAAACTCTAAAGGGCTCCCAAAGGGCTGAGAGAGAGTGTCCAGGGAAGAACAAATATGGAAGGTGGGCTCCTGCCCCAGGCTGGGGTTCAGCCCTTATTGGAGAGATTAGTAGCAACCATTGGATAGCGGAGAAGTTCTCTGGGTTGCTCAGGACAGAGCTGGTCCATAGTCATCAAAGAAAAAAAAAAAAAAACAAGAAACAACCCACCAGGGCCTGGAAAGCTAGTTATCTTGTTATCTTGCAAAAACAAAGATGGCAGCCTGGAATGGTTGCTTTAGCAGTAGGCTCTTTTGAACATGCTTCCTTGCCTGAGCTTTTCACAAATCAAACCATAGCAGGCTTTTTCCTGGAACACGCTGCGAACCCAGTGCCAATGCCTTAAGAACTTTGTGGTGGCTATTTGGGGTCTGCATGAAGCCAAGCTTTACAAATCCTGTCATCAGCAAGCCACTTGAGAGAGACCTCACTTGGTGCCACTTGATACTGGCTCGCCCACGATGTGAGTTCCCTGCCCACACTCCGTTTGGTGTGGCAGGACTTCGTAATCTACAATTATAATTTTCTTTTTGTGTATTCCCCTCTTTTGCGTTCTTTGGTCTTTTTTCCTAAGGAAAAAAAATCCCCAAATTTGAGTATTCTCCCCAATTGCTATTCTTTTTCCAAATATTAGGCCAACTTTGACAGGAAATCATGCTTAAATTACTGTTAAGCTTCTTGGAACTGATTTTTCAGATAATACAAGAATCTCGACCATGAGACTGATCCAAAAGAAAAATCTCTGGATTAGTTAGGACTGTTTGTATATGAGGGAAACATCATTGCTTTGGCTGTAGAGGACAGAGGGTGGGGGAGATTTATAAAGTGTTTAAGGGGACCAATGGGAAAAGGCCTTGGGCCATGGCCAGGTACTGAAACCAGACACTCAGAAGCACCAGGACCCTCTCTCTGACTTTTATTTATGATGCTTGCAAAATATCAGAGCTTTTCCTCTTTTTCTGGAGAAAGAATATCTCTATCTTACAGTCTCAGCATTTATTTGTTTGTTTACTTATTTAGTTCTCAAGTGCCTAGCCCAAACTATACTAGAGTTTTGCTGATCTCTTAGAACCAATTTGTAGTTCAACTGAAGAAAGACTTTCCTTGGTCCAGCTTGATCATTTGACCTTCCTGGGTCTAATCAGCTAAGGCAGAGGGGCAGGTAGTATCTGGTACAGACAAGGCAGTTGGGAGCCCACATTGGTGGACAAAGGAGGTAATCAATGCGAGGTCAGGAAAACACCCCAAAAAGGATCTTTGGCAAACACTGAAGGAACGCACGTGCCATTTAGAATTTATGATAGCTAGGGCATCGGCACTGATTCCCTAGAGTAAGATCTACAACCTTTTTGTATTTTAGCAAGGCAGACTTTAAAAATATACTTCCATGGACAGCTTTTTAAGGACCCCAGGGGTGAATGACTGTCAAAAATGAATTTCTGATGCCCAAACTGCCAATGCTTTTGATGTGAAAGCCAAAAAGCATCTTAATGTAACACCCAGGATGCATACGACAAGCCCAGACTTACTCAGGATGAAAGACACAGAACATGTTCATGGGGGAATGCAAGCCTGGAGGAAGTGGGAAGAAAGGCAGACTGAGCAATGAAAGAGGAGTAGAATATGCTGAGAGCAACCCAAAGAAATAATATTTGGGTTTTAAAGCTTATACCAGATCAAACAATGATGTATGGAAGATTCTAAGAGAAACCTAAAGAAGTATCATCTGGCTTTTAATGGTTCTGTCTAGAGCAAGAAGATGGAGAAGGGAGGGGACAACTGTCTCTTGGATCTAACCGAGTAATGTCAGCAGGTGCCAGAAGAAACACAGCTTGGTCTCATCTCCTTGGGCTCTCATTTTCTCTGCCAAGGAGAAAGGAGAGCCTGGTTGGAACTAAACAGGGTGTCCCAGGCAAGACTCCTAGAGTTGAAAGATCCTACCCAAGCTGGCTAAGAACAGGTGGTTATAGGAATACAACAAAAATCTCACAGAACTGAGGGAGTGGAAACAGAGTCCGGCCAGGTCTCTGGAAACTAGAAATGTGGCTGAGAACAATGAGCGCCCTCTCCTCTCCAAGTCTCGGGGGAAAATGGGCTTTGTTCACTGGTTTCAACCCATTGGACCCAACTGTCTCTTTTTATAGCAAATATTTTTACAACATCCATTTTCCTGTCTTGAAGTAAATTCCCAGATAATATAACCTACTTAAATGCTTAATTCAAAATGAAAGTAATATAATGCCCTACCTGAAATATGAAAGAAGATCTCAAGGCATGTGACTTATCTGAAACAAAAAGTAAGATATAGCATACTCTATAAATATAGATACAGAAAATGATGTGGCCATGAATTTGTGGAATTGCCATGAATGGAACAGTTTCAAAGATCCACTGATGTAGTCAGACTGTACTGCCAACCTGGCTTTCCAAAAGGGTGGGTCTTCAGTTACCAACTGCAGTATAACAAATCAAAACTCAATTACTCCCAGACAATCATGCGTGATGCTTATAGGTCCTGTGGGTCAGGAATTCAGGAAGACCACAGAAAGATTGGCTCTTTGCTGTTCCATGATGTCTGGGCTGTCACCTCAGAGGACCCCCAGTAGCTAGCCCTGGAACAGCTGAGGCTGAAAGAATCACTTTCAAGATGACTATACATCACTCACCTGCCTGGACCCTGGGCCAAGATATTGAGGACTGGACCGCCTATATGTGGTGATCCAGCTTGGTGATCTCAGGGTGTTTGGACTTCTTTTTTTAAATTTTTATTATTTTTATTTTTTTAATGTTTATTTTTGAGAGAGAAAGAGGGAGAGAGAGAGGGAGAGAGAGAGACTGGGGGAGGGGCAGAGAGTGGAGACACAGAATCCGAAGCAGGCTCCAGGCTCTGAGCTGTCAGCACAGAGCCCGACACGGGGCTTGAACTCACAAACTGTGAGATCATGACCTGAGCCGAAGTCAGCCACTTAACCAACTGAGCCATTCAGGTGCCCCATTTGGGTGTTCAGACTTCTTACATGGCAATCAGGGCTCTAGGGACAAGGATCTCACTAGATGCTACAAGCGCTTTTACAACTTAACCTTGAAAGTCACACAGCCTTCTAACTTCATCCTGATGGAAAATTCTAGATCATGTTATGAGAAGGGAGCCATCCTGGTCCATTCATTGTTACCTGGCGAGGAGGCGTCTGCATTGTTTTCTCCACACTATTAGGGAGGCCGGGTGTCCCTGCCTTGACCACCCTCCCTGTCTCCACTGGTCCACATTTCCAGAACTGCACTCAGAATATTGTCCATGTAATTCACAGAACTGCTCAGTTACATGCCAGTGGGAGAGCTTTGAAGAGTTGTGATTTAACCGAAGAAAATCCAATGCCTTAGACATTTTTTAAGCTCCCCCACATCTGCTAATGAGTTGCCCCCATTTAGCAAGAAAATAGTTTATAAATTCTATTTGTACTGTCTTTAAAAATGGGAAAAATAAAATTGCAGCGCAAACTGTAAGAAGACAAGAAAGAAAAATATCTTGCCGTTCCATAATTTCATTGCAACCAATGGATTTCTCTCTTCTTAGCTTTTTTTTTTTAAACAAAACAAAACAAATTTATAATATAAATGCTTTTTTGGCACACAACATATCCTGCTTTAATATTGCATATATGTTTTATAAAAATGTGTTTATAAAAGCCTTTGAGTGCTTCTTGGAAATATAACAAAATTTTTAGAAAGAAGTGTTATTGAGGTGTTGTTCTCCAAATTGAAAAAACAGCCTGAATATAACATTTTTTATGCCCATGTAACATATTTTATGTAAAAATATGGTCATATTGGTGGGGGGAATACAAAAGATGAACAGATGTAAAGAAAATTCATACTCCTGTTTGCTTTCGAACCATTGATTCATGGCACACAATGTACCTAATGTTTTATGTTTTCCTTGAATGGTATTTTCAACATGTATCTTATTCACACAGGGGCCCTTGTATGGTGTCCTCTGTCACATATCCATAGTTCTTTTGACCCTTTCAGATCCAAAGCTCTGGAGAGGTGTCAAATACATGAGAATACGAACCTTAGTTTCCAAGATTTCCTGCCAAAGGTAACCTGGCGTCATGAAATATCTATGCAGGAACATGTTCTGAAAAATTGAGTATCTGTCCAAGGAGTGTCAGATTCTCATGGGTGCAGAAGAACCCTTTAGTCCATCTGGTCCATCAACTGCCCCCTGCAGAGCTTTGTGGAAACTTACCTCTGTAAGTGCGTGGGTTCCCTAAATTCTTTCCAGCTCTGTTCTTCTAGACTAACAATGGCCAGGGGAGCTGCATGCAATGGTAGAACTAGTCTCCATCTGTTCTAACATAGCAGCCACTAAATTCATGTGAATATTGAAGACTTAAGGTGTGACCTTTGGGACTAAAGAAATGACTTTTTAATTTTAATTAACTTAAATAGGCTCATGTGGCTAGTTAGTGGCCACCATATTGACTTATTGGCCCTGCAGTTCCAGAAATTTTACAAAAACAAAAAAACAGAAACACAGAAGAACCAGAGGTGAATACTGTCAGAATTTAGTCTGAGTTGAATAAAACTTCTAGGGTTACTTGGAAAGCTGCCTTTTACAAGAAACTAATAACACTTGAAATAAACTCTACCATTTGTTAGGTGTCATCTAGGAGCCAGGCAAGGTGTGAGCTAAAAGCTTTGGCAGTGTTATTTTATTTTATTATTTTATTCAACCCTCATAACATCCTTATGAGGTAAGTATTATTGTCTCCACCCACCCTTTTTATTTGCAGATGAAAAAAAGAAACACCAAAAAACACCAACCTGTGGCTTAGAAATATTAAGACCACAGCTTGTTCTTGGCAGAGGGAGGCTTTGAACTCAATTCTGGGTCCAGTGCCTATGTGTAGTGTTTCATATTCTTCTTTTACATACCTTGTCAGAATTCACACTTCCTTCTAACCAGAAATTCAAAGGCCTTACTGACAGAATAAAACAAACCTTTTTTTTTTTTTCCTGGAATGTTCTATTTCCATGAGACTCTCCTTTAAGATTCTAAGCTCTGTCTTTGGTGACCCTGAGACACTGAATTTGTTACTGCCTGAAATGTGTCCTAGCCCCTCAGTGGCCCTCTTTTCCAAGTCCAAAAGTTACAAAAATAATTCAGAGCCTTTTGAGGTGCTAGAAAACATTGCATTTGCATTTCGTATCATCACATGACAGTCCAATTTAGTGGTATGTCACCAATGACGGTCTGAAAGATATCTAATGCAAAAGGACATTATACAACCTCAGATGAGTGACATTACCTTCGGAACCTCTGTTTTGTCATCAGTTAAATGGGCATAATAATAATTGTTACTTCATGAGCCCTTTCTGTGGATCAATGAGTGTATTTGTATTTAGCCTGGTGCCTAATATAAAGTAAGTGCTCAATGAACGTGAAGGCGAATATTATTATGACTCTGTATCCACTTCAGCTCATGCTGGGTTGCTTGCTAATTTCTCACCTGATTTTTTTTTTTTTTACTATGAAGGAAAATAATGACAATAACGACATAGATCAAAACCAACAAGATAATTGTTATCAGGTGCCTTTTTCTCTCTCCTGAGATGCAGAAACAATCTCAACTTGAGCCCCTGGATTGCTAATTGATGTATAATGGGGAAAACCTTGAGAAAATGCTATTTTCCATTAGAATTAACAAAAGGCACAGAAGAGGAGGCTCTTTCTGAGTTTTTTTTCCCTCCCAGCATAGCCTAGATTCTTGGCGATTTCATACTTACCTTTGGCCTGCAATCATCCATGCTGCTGTAATATGTGAAATATACATAGAAGTCAAATGGTAGGTTAGAAAGAGCCCAGAATCAAAAGCTTGGGTCTGACTCCCAACTCTTACGGTCTCATACAAATTCCTGGAATTCTCATTTGATCCATTTGTGAGATGAAGAATTTAAACTCTGAAAATTCTCACACATTATTACCTAGTTGTAATGCTGGTTATTGATTCCAACACGCCAGCCATGACTCGGAAACTACTTTATCAACAGCCGTTTGATTACCTTTGAGTGAATTAGGGTGATGCTAGCTACTCTAATAGATAATTTTCCCAATCTCACTGGCTTAGCACGGCAAGAGTGTTTCTCACGCATGTAGATTCTAAATAGGTGCCCTTGATGAGCAGGTGGGTCTCCTCTAAGTGGTGACTCAGGGATCTAGGGCCCTCTGGTAGCAGGATTCTCACACACAGTTGTGACACCGAGGCTTTCCTTTCCAGGAAGCAACTTTATTTGTGCTGGCACCACTCAGTTGGGTTCAGACCCAAAGAACTGAGCCCAGAATGCCCCATGGTATAGTTTTTTAAAATATATTTTCTACTTCTTTCTCTCCATATATGGTAACATACACATGTGCAGTCTGATTAAGTGGTCTCATGTTACAAGGTCATGAGGGATGTTGTCAGGTTGCCTTGAGGTGTTTTTTTTTTCTTTCTTTAGGGAAGGGACCCTACCACACTCTTGCCTTGTGATCTTGGGGTCTTCAGTTCTCACTCCCAGGTTGCTGGGTTAGGGAAAGTGTCTGGAGGGTGGCCTGTGGAGGTTATGTGGGCTGGGCCTGGGACTGGCACATATAGCTGCCACTCACATTCCTTTGGTAGCAGTCAGGCAAACCTGCACACCTAACTGCAAGCCAGGCTGTGGAAAGGTAGTATGGCTGGGTGCCCAGGAGGAAGAAGAGGGAGTGTGGTAAACATCCAGTGCCTTTGACACAGCTTCTCATCAGTATTAGATGACTGGTGTCGGATGTACAAGGTGTCCCTTGTCAAGCAACAGAACCTGGAGTTTTAGATAGGTTGGTGGCTGTGTGTGTATCTGTGGGCGGCTTGGGGATATGACATTTCTTCTAAATTTTTGAAATATTAAAAATAGTTGGGGAATTATTTTCTCATTCCCCTAGATCCTTAGTTTTTCACTTCTTGCTGAAGCACCGGGAAGCTCCATCCCCTGTTGTTAGTGCCTGGTCCCAAAGACACAAAGACCAGACCATGCACAGTTTTCTGGGCTCCTAGGGACCTGGAGGGGAAGACATGAGTCCTCCCTAGAAGCCAGCAGGGTCCCTTCTGTTTCTGATAGTCTGACATTCTGGCCTTCTCCTGCAGATGGCTTCTGCACAGAACCTTATCCCAGTTGACATGAGGCTTAACGACAGTAGCCCCTTCCCTACCGCAAGAGCTAAAGCATTTCTCTCTGGCTGAGAGGCGTGCTGCGTATCTTCCCAGTTCTTGTGGGTGTTCCTGCCAGATTTTCTTCACTGTTGTTGTTTGATTTTTTCTCTTATAACTACTGCTTTATTAATTTTCTTTCATAGTACATCTAATTTTAAGAAAACAATGAGTATTTTAGGGGCAGCTGGGTGGCTCTGTTGGTTAAGCATATGACTCTAGGTTTCGGCTCAGATCATGTTCTCACAGTTCATGAGATGGAGCCCCGTGTCAGGCTCTGGGCCGAGAGCAGGGAGCCGGCTTGGGATTCTGTCTCCCTCTCTCTCTCTGCCCCTCCCCTGCTCGCTGTCTTTTTCTTCCTCAAAATAAATAAACTTTAAAAAAAAAAAAACAACCTCTTGTAGGGGTGCCGAGTGGCTCAGGGTAAAGCATCTGACTTTGGCTCAGGTCATGATCTCACAGCTCGTGAGTTTGAGCCCCACGTCAGGCTTTGTGCCGACTGCTCAGAGCCTGGAGCCTGCTTCAGATTCTCTCTCCCTCTCTTGCTCTCCCTCCCCGACTCATGCACTGCTCTCTTTCTCTCTCTCTGTCTGTCTCTCAAATATAAATAAACATTTAAAAATTTTTAAATAAAAAGCCTATTATATAAAAAAGAAAAGAGTGAGTATTTTAAAATAAAAACAATAATACATGAATTTCTCAAGATTCCTATCAATTGCAAAGGAAAACTGAGCTACCAAAACAATGATATGACATTCAACTGTGTTCACCATTTTTAAGGTAAAGAATTTTTATAAAAAATAAAGGAAAACGGTAAAAGACTGAAGCTTCTTTCATATTTGGAATATTTTCCTTTGTTCCTATAATTCTAACAGTACTGCCAGAGTTTTGAGGGCCTCGGGAGTGACATACAGTAGTGACATGGGATCCCTTTGTGGGGACACCTGCCTTCTGCTCTGGGTCTCCGTGTCCTTATGTGTACAATGACAACAGTAGCATATGGTTACAAAATTCTGCATGGACCTTTTTGAAGATCGGGTGAAGGAAATTATAAAGCACGCTGCAAAAGCCTCTCACACATGGCAGTCACCTCCTCCGGGATGGCTTCCTCGCCCTTCTTCCATGATAGGTGGAATTGCAAAGCCCAAACAGGCTGATTGTCTGCCTTCGAAGGCTCTTCAGTCCAGTAGAGGACCCAGAGGCAGGAACCTCAGTCCCGTCGGGCGGCGTTCTCGGTCACACAAACGCAGTACCATTTGCCCAACTTCCATGCTTTTGAAATGACTGGTCAGAAGACGTTCACTGAGTGTCTTCTGTATGCAGATACCTTCCCTACTTGCTCTGCCAAAACAGAAAATAAATTGAAGACGTGGTACCTGATCTTCACAGGCTTGCAAGGCACCCACAGGTGAGGAGTGTCTGAGAAAATTCCCAGATAATTTACAAATTGAACTTGAAGAGCTGGATGGGGGTGAGGGAGATGTGGGGAGCAGCCGTAAAGCACGCATCGGGATAAACCTTCCTGGACCAAACGAAATTTGTGCCAGACTCAGAGGGTGAGAGTTGTCAATTAATGACGCCGAAAGAAAGCTGTTAGGAAAATTGCTCATGCTACCTCTCAGCAAAGCAGTTTGACAGTGCATGTCTAGGGACTGTATGATTATTATTTTTTAAATGTTAATCTATTTTTGAGCAGGGAACGGACAGAGAGAGAGAGACAGAAGGTCTGAAGCGGGCTCGCTGTGGGGCTCAAACTCACGAACCACAAGGTCATGACCTGAGCTGAAGTCAGACGCTTAACTGACTGAGCCACTCAAGCACCCCAGTCTAGGTACTTTAAAGTGGAAATCTATCCTGTGAGAGGAGTCCTCAAAATGGAAAAAACTCCATTGCTGGTGGGATTATAGAATGGGCCAGGGGTACCTGGGTGGCTCAGTTGGTTAAGCACTCAACTCTTGATTTCAGCTCAAATCGTGATCTCACAGTTTGTGAGATCGAGCCCCACATTGGACTTTGTGCTGACAGTGCAGAGCCTGGTTGGGATTTTCTCTCTCTTCCTCTCTCTCTGTCCCTCCCTGGCTCACATACTTTCTCTCCCTCTCAAAATATGAATGTAAATAAACTTAAAAAAAAAAATAAAAGCCAAAATATTTTTAAAAAATATAAACAATAGCATGGGCCAGCCACTTTAGAGCATACTTTGGCAGTTCCTCAAAATGTTGAATGTCTAGTCATCATAGAGCCCAGCCATTCCACTCACCAGCGAAGGGAAATATGCTCACACTGGATGTCTATAGAGACAGAAAGTAGATTAGTGGCTGCTCTCGGGTAAGAGAATGGGGGAAATGGGGAGTGCATGCTAGTGGGTAAGAGGTTTCTTTGGAGGATGATAAAAATGATCTAAAATTTGATGGAGGTGATTATCAGACAACTCTGTGGCTATACTGAAAACCTCTGAATTGCATCCTTTACAAGGGTGAATTTTATGGTATATGAATTATATATCAATAAAGCTGTTATAAAAACAAATAGGAAGTTTTATGCCAAAGACAAAATCTTGTGTGTTTTTTTCCCCTAAGAATAAAAAATTGTCAACAATCTAAATGTCAGCCACAAATGAAATAAGAAAATGATGTGGCCATTGGGTAGACTCTTAGCCATCCATTTAAACAATTTTTAACTCAAGGCAAGAGCCTCTTCTGGCTTTAATGTGGGAGACATTGACCCCACAGTGACCCCATCTCATCCTGAGCACCTCTCCTCTCGCTCACATGCACAGCTTCTTGGGTTTTGCTTTGTTTGGGTTTGTTTTGACTCTGGTTTCCCTCCCTTGGTGCCTGAGACCGTCTCATCTGTGCGCAAAGTTCTCCTTCCATAGCCCTTCCATCTGTAGGAGAAAAGACACCTATGTAATATTGTCCTAAAAAATAACACAGAACCTTCCCCTTAATTTTTCAGTATGCTGTGGTATATTCATTTGCTGGGGCTGCTGGGATAGTTGGGGGCTTAAACAATAGGAATTTCTTGTGTCACAGTCTGGAGGCTGGGAGTTCAAGATCAAGGTAGAGCAGGGACGGTTTCTTGAGGCCTCTCTCCTTGGCTTGTGGGTGGCTGTCTTCTCCCTGTGTCCTTGTCTTCACATGGTCTTCCCTCTGTGGGTCTCTTTGGACTCTCCTTTTTTTTTTTTTTTATTGTTTTATTTATTTCTGAGAGAGAGACAGTGTGAACAGAGGAGGGTCAGAGAGAGAGGGAGACACAGAATCTGAAACAGGCTCCAGGCTCTGAGCTGTCAGCACAGAGACCAATGCGGGGCTCGAACCCATGAACCGTGAGATCATGACTGGAGCCGAAGTCGGACGTTCAACCAACTGAGCCCCCCGGGCGCCCCGGTGTCCTCTCCTTACAATGACACTACTCGCGTTAGATTCGAGCTTTCCCTCATGAGCTCACTTTGCCTTGATCACCTCTTTACAGACCCCGACTCCAAACACAGCCACACTCTCTGGCACTAGGGGTGACGTCTTCGACGTGTAAATTTTGGGAGAATGCATTTCAGCCCATAACAAGCAGAGGCATGAATTCCCACCTTAAAAAGATAATTTATTAAGATATAGAGGAAAAGGGAAAAAAGTACTATAAAAAATATAATTTGCCCCTCCCACCCTGGGCCACTCCAGTCCTAGCGGTTTTAGGCTGCAGCTCCTGCCTGACTTCTCTTTTGCCTTCATGAGGGTGTGTTTGGGGGTGGGGGTGAGGTATGGAGAGCCTACAGTTATCTCGAAGGTGTTCAGATCTTTCCAGGCCTAAGTATAAACGCCCAACTGACTCCTAGAACCCAAGAGAGAAGGGAGGGCTTCCCCCGTCTTCCTAGCCCAGAACCTGCCACCTGAGACTTCCTCTTCTGCGCTAGGACTGAGCTCTAAGGAAGACAGTCCAGAAGAGAGGCCTCCCTGCCTCCCGCCTCCCCATGAGGGCGTGACTGCCATCATTTCATTTCCCCAGATATACGCTACTTGATGCCTTGGAGGAAAATAGGCCAGAGAAACACAGTATCAGCTTCATCTAGCCCCCATTCAGGCATTTTTCATCAAGGGCCCCACAGTTTGAGGCTAGCCCCACCCACTGTCATATTTAATAATGAGTAAGTATTAACGTAAGGAAAGGTTACTGAATTAATATGAAACAAAATAAGCAATCACATACCAACAGCAGAAATATACTAATCTATTGAAGGGGGATGTCTGAATTAAAAACACCAAAGGTTGTTAGATAACACCTTGTTTTTTTTGTTTTTGGGTTTTTTTGTTTTGTCTTCCATTATATTTTTCATGAGTAGGTACTGGGTGGGAGCCTCTTTAAGATTCATTTTGAGGAGAGAGCAGAGGGGGAGGGACTGTGTCAGAGGAGAGCAGGATTCTCAGGAGTTGTTCTTTCTCCTAAAGTGGAAAATGGGTTCAGGAGAGAAGAAGCACAGAGGACAATGTTAATGAATCTCTGGACTGTTCCGGCCTGAAGGGCCAGTGTATTTTCCCATTAACATGATCGTTAGTGTCTGAGGAGCTAGCGAGGCCCAGAGGACCCCTGAGTACCAAATGCTTGAGAAACTAATTGCACAGAGCTCTGACCTTTCACTTTAAATCATCAGCAAGTCCCAGGAAATCATTTCAGGCATCCAATGGTCCTTGGCCTCTTTCATTTCCAAATCCACATTGAGAGCTCAGTTTGCAGAAACTCTTCTCTGAATATCTTTAATTTAGGGATGCCCTTTTCCTGGCAGTGAGTGAGAATACTCTGTTATAGTGCAACATAAATCACCCACGGACGTGCTAGAGCAAATGGCTATAGAATGGATTGGTGTAATCAGTATAATAAGTCAAGCAGATAATCCATTCGACAAACATTTATCAAGTACCTACTAAGTGTGAGGCCACGGGAATGTGAAGATGAATACTACACCCTGGGCTTCATCCTACCGTCCCACAAACTGTGCTCACACACTGTGGGAGACCACCAACTGTATACAGTCCGTGAGACCATCAGTGAGGGAGCCCAGAGACCTGGATGAAAACCCAGCCATTCACATATGAGGCTGTGGGAATAGATTTTGCCTCAACGAGTTGTGGGTTTTTCCCCCCGACTTATAAAGTTGGATCCCAAGCTCATTAATTTTTGGCCTTTCTTCTTTTCTAACATGCGGCGTTAAGGCTCTACATTCCTTTCTTTAGCAGCCTCCATATTTTTTAAAATAATATTTTCAACAGCTTGATTGAGAGGGAATTCGCACACTGTACAGTGAACCCATGTAAAGCGGGCAATTCGCTGGTGGCAGGTGTATTCACAGAGTTGTGCAGCCACCCCCACACTCAATGTAACACCTGCCGCAATGATCCTTTTGAGGATGAACTGAGATACTGTATATAAAGTGCCAGACTTCTGTGCAGGACACCCCGTAGACATTTTTTCTGCTGGTGGTTATTCTTGTTGCTATGGTTGGGGCTGGGGACAGGGTGGAGTCACACTCAAGGGGTCCTAAGGAGCACAGGGGCCCCGCTGCCTGGGTATCCTTACCAGATGGGAGTGACAGACTGTCCTTCTTCACAGCTGGGTGGATGATTTTCCGGCCCCAATGTCAAGCCAACTAACGTGACTTGACAGGAGCCATTTGGGACTGATTTGGGTGGGTTAAGCTGAAAACAGCATATTATTAGGCCTGGCCATTTCACAACAACGTGTTAACAAACAAACAAGCAATAGCACACGTCTGAGTGGAATGATCGTTAAGCTAAATTTAGCTCCTCTTAGCCCTTATGGCTGGAGCCCAGGAGAGGCCAGGCGTCCCTCTGGATGCTTCTCATTCGGTAAAGCACTCCAGCTGGCCCGTGAGGGTGACGGCCAAGTACAGCAGGCGCCTCTCACACCGCATGGATGCTCCGAAGTATTGCCATCCTAGAGGGGAAAGGATAGGGGATCTGGACTTTTCCAATCTCAGCATTCTTGTTAGAGTGTTTGCATGTGTCTGAATCACCAGAACAAACACGGCTCCTGCATTCCTCACCCCGGGCAGAGCAACAATGTATAATCAAGGCTGACCATTTTCTTTTCAACGGCAAACAAGCTCTTGAAGCTGTCACTTGTGCCTGCACCCAGCTAGGTGAGGGCTCTGGGATTCTGATCACTTTCATGTTGGATGAAAACTTTGGCTGTGATTTCACAGATCCTCTTGGAATTTCAAATTAACGATTCTCTCTTTCTGGCGCTAGATTGCTGCACTGTACGTTCTCCAATAGAAAAAAAAACGTTTTTTTAAACGAAGCCAAAAGCTCCCTATTTTCAGTAAATCATGCTTTTGTTTCCCACTTCAATACAGCAATCGATCATATGCTTTAATGGACGAAGACAAGCGGAGATAATACCTTGACTCTAGTGTTGGCTACATAGCGATTTTTAATCACTCTTATTTCCCATCCCGCCACCCAAAAGTCTTCGAGGAGGCTGGGTCACATGGTGTCATTTTCTCCGTGTCCTCACTGCCAGCTCACCTGAAGTCTGAAAAGGAAGCCAAGGAATTTGAATTGACTGTTTTTTCCTGGCGGTGAGTTATAAACCTAAGTCAGGGCTCTTTAGACTACCTGAGGCCGTTTTTTGTCCGCTACAGGATATTCGCCTGGAGGTGGGGTGGGGGTTCCTGGCACCTGGTGGGTGGAGGGCCAGGGTGTGGCCATGCATGGCCAGTACCATGCCAGCAATGCCCCTCACCCTCCAGCAAAACATGCTCGGGCCCCAGATGTCACAGGTGCTTATGGCTGAGGCTGGATCGTATATGTGCTCGAGGTGACGGTGGCGGCGATCCGGGCCAGCTTGCCATCCTGTGGCAGGGCCTCGCCAGAGGAGACTCAGACTTGTAGACGGACAGCAGGGCCCCCGGTGAGAGCAGGAGCTGCGAACGGGGAGGCCTGAGCCCGAGAGCAAGATGCAAGGCACGGATCCTAGTAATTGTTTCGCACAAACTGAATCAGCACAAAAAGGAGAATGAGGACTGGGGAGGCAGGAAATGTCTGGGCAAGGACAGCCCCCGGGTACCTGGGGCCTCCCATACCCACGGGGGCACCTCTGTGGTTAGACAAGGGGCCCCGCTTCCCTGTGAGCACATGCATCCTCCAGATGGACGCGGTCCACACAGGGTGCACGGATAGAGGCAGGAAGCTGGCCCTACCCTCCGATTTCACCTGGCAGCCAACACAAGGGGGCCCTGCTTGGCTCCTCCTTCTACTCCTCATGGGGACGCAGGGAGGGATGATGTCAGTCTGCCCCCCACCCCCAGGCCCACCACCACTGCAAGGGCCTGCATCTTCAGCACCCACACGCGTAGCGCCACATAATGTCATTCTGCTGCTTGGAGATCCCTGTCTCTTGAGCCTGTTGTCCCCGTCTGGGATCTCAGAATCCTTCCTGGGTCATGCCGTGGCATCTCTGTCTGTGCCTGTTCCAGGCTGTGGGATCTCTTTTGACTGGAGCCAGCTTTGTGGGATTCAGGGATGCTCCCTTTCTGTTGACTGAGGGGCTTGCCAGGGACAGGGCTCCCATGGACCCACACTTCATGAGTTCACATCCCTGCCCCACCATGACGGAGGGTATGACCTACAGAAAAAAAATGTTAAACTTCTCTGAGCCTTCACTGTCTTTTCTGTAAAGTGGGGATCATAGTGGTGCCTTCCTCAGAAAGTGGGTGGGGGCGTTGGATGAAACCATAAATGTCAGGTGTTTAGCCAGGGTCCTGGGTGGGAGGAGGAGGCTACAGAAGACATGGTGCTGGGTCCTATCAAACTCCTCTTCTTCTTCTTTTTTTTAATTTATTTCTGAGAGAGAGAGCGAGACAGCATGAGCAGGGGAGGGTCAGAGAGAGAGGGAGACACAGAATCTGAAACGGGCTCCAGGCTCTAAGCTGTCAGCACAGATCCCGATGTGGGGCTCGAACCCACGAACCGTGAGATCATGACCTGAGCCGAAGTCGGACACTTAACCAACTGAGCCACCCAGGAGCCCCCAAACTCCTCTTCTTGTTGATGCCCCGGCAACCCTGGGCTGGGTGGTCTTTTGTGCCCCTCATTTGGCACGTGCAGAAATCAACTCCCAGAGAGGTCACCTGTCCAGGAAGTGAAGAACCAGGACTAGAAATGAAGCCACTGGTTTCTATCATGCTGTGGCCTCTACTACGCAGCTCGGCCGTCTCTTCACGGGGGCAGGTGCCGTGTGACCCCGCAGTCCCACCCCTGGGCGTACGTCCAGAAGAACAGAAATCAGGACCTCAAAGAGACATCGGCACTCTCGTGCTTGTTACAGTGTTACTTACAACAGCGAAGATCTGGTAACAACCTGTGTGCATCAGCAGATGAATGGATGAAGAAAGCACAGTGGAATATTATTCTGTCTTAAAAAGAGGGGAATCCTGCCATTTGAGACAACGTGGATGACCTGAAGGACATTATGCTAAAGTGAAATAAGCGAAACACAGAGGAGCAAATCCTGCATAAAGGATTTCACCTATAGGAGATATCCTAAAATAGACTTGCAGAAGCAGAGAACCCAACCGTGGTTGCCAGGGGCTGGGAGAGGAGGGAATGGGGAGTTTTGTTCCATGGATATGAAGCCTCAGTTATACAAGATGACTATGTTCTAGAGCTCAGCCGTGCAACACAGTGCATAGAGTTGACAATCCGTATAGTGCACTTTGGAATTTTAGAGAATGGACCTCTGACCTCATGTTAAGTGTTCTTGACACACAATAAAAAAACAAAAACAAAAACAAACCAAAAAAAACACAACAGAGCAAAGCAAAAAGCTCAAAGGGACACAAGGAAGCTCTGGGAGGTGTCAGATAGGTCTCATCTTGACTGGGATGGTGGCATCATGGGTGTCTGCGCATGTCCAAACTCATCATGTATGCGTGTGACATATGTGCAGCTCTTTGTGTATCAGCCGTGCCTCGATAAAGCTGCTAAAAAATAGAGCGGCTAGGTGGCCACCCCTCCCCATGGCTTCAAGGGCACCGGGAGCCTTGGCTGTCCTCCCCGGCCTCTCAGTGGTGAGAGTCTCTCCTACTGGCCCTGAAAAGTCCATGTTGTCTCTTCTGGGTTGTAGCACCAAAGGCAGCTCTTAAATGCACATCATATTTGGAAGACAGGAGCTGATGCAGATTACTAGTAGGGGCGCCTGGGTGGCTCAGTCGGTTCAGCGTCTGACTCTTGATTTTGGCTCAAGTTATATTCTAAGGGAGAGTTTGAGTCCCTGGTTGAGCTCCATGCTGCAGGTACAGAGCCTGTTTGGGATTCTCTCTCTCTCTCTATCTCTCTCTCATCTCTGCCCCCTGCTCACTCTCTCTCTCTCAAAATATATCAATAAACTTAAAAAGAAAAAGAACTAATTGTAAATGTTGTTGATAAAAGTAGCTAGCACTCATTTCTTCACCAAGTACTTCTTGTCTGTCTGCTGGGAGCCAGCGGCTGGCCTGCCCCTTCCTGTGCTCTGACCCCCAGAACCCTTCCTATCTGTGTGTGTGCATGTGTGTGATTGGGGGGAGGGGGTAAGGGCATTCCTCCCATTTTACAGGTGAGGAAAGAGAGGCTCAGAGACAGACTTGATCAATATCGTAGTGGATGGGAAGGTGCTCCAGAAGCAGAAAAGGAGTCAAGTGGGCCATGAAAGAAACTTTAAATTCCTGGCAAGAGTCAGAAAATAGAACTTGCTTTTCTTAATACCTGTCTTTGAAAGGTAATCCAACTTCGTGAAAGCATTGTATGATTTTTGCTTTTATTATCTGTCTCCTCCTATCCCCCCCGCCCCCCGCCTCCAAAGTGGTAACAGTTGGAATTCTTACACAGAGCAGCTGCTGGGAGGCCTTAGAATTGTTTGCACAAGTTATTTGTCTAATTTGACTCTGCCCTGTTTTCTGACCTGTTACTGCATGAAGTATCATCTTAACGATGCTTTCCAGAAAGGGTGGCCTGAGTCCACATTTTCCTTTGGCCAAAAACACTCAGATTTTCCCTAAAGATACATCACATTCCTACACTTAAAATTTATCTTAAATAGTAGAGAAGGAAATGAATCTGAAGAGTGTAAACTTTCCACCCAAGCAGAGAATTACACAGATAAACAGATCATGTCTCAGTTTATAGCAGCCAGTTGTGAAAAATGGTTAATGGATGGAAAAACCACGGAAACCACCATATGAAGCAAGAGAGTGAAGTCAGGTTGTCCGAAGCTTTCTTGAGGGGAAGCCCGGCCAGTGGGAGAAAGAACTTCCACGGGAACTGCCTTCCAGCATATGTGATCACCATTTTCAAGGAGGGAGTGAAAAAAAAAAACAAAGAAAAAAGCAACAACCCTGAAAAAATTATGTATTTATTTGAACAACAAATATTTACTGAGTGCCCACTTTGGGCCAGCTGGGATTAGAGCATTGAACAAAATAGCCTAAGTCCCTGCTCTCATGGGGCTTGTATTTGGATGGGGAGATAAGGGAACAGAAGGCTAGAAATTAAAGCATACTATTTAAAGGGTGATTAGAGCTAGGAAGACAAACCAGCAACCGGCAGGTCCGTGTGTGATGCAGACCAGGTACAGGGGAGGCAGAGAGCTGGTTTGAACTTTGAGCTCATGCTAGTTCACCTTATCCCCAGCCCCCGCTGTCTCTGATTTCTGGAATCAGCCTCCTCTGGTTTCTCACACAACACATCCTTTCTGTACCAGACCTGCCCAGTTTGGAACACAAGCCCGCTCTCCCTCTCCCAAAACAAATACACAAAAATCCAACCCCACAAACAAAGAAGCCAAATAAAACGAAAGAATACCTCACCTAAGACTTTTGTATATGGGGCGCCTAGGTGGCTCCGTCTGTTAAGCCCTCGACTTCAGCTCAGGTCATGATCTCAGCATCCGTGAGTTCAAGCCCCACATTGGGCTGTGTGCTGACAGCTCAGAGCCTGGATCCTGCTTCAGATGCTGTGTCTCCCTCTCTCTGCCCCTCCCCTGCTCACACTGTCTCTCTCAAAAATGAATAAACATTAAAAAAAAGATTTGTATATGGCAGACATTTCTGAGGCGCTCAAGTGACAGTGGAGATCCCTGATGGCAGCATGGGGTCGACAGCCCCAAACTGGACATCAGCCCCAAGTCCTGCAAGCTCACCCCCACCCCCACCCCGTGAGCCTCCTCCCAAGTTGCCTGGAAGGTGCCCTTCCTGCCCCGCCCCCACAGCGTTGCCACCATACACAGACCCTGCGTTTTGTTTTCTGAATGGTTCTCCTTTGTGTGAAACCATGTTTCTTCTTGACCTCTCTCCCGAAATTCAGCCCCATCACCTTTTTTATTTATTTTTTTTTTTGAGAGCAAAATTCACCCTCTCCTCTCGCTGCACCTGCACACGCCTGAAGCATCAGTGAGGCTGGGGTGCTCGGGTGACCTGAGGCTGTCCGAGCAGGCCCTGCCCCTCCCGCAGGCAGAAGGTCAGTTCTCCTGCGCCCACCTTTCCCTCCAGTCTCTGGGAGGGGGAGGAGGAGGAGAGAAGGGAGTGATCTATTGTAACAGCAACAACAACAGCAATGTGCTCCCTCACTGAGATCCTAACGGCAGCTCCTCTGGGCTCCGGCTCCACCTGGCTCCTCGACACGGCCGCCCTCTGGATGGAGTCGAGAGAGACCGAGGCCGCCCAGGCTGTGTTGGGAATTTGCGGGTATTGCGCGCTTAGACATTTGTTAAGGGCGTGGGTCTCATGGTAACTGTTTTTGCAACAGTAAAGATAAAGAAAGGACTGGCCAGGCTCAGGGCCAGTGTGTAAAGGAGTGTCTGCAGTTGTCGCGAGGGCCACCCTGTTTACCTCCGAGTAAATTTAAGACAGACTCTGTGCTCCAGGAGAAGGGAAAAGAGTCCTCCAGTCTCCCTTTGGGAAGAATGCGGGGAGAGGGGGTAGTGTAAATGTGCCTGTTCCGAACCACATCGGAGGCAGAGCCCAGACGTCCTGATGGGACAGAAGGTGGATGTGGTTTGCCCGCGATCACAAACCTGCGCGGCCACACACAGGAGTCCTTCCGAGGGGGACACGCGGAGCCACGCTTCCCAGACGTGCCAGGCTCATTGTTCAGATAATGCAAATGGCCATTGAACAGAGAATAAGAATGATAAGAACTCCCCTGTGATGTAAGAAACAACATAACCGCTTGGGGGCGTGCGCCCTTCCTTCATTCCTTGGGCACTTCTTCCTCCGGCCTTGAGACGCTTGCGCTCTCTGTTCCCTCCACCCGGAACATCTTTCCTCTGGGTCTTTGGGTACCTGGCTTCTGCTCCTCATTCAGGTCTTGATGGAGTGACCCTTCAGCAGGAAAGCCACCTCTGGCCAACTTCACGTAAAGAAGCCACCTGCCTGTCTGGCTCCACAGGGACTGTGATGCATTATTCGGTTTCCTTAGTGCATTATACATCTCCCTGTCTGCAGTTACAGTCCTCAGTGACTTACTTGTGCAAATAACTTTTTGTTGACGGCGTATTATGCACCAGGCACGATTCTAGGTTCTGGACATACAGCAGGGAACAAAACAGAACAAATGCCTGCCTTCATGAA
Organism: Crocuta crocuta; assembly: GCF_008692635.1. Lineage (NCBI taxonomy): Eukaryota > Metazoa > Chordata > Mammalia > Carnivora > Hyaenidae > Crocuta > Crocuta crocuta. The sequence continues at coordinate 12,833,181 of NW_027532008.1, read as the reverse complement.
CTGACATTCTCATGGGAGATGGCAGACAGTAAGGAAAGTGACTGGGTTCTGTGGGATATAGAGAGGGTGAGAAGTGCGCGGGGGAAACGGAAGCCAGGAAGGGAGGAGGTTGCAGCTATTAACAGGGAGGTCAGGGGAGGTCTCACTGAAAAGGCGGTTTGGGGACAGGAAGAGCATTCAAGGCAGAGAGCAGAGCAAATGCAAAGGTCCTGAGGCAGCAAATCAAGAAGCCAGAATGCCTGGAACAGGGTGAGCAGGTGGGGGTGGGGGGGGTAATGTCAGATAAGTAGGGAGAGAAGCGGGTGGGTGCAGATGAGGTACAGCCTTCTGAGGCATTGGAGATCTTGACTTTTATTCTGAGTGAGAGGGGGGCAGTTGGAGCATTTGAGCAGAGTGGTGTCTTGATCTGTCTTGTGTTTCTGGCTGCTGTGTTGAGAATGGGCTGTGAGAAGGCAAAGGCTGGAGAATGTTTAGGAGGCTCTGACTTATACCCGAGCAAGAGGGTGTGGAGGCGGGGCCGCATTGGGGGCACGTGCGTGTACATACAAGTCTGTGTACACACACATATACATGCACACTTTTGCAATAGCAAAACTTGTGTGCATGTAGCCTGTTCTTTTTTTTTTCTTTTTTCAATTTTTTTTAATGTTTATTTTTGAGAGAGAGAGAGAGAGAGAGAGAGAGAGAGCCAGGGAGGGCCAGAGAGAGAGGGAGACACAGAATCTGAAGCAGGCTGTAGGCTCTGAGCCATCAGCACAGAGCCCGATGCAGGGCTTGAACCCACGAATTGCGAGATCATGACCTGAGCTGAGGTCAGACGCTTAATCCACTGAGCCACCCAGGTGCCTGTCAGGTAGCTGTTTTATTACAGTGCCTCTTACTTAATGTCATCCACATTTTCCCATACCCATAAATGCAGAGCTATATAAAATTTTAATGTGTCCATAGTGTTCCCTTGCATGGATGTACCATAATTTTCCTAGCCGGTCTTGAGTTAAACACCTCGGCAGTTCCACATTTTTCACTGTGATAAACAGTTCTGCGGTGAACATTCTTGAACACACATTCCCAAGCACTCATTTATCTACGTATTTCTCCAAGATGGAGTCCTAGAAATAGAATTGTTGGGTCAAAGTCTGTAAGTAGTTGAAGGCTTTGGGTGCACATTGCCAGATTGCCTAGAAGGGAAGGTCTATACTAGGCAAGGCACATTCCTGCCAGCTGTATGCCTGCTACCTCACCCGCCCCAATCCACTTTTAGTATTATCACTATTTTTATTCTTTGCTAACCTCATAGATCAAAATATGGTATTTATATTATTGTTATTTATTACTATTTTGTGGCTTTGTCCCTATATTATTTGGGCTGTTGGTCTTTTTTTTTTTTTTAAATCAATGCTGAGAGCATTTCATATATTAAAGGCACCGTCAAAAATGTTGCAGTTTTGAGTTTTAAGATTTTTAAGAGTTTTAAGGATTTTTTTCATATAACCTTTTAATTTTTTTAAGAAATTATGAAATATTGGGGCACCCGGGTGGCTCAGTTGGTTGGGTGTCCTATTTCAGCTCAGGTCATGATCTCACTGCTCGTGGGTTCGAGCCCCGCGTCGGGCTCTGTGCTGACAGCTCAGAGCCCGGAGCCTGCTTTGGCTTCTGTGTCTCCCTCTCTCTCTATCCCTCCTCCACTCGTGCTTGCTCGCTCTCTCTCTCTCTCTCTCAAATATAAATAAACATTAAAAAATTAAAAAAAGAAATTATGCAATATTGTACACTTATTTGATACACTTATGAAAGGTATAAAGAATAAAATAAAGCAAACTCTTGGGTCCCCATTGCCCAGTTTAAGAAATGGAGCACCCAGTACCATGTTCGCACGCCCCTTGCTCCCCCAGCCAAACTAACCCCTCTTGTGAATTTGATGTTGTTGGTTCTCTGGCTGTTGTTTATATTTTTAGCTAACGCATATGACTCCCTAGACAGTGCAGTTTGATTTTTGCAAGGTTTTGTGCTTTGTGTAAACAAAATCATGCGGCATGCGTCATTCATGATCTGTTATTTTCACACAGTGTCGTGTGTGTGAGTTTCCTCCATCTTGAAGCTGAGCTGTGGTTCACCTGTTTTCCTGGGGTGGGAAGGATCAGCCATGCCCTTGACCTACGTATTCTCTTGCTGCTGTGCTTGGGGGCTCTTTCTGCTGCTGCTCTAAGTATTGTTGCCCAGCCCTCCAAGGGCAAGGGTGCAGAAGCTTCTCTAGATGTGGGATTTTATGTCCCAAGGAATGCATATCTAACAATTTATTAGCTTAGGCTGAATTTTTTTGCCAGGGTGTTTTTTATTTTTACCAATTTATATTTTGGTAGACAATATATGAGGCGCTTGATTTGTCCATGTCCTCACCAAGATAATCTTATTTTTCCCTAATCTAGTACACACGAAATGGGAACAAAGAACAGTTTTTACTAAAACAAACAAACAAGCAAACTCTTAGAAGAGGTAGCCTGATAAAGAAAAACTTGTGGATTTAAAAAAACATTGATTTGTTTGTTTGTTGTAATGTTCTCAGAATACTAAGAAGGCATGCTAACACTTCCTTCTCATTAGGCTGAAAATGATCAGAACTTTTGTTAGAAATTGAGGTAATTTTAAGGCCAGAAAAATCAAGCTATCTAGGAGACAATTTGCAGGAAGAGATGGTTACACTATTAGTAAGCTGAATACTCTCCTCTTTGGAGCTGTGGATAAGATCAGTGTTAGAATGCGCCACCAAAATGGTAAAAGAAATCCCCAAACTAATTTCTTCTGGACCTCTACTCTAAAAACATTCAATTTGCCTTGGTACAAAAGAGGAAGGGTAGATCAATAGGTAAAGGAAATGTGTTATCTCACATTCTAGGAAGTGCTTGCTGATCAATACCTATGAAATGGAGCCACGTGAGGGGCGCCTGGGTGGCTCCGCTGGTTAAGCGTCTGGCTTCGGCTCAGGTCATGATCTCACGGTTCGTGAGTTTGAGCCCCACATCGGGCTCTGTGCTGACAGCTCAGATTCTGTGTCTCCCTCTCTCTCTGCCCCTCCCTCCCCTGCTCTCTCTCTCTCTCAAAAATAAACAAACATGGGGGGAAAAAAAGAAATGGAGCCAAGTGAGTAGTGTGTACCATCTAGATTTAGTTTAGATTCTTTGTATGTGGATTTCTTTGTAGTACAATTTCACTTGCACGTGTGGGTTCACGAAAGTGAAAATGGTTCAGAATGTTCTAAAGCATTTCAGAACAACTGCTTACCTTTCTGGTTTTTTTCCCCGTGGCGATAATCCTTCTGCATACTGGCATGCCAAACATCTGGCCCATGTGTGCAGGGAACGGGCAGTGCCTGTAACACACATTTCAGCTGGAGGTATGGAGCCTGCTAGCAAAATGCATAAGCTAATTAGGCATGAACTCCATTGCAATCGGTTCTTGTTTCTGCAAATGTAAAATGCCACTCTCAATCTATTGTGTTTTCTTCCCAGGTCGAAAAGCATCACAAATTAGTGGGTTTCAAAAGCCAGTGAGTTCACTGGCTGAAGTTGACTGCACAGATCCTCCTGGGTTCATGGCTGCCAAATGCAACCCTTTCTGATCGCCCTTGGGACTTCATGTTTGGAGCAACATGGTAGCATAGGGAGAGTAACACGGGAGCTGTGGACAGGAGACATGCGTTCTAGACTCTTAGCAATGACCTGAGTGACTCTGAACAGTCTACTTCTCTTTCTAGGCTGGTGTTTTCTCATTTGTAAAGTGAGGGGACTGGATGTTTTCACTAAATACATTTTTTAGTATCTTCCATGTGCCAGGAGCCAATCTAAAAATTATTATTAATAATAATAATAATAATAACAAATATAGAAAGCAGGGTCTATGCTCATCAGGAGGTCTATAATTTGGAAACAAGCAACAAAGACAAATGAGGGAATTCCAACATAGCAAGATAACCAGAGGGTGTGAATGCAGCAGAGCAAAATGAAGCCCCAGCCCAGGTCAGAAGAAGTCAGAGAATGCTTCTTCAGGGGGTACCGTGTTACAGATGCTTACAGAATAAATAAAAGGTCAATTGGGAGGACTAGGATTGGGGGAGAATATTACCCAACAGAATATCTGAAGAGACTGGAAGTGTGAGGAAAAAAGTGTTCCATGCACGGTACTCTTAACATGTCACTCAGTGCTTTGACACGGTCCCTTCTCATGAATCTGGGAAGACATGTAAGTGTGGTGTAAGCGGCGCTTTGTGAAGCCAGATCATGATTATTCTATCTTGCTCACTGGGACCTTGGGACCTTTGCTCTTGGAGCTTGAGGACACGTGAGAAATCCAGCCAGCCCAAGGCCTTCATGCTGTGAAGAAGCCCAAGGTAGCCACTCAGAGAGGCCATCAGTAGACATTCTGTTTGGAAGTCCCAGCTGAGCCCAGCGTTTCTGTGTACACTGCCTAGGCACTAGATGTGTGTGAGTAAAGAAATCTGTACAGGACCCCAATCTCTCTTTTTTAATGTTTTTATTTATTTCTGAGAGAGAGAGAGAGTGTGAGCAGCGTAGGGTCAGAGAGAGAGGGAGACACAGAATCTGAAGCAGGCTCCTGGCTCTGAGCTGTCAGCACAGAGCCCGACGCGGGGCTCGAACCCACAAACTGAGATCATGACCTGAGCTGAAGTCGGACGCTTAACCGACTGAGCCACCCAGGCGCCACATAGGACCCCAGTCTTAAATGAGTCACATCTGGCCCCTGGAAGCCTATGAAATCAAGAAGTACAGACAAACCACTCCCACCATGCTCTGTCTCACCTCCTGACCCACGACATTCGTGAGCATCCAATAGTTGTTGCTTTACACCATTACGTTTTGGGGTGGCTTGCTTTGCAGAAAGAGTAGGAACAGGACCCTTTCAGCTCTAAAATTTAGTTATTCTGTAAAACGCAAATACATCCTCCTGTTCTTCAGAAAGCAAGCTCTGAATACACGGACTTTGGGTTTGAAGAAAAATGGTTTTAGCAACATCAAGAGAGACGCTGAATTGGTTTAATCACAGAAATAATCTATGGGTTCTCACAACTGGGAAGGTCAACGTAGGAATCCCGCACATCAGGACCCAGGTGTTCAGGTGATGACTGGAATCTCATTCTCCCTGATTCTGCCTCCTTCTTTGTTCTGCATGGTCCTCATTTCCAGGCAGGCGCTCCCCAGGTGAGGGTGTGATGGCCATGATCAGCACCTACCTACAAAAAGAGACCGTCTCTTCCCCAGGCATTTCAGCCCATCTCCCAGGGTAGACTGATGTTCACTGGCCTTGACTGGACCCCAGCTCAGATTGTATGCCTGCCTTTCACCCATGACTATGGCCATGAGAAAGCGGGACCCTGATTGGCCCTGGACCACATTCCTACCTCTGGAGCCAGAAGATGTTTAAGAATTCCTAACAGTGGAAGAAATGAGGTTGTTAATTCTTGTATTCTCAGAAGGAGAAATAGATGCTCACTAAGAAAACGGAGATCCCCCTAGGCAAAAATTTCTTGTTCCCATTTGGCATGACCCAATATGACTCAGGCTTCATAGACCTTATCCCTTTTACAGGTTTTGTAAACACCAAAGTAACAAAACAGTTATGCCTCCAAATCCCAGACTCACACGAAGTGTTGGGGATTCCTGACCCCCATTCCTTTTGTTATTCTCTTTTTTGTTATTCTTAATTAATAAACATTCCTCAATCTTAATGATGGGTTCTCCTATGTCTGCTTTTATTCAGCACTAAAAATTGAAATACCATGTCCAAATTTCCTTCCAGAAAATAGTCTATTATTAAAAAGAAAATATTTAGTTTTGTGGGTCTATTCTAATCATTCTGTTTTACTCAGATAATGCAGTATAAAGCCCCAGGCTCTGTATACATGGACCTTTTCTACATGTTCTTTGCTGCTGAGTCTTCATGTTCGAGTTTATCATCAACTTCAGGATTCCAGAACATGTGTACATAAGATCTACGACTTTTCCTTGGGGCCAATCAATAAAGTGGAACAAAAACTCGGTATCAGCAAGACATTCAAAAGATACCTTATACATAATAGATAAAAGATGCAGAAGAAACACAGAGATCTAAGGAGGGAAAGAGACAGCTTGCATCATGGAAAGCATAGTATGAGAATTAGAAGAAAATAAAAGCATGTCTTCCCTTCTAATATGCTCCATGCCGCATCATGAACTTAAAATAACTACCAAGCAAGAAAGCTCTTGGCCCTGGTATTAAATCTAATCCACGTGAGCTATGTCTGTGTGATTCCTTGGCACATTAATCTGGGATCTTCCTCATTGCAGAGATCCCAGGATTTAATCAACGGAAGTCACAACATTGGCACAGCGCCTTGGGGGCTCCGTCGGTCAAGCGTCTGACTCTTGATCTCAGCTCAGATCGTGATCTCACGGTTTGAGCCTGCATTGGGCTCTGTGCTGACAGTGCGGAGGAGCTCACTTGGGATTCTGTCTCTCCCTCTCTCTGCCCCTCACCCCCCTTCAAAATAAATAAATGAACTTTAAAAAACAAAAAAGAAAGAACAACACTGGCATTACCATTGACATTACTGTTGATCTGTTATAACCGCCATCACTTCCGTCCCATGAAGCAGAGGCTCTGATTCTCTTTTAAGATGATAAGCCTGATTGAGACAAAAGTACCTCAAACTTAGAAGGCACTCAAGCATTCTCCTTCCCCGGGATCACCTTATTCTTGCCACCACCTCCAGGCAGGCAGTTGGGTGGTCCCTTCTCTGTCCTGTTAGATCCACCCTCACTCTGGTAGAAGAGGGAGAGGGTCAGAAGTTGCCGTCGGGTTGGCTCGGACTCCATATGGGACATTCGGGCAGGGAGGGAAGGGAGTCTGCTCTGCCTTTCTCGGAATTTTCTTCAGTTGGGTCTGGGAAGACCCAGAAGGCCAGCTTGATCTCAGGTGCATCCAGGGACATGCAGGCCCAGCCTGAAATTCCTCTTGGATTTCTAGGGCTCTCATGAAGGTGAAGTTCAAGTTTCTCCAACTGCTAGACAATGTCCAGGAAAGGAGGACAACCCAGCGTGGCCAGAGGAGCCATGACCTCGACACAGGGGCAGTGGTGAGAGGGAATTAAGTGGCCCCTTCTTTGTGTTTATTTGTATCTGTATGGTCCAGTACGATTTTATCTGAAAATGTGTTTTTCAAGCTAGAAACTGTTTTCTCAGGCTCCACATGTTCCTAAGGGGGTGTCTGCTCCATCTGGTTTCCATCCCGCAGGGATGGACGTGGTAGCCCTCATGTTATCTTCAGGTCTCTTATCTCAGTAGTAACAAGCTGATGGATAAATCTGGAGTTCATGCTTCCAACATGATTTGTCTGCAACCAAACCTCATTACCTTGGCTTTAATTACAGGAGGGGACACCTGGTCACCTGGGGCGGGGGCGGGTGGGCTGGCCGTCCCACAAGACCAGCAGGACTGTGTGTTCGTGAGCGTGAAGGGTTTCTGCTGCATGATTACAGTTTCATAGTTTCCAAGCTCCTTACCCCAATTTAGCGACCCACCTGGGCGTGTCTTCCCCCGCAAGGTGCCCCATCCCTCCAAGCTCCCTACCTGCCCGTGGATGCTCATCTGCCCAGGGTCGTATTTCTTCAGAGCCGCGATCATGGAGAAGTTGTTCCCCACATCAGAAAACANGGCTCGAACCCACGAACCGCGAGATCATGACCTAAGCGAAAGTTGGACGCTTAACCGACTAAGCCACCCAGGCGCCCCAGAAAACATTTTTTAAATGTTGTTGTTGTTGTTTTCTTTATTTTTGAGAGTGTGAGCAGGGGAGGGGCAGAGAGAGAGAGGAGGACAGAAGATCTAAAGCAGGCTCTGTGCTGACAGCCGCAAGTTGCATGTGGGGCTTGAACTCACGAACCACGAGATCATGACCTGAGCTGAAGTCAGATGCTCAACCAACTGAGCCAGCCAGGTGCCCCAGAAAACAGTTTTTTTTTTTTTTAAAGCCACTTGATCTGAGCGAATGGCTTAGTAACGGGTTAATATATAGTTGTCCATAGCACTATTTGTGTTTTAAAATAAGCCACATAGAGGAAGAGAGGATCTGGGTTAGTTGGGGGAGGTATTGGGGCTGGGCAAGTGGTGACCTTGTCCTTTCAGGCCTTGTCCAAGTGGAGGCCTCGGTGGATGTCTGTTTTTTTTTGTTTTGTTTTTTATTTATTTCTAGGAGAGAGAGAGAGAGTGTGAGCAGGGGAGGGTCAGAGAGAGAGGGAGTCACAGACTCCGAAACAGGCTCCAGGCTCTGAGCTGGCAGTCAGCACAGGGCCCAACGCGGGGCCCGAACCCACGAACCGCGAGATCATGACCTCAGCGAAAGTCGGACGCTTAACTGACTAAGCCACCCAGGCGCCCCGGTGGACGTCTGTTTTTGCTTCTGTCCCTTGTGGGTGGAAGGGTCCCTTCTGGGTAGGCATGGACCTCCATGCCCCAGCGGCTTTCTCCTGCCCACACTGCAGTCTCTCCTCTTCCCCCCTCTCCAGACTGCAGGGAGAGTGCTCTCTAGCATATGAAGTAGGATTCAGACTTCCTTATCAGGGTCCTTTCTTTCATTTCCCGGAGTCCTCACTCACCAGATATTCGTGTTGCCGATGTGTGAGTTCCTACAGCCGTTATCAATCACTGCACACTCAACAGATATCTAATGAGTGGTTTCTATGAGCAAGGGGTTCATTACAGTTCTGCGGTGGAGGGGGGATGGGGGTACATGTATTTTTGGTTTAGGCTATTTCATTTTTGGAGTTTATAAAATGTCTTAACTGGCAACTCACCCAGAAAAAAATTCTCTACCTAAAACACATGAAATCTGTTCTCCTATCTGATCTGCCTTTACACATTTCTCTAAGCCTCTGGTTTTCTAATTAGGAAGGGGTGGGGAGAGGAAGTTTTATTCCTGCGCCTATTATAGCATGTGACTGCGTTTCAATTATATTTTTCTTTTGGCTGGATAAGGGTAATGAATAGATCTTTATCAAATAATTTGATAGACTTTGTTATATCCAGCAACTTGTGCTAATAAGATGTGCTCAGAATCTCGTCTGTGTTTGAAGTTGGCACTGACATCTGTGGAAAGTCAGAGGGGCTCCTGGAGATTAACCCTGGTGTTTGTGATCTTCATCTCCACGCCTTCCTTCACGTTGTCGCTCAGAAGTCTAGCTGCAGAAAACCATTCCATTTGTCAGCACCTCAGCTCAAGCCAATGGTCCCCCCTCATGGTCTATTCGACAATAGAGAAGTTAACAGCCACAAGCAGTGGAGTGAGGTTCAGAAATCAGTGAATAAAATAAACTAAATTTGGGAACGGCCAACATGTAGTTCCTTAAATTGTCTGCATGGTCTGTCATCTGCCCCCTGCCACCCCTACCTCCAGAACTGGAAAGGATCACTCTCTCGTGGCTGAACATTGAGGGAGAGGGTAGGGACTCCTTTCACAAACTTTTACATCTTGTTCTTACATATACACATGCATGTAGCCCAACGTATTCAGCCTAGCAAGATGGAGACTTGGAAACTGAGATCCATGAAGGGACGGTGTATTTGTTTGTGGCATCCTGGGCTGGGCTTGGGCACATAGGGTAGAGTGACGGGCACACTTACTTGCGCCAACCAGAGTAATCCATGCGTCTGTGTTACACGTATACCATTGAACTCACCCAAGTAAATGATGGACGGTATGACTTTCACATTGACCATTTATTAAGTCCTTACAGTGTGTCGGATGGAGCACATGGGGCTAACCCCTTTACAGGTGTGACACCATTTCATCTTCCCAAGAACCCAGTGGATTCGATAGTTTTATAGACGAGGATGTTGAATCACTGAGAAGTTAAATCATTTGCTCACATAAATAGTGAGCAAATTAATTGGACCCAAGGTCTGACTGCCTCCAATGTGTGCAACTGGACGATACCACCTTGTGAGTCATGACCCACAACCTCACTTGGGCGAGAAAATAATTAGAATTGAGGGAAGCCTAGAAAGGAAGCTTGATTTTTCTTGTGTGAATCAGAGACTCCCCTGTGCCAGCCTCCCTCATCCCTAGGTGTGTCTACACTCGGCAAGTCTAAATAAAATGCTTGTTACTCCTTAGATTCAGGTCCTGGAGTTCTCTTTCCATAGTATCAAAGCCTCTTACTTTGTTCTCTTCAGTGTCCCCCTCTGCCTGCCTCTTGAGAAGGACATGGCCTCCAACCTTGTAACTACTAGCTGGTCAGGTTGCTGAGACTTTTGCCACACATGCAATCACAGTTCACCTTGGTGTTCCTTGTATCCTCAAAGGTGAGCCAAGTGGCTTTGGCCATGGTTAGTATTTAATATGCACATGGTTATCAGAAGACAGATCCTGCATCTCACCTATTCTCCCAGCTTGTGCATGGTGAGGTGATGGTCTTTCCCTGAAATTAAAAGGAAGGAAAGAAGGAAGGGAGGGAGGAGTGAAAGAAGAAGAAGGGGAGGGAAAAAGGGAGTAGGGAAGGAGGAGGGGGGAGGGGGGAAGAATAGGAGAGCCTGTGTTACCCACCTGCCCCCTGAAATCTTCGTTCAGGTCACACTAGAACAAAATGGCAAAGGAAGTTGCATTGGCTTTCGAGTCTGGTCTCCTGGGAGCAGATCCCTTTTTATCCATGGGGTGAGTCATTCAACTTCCCTGAGTTCCCAAAGTCTTGACTTTGTCTTCTTAAAGTGGTGAGGATAATGGCATGTGCCTCAAAGCACTACTGGGAGAATCCAATGGAACAGTGTATGAAATAGATACGGCACAGTGTGGGTTCTCCCTGAATTTAGTTTCTTTCCTCAAGAAGGGCTTTGAGCCTTTCCTCCTTGTGAATCCTTCATTGAATTGTGAGATCTAAATGGCATAGACGTGCCTTCTGTTTCTTTAGCGACTCTTCCTCTCCCCACCTGCCGCCCCAAATGGTATAATTGGAGTCCTTGTTATGTTCCCACAACACCATAAATCAGCGTATTTGACCGATTTTCTGTTCAGAGGCTGTGTCGATGCTGAATTACTCTTTCAGTCAGAAAGTTGATTCTTATGTTTTCAGGCTCTTCGGCATAACTTATTCTTATTTTTTCTTGTTCAGCCCTGAATGTAGTATATGTCTTTATTTTTCAAGGCAGCATTGATAAGAACAGGAAAGGGTAAGAAGGGAGAGAACAATAAGCCTTTTGGTGGAAGTCTAGATGTTTCTATGAAGTGTCAGATACTGACAAAGATGAAAAGAGAAGAAAAGGAAGAGGAGGCTGAGAGCCCCACAGTGAACCTTCCAGAGTCCCAAAATTATGTTTTGAGGAACATTTCAAGATTATTACTTTTCTTTCTTTCTTTATTTCGTTCTTTCTTTCGTTCTTTCTCTCTCTCTCTTTCTNGGTTAGGTTTATTCCTAGGTATTTTATGGTTTTTTTGTGCAATTGTGAATGGGATCAGTTTCTTGATTTCTCTTTCTGTTGCTTCATTGTTGGTGTATAAAAATGCAACCGATTTCTGTACGTTGATTTTGTACCCTGCAACTTGGCTGAATTCTTGGATCAGTTCTAGTAGGCTTCTGGTGGAGTCTGTCGGGTTTTCTATGTAGAGTATCATGTCATCTGTACTTTTCTTTCTTTCTGTAAGACAGAGGTCAGCTGTCATTCCAGGAGAGAGATTTCTTTCGCCATTTGTTTAATCGAGAGTCTCTACCAGCAAGAGCCAAATGCATTGGGTTGTGTTGCTTTGATTCAGAGTATCAAGTTCATTTCTCAGTTGTTTGATTTCATGGCAGCTGGCTGGTGTGTTGGGAAGCCTCATGCAAGTTGCTTTTGTTCTTAGACATGGAATGCAGGAATATGTGAGGATGAAGTGATTTAAGAGAAGTAAGAGAATCTGACATTTCTGGCTTCATGGTGGATGTTCAACAAATATCTCTTTGCGTTGGAGTTTAGATTTTGATTTTTAAAAAAATCAGAGTGGCTTCAAGTTTGGGGGTTGAGGCAGAGGTAAAATAATGGGGTTGGCAGAAAGGAGGGAGACCCAGAGTTCTCCGGGGTTACGGACACACCAGGAAGAGCCACAGAGCAAGTGAATGGCAGGCATGTCTTCAATTCAGAGTTGGAGTCACAAAAACAAATGGATTCTGCTCGGAGGGTGCACGGGGTACTTGCACGGCTCCGGGCCGGACAGTTTGTTCCAGATGCACACAGCTGCAGGCCTCAGAGGGCCAGGGGCCCAGGCTTTCTGTACGAGGCACATTGTGCTCTCTCCGTTCCTGGCTGGGGCCGATGTAGCCCAGCACAGGCTCTCACTGTGCGGAGCTGGGACAGCGGCCACGGCACAGAGGAAGGCACACGACGTCCCCAGGAGCCCCGGCCGTCGGCACCAAGACCTCCTTTTTAATTGTCCAACCCTGCATGGGATGCCTCAGCGACATCTCGCCCCTCTTCCCGAGTGTCCTGGTAAGACCCCCACCCATCACGTTGACCTGGCTCTGGTTCAAGAACCGTCTGGGAGAAGCACATTAATTGGGTTTGTCTGGGGCTTATCAGCCTTCCCAAAGGAGATGTTAGAGGCTCCCGACATGCGAGAGGCATTTGTCCCTTTAGTGCTTCCTCCTTTCAGATTAAGAAACTGCAGAGGTGTGAAAGGACTCTTTACTGCAAGCCTAGACAGTGGCTTCCAGGCCTCAGGAAGGCTTTGGAAGAATAGGAGGTCCTCCCTGAGCTCTGGAAATTTCTCCGTGACTTAATCCCTCTTTGTAACAGCGACTTTGGGTGACCTCGAGCCTTTTGACTGAGTCTAGGAAATGTGAGAGCCGCCGAAGCGTTCCCTCTCCCCTTGAACACATCAAGGTGCTTTCACCAAATTGTGAGGTTTTACAGAGGCACAAAGCCAATGGATCTTTCTTTTGAAAGTGGAATGATACTGGCAACTCTGTTTTATTTTTCTGTTTTCTGAGTTGGCCGTCATCACTGTTTCTGATTTCTGTCCTCCTGAAGTCAGTCTTTCTTGTGTCTTGACAAAAGTTACACGACATCGCCTCTTTTTTTTTGCTTCCTCCACTTCTCTGTTCATTCCAGAAATGTTGATCAGGGCCTGTGATGTGCCAGGCACTTTTGCAGACACTGAGGATACCACTGGGCAAAGAGGACAAAGATCGCCACCCTCGTGGCACTGATATTCTAGGGTAGGAGGCAGACAATAAACAAGAGAAGTGAAAATATACAGCATGGCATGTGGAATAAGCATACAGAGAGCATGAAGAATTATAAGGGGGAGAGAGGGTGGTGTGGCTATTTGTGTGAAGCGTGAAGAGGTGAGAGAGCCATCTACGGAGCACTCCAGGCAGACAGAACAGCAAGTGCAAAGGCCCCGAGGCAGGAGCATTCAGGTGTGTTTAAGTGTCAGCCAGATAGCCAGTTTGGCTGGAGCAGAGCAAACCATGGGAGCAAAAGAGATCAGAGAGGCTGTGGGGAGACAGATCACATGGGGCTGGGGCAAAGGATACAGATTGACTTTGTGCAACATGGGAGCCAGAGGAGAGTTTTGAGCAAAGAAGGGACATGATCTGACTTGGTTTTGTTTGTTTGTTTGTTTTATTTTTTTGAGAGAGAGAGAGACAGAGCATGAGCAGGGGAGGAGCAGAGAGAGAGGGAGACACAGAATCTGAAGCAGGCTGCAGGCTCTGGGCTGTTGGCACAGAGCCCAACATTGGGCTGGAACTCACGAACCATGAGATCATGACCCGAGCTGAAGTCAGATGCTTAACCAACTGAGCCTCAACCAAGTGCCCCTATGAGGATGTTTTAAGGTGAAATAAGATAAGGTATTCCCAAGTCCTGGTGCCTGGTAATAAATCAGTACATTTCAGGTCTGAGTACCCCCCTCAACTTGCTATTGTTAGAATAGAAAGTTCCAGTTTCCCTGCCCGGTACTCTCTCTGCCACGTTTCAGTGGCCAGGACTTGGGTTAAGGTGAGCTGGGTGCTCAGGACAGAACCAAGCGGCTCCCACGGGCCTAATCAGATGCTTTCATGGCTATTGATCTGCCACGTGTCCTTTGGTCAGGTCACTTCCCCTTTCTTAGTGCTCATTTTCTACTAGTGAGGCACCCGACCCTTCCAGAAGGATGTGAGGAGGCAGAACAATATTTTGTAAAATCTCGGATGTTTTACGGGAAAATGTCACTGTGAAGCAGGACATCCTTCCAGACACTTTCCAGGTCTAATTGGTACCCCTCTTCCAAGGTCACCTTCTGGGTTTAAGAGTTTCCTGTGACTCTGGAGCTGCAGCTTAAGTAGATGGTTCTGGAAGTTTTGTCTTGCGTGGGGAAGCCATGTGGGTCCCCCCTCCCCCTCCCTGCCTGAGAAGCTCCAGAATGCAGTTGGAGAAACCACAAGGGCTCCAATTCAACTCCTGCAGCTCAACTACAGGGAGGTAGTGGGGCACTCACTTTACCCAAATGCCATGGTCCCCAAATGTTGACAGGCAGGTGAACACTGTACAGGTGAGTGTTTAGGGCACATGTGGAGGGACACCAAGAATTGAACAGTCATATGTTTGGTTAATATAGATTAGAAAAAATAAAACCACCACATCAAACCAGTGATGCAGAGTTTTAAAATTAAATTTGTGGGGGCACCTGGGTGGCTCAGTCGGTTAAGCATCCCACTTCAGCTCAGGTAATGATCTCACAGTCTGTGAGTTCAAGCCCCACGTGAGGCTCTGTGCTGATGGCTCAGAGCCTGGAGCCTGCTTCGGATTCTGTGCCTCCCTCTCTCTCTGCCCCTCCCCTGCTTGTGTTCTGTCTCTCTCAAAAATTAAGAAAAAAATTTTAATTAAAAAAATTTTAATTTATATGAGAAAAAGAAAGTGAGCTGCTTTTAAAAAATGTTAAGTAAATTATGCAAATGGCACATAGTTAGGGAAGACACCCTCATTATGGTTCTAACGGACTAAAATTTGGAAAAACACAAGAAGCACGGGGTGACCCGTGTGGGCCCCTAAGTACATAGAAGTACAGCTTTGACTGTTGCAGCCTTTGAAAGGTTAGATTTCCTGTGCTTTGCGAGTCATTCCAGCCCCTTTACCCAGCTTGTCCTGCTCACTGAATTCTACACCAGAGCCTTGTTCACACACTCCCATTTTACATGTGGCCCCCTAGCAAGATGGGCCGCCTGCCTTGGACACTGTCCAATATCACTTAATGTTTATTTAATTTTGAGAGAGAGAGAGAGGGAGCGAGAGAGAGAGAGCGCGCGCATGACCAGGGCAGGGGCAGAGAGAGAGGGAGACACAGACTCTGAAGCAGGCTCCAGGCTCTGAGTGTCAGCACAGAGCCCGACGCGGGGCTCGAACTCACGAACCATCAGATCATGACCTGAGCCGAAGTCGGATGCTCAGCCAACTGCACCACCCAGGCACCCCTGTCCAATGTCATTTAAAGGACCCCTGTGATAAAACCACTTTAAATCTCTGCTCAAAAACCTTATTAAGCCTTCTGTTCGAATTTATTGTTTGAAACCATTCTGCACTAAGAAACCCGGGCCTTTCTGAGAGCCGATTCTCAAGCTGTCTCTTGTTTAGGTGTTTGTATGAGCTGTGTGTCCCTCAGTTGTTGCTATGAGAAGCCATCATGACGAGATCTCCAGAAACGAGATCTGTAGCCCTCAAGAACAGCGCTGGGGAGGGCAGGTGTTTTATTCTGCTCTAAAACCAAGGGGAAGTTTATCTCATTCCCCACAACCTCTGTACCATGCCCTGTGACTTGCACCGTTCCCACTGTGTGGTCCCTGGGTTTCCCTCTGAGTCAGACCACGTAGTGTGCAAATGGGCACGTGAGTTTTCCACCCCATGAGCTGATTCAGAGTCCGCCGATGGCCATCTACACCTCTATTCTGAGATTTTAGGGGAAACCCAAAGTAAGTGCCCCCATGCATTTCACAAAGTCTTTGAGGAAGCTTGGAGCTCCACTTTACTGCCCGGTGTTTCTTACTCACTTTCTTTACACTCCAGACACATTTTATGTTGAGCAGAAAAGAGTACCTGATGTAACACCAGCGGCAGCTAATTATGAAAATCAGTTCCTGTAACAACTCGGAAGAGGATCCGGGTCCCAGTGATGAGCAAGAGCTGGGTTGTAGGCTCCTCATTTTTAGATGGCGGAAATGTCACAGGGCGCGATCTCAGCTGTCAGCTTGTAATCTAATTAGACAGGATAATTGGGGAGGCTGAGCCCAGTGACAGCTGACAAGCACATTGGTCTGATTTCGTTCACTCTAATAGGATGCTGGCAACCCCGAGCTTCTCCTGTAACCATGTCAGCCCTGGCTGGCCCGGCCACGGAGAGGAAAAGGCTTCTGACCTCAAAGACAGAACTCTAGTTTGATCTACAGATGGTTTCTGGGAGTAGAGATCGTCGCTAAGGGGGATGAGAAAATGCATGTGTTGTGGGCTCAGTCCAAACTGTGAAAGCAAACTAACTGGATGATGTTTTTAAAGTTTGTTTGTTTGTTTATTTATTTATTTATTTTGAGAGTGAGAGAAAGCACGGGCAGAGGAGGGTCAGGGAGAGGAGAGAGTAAGGATCCCAAGCAGGCTCTGCACCGCCAGCACAGAGCCCAGTGAGGGGCTCGAACTCACGAACCCAAACTGTGAGATGATGGCCTGATCCAAAGTCAAATGCTTAACCAACTGAGCCACCCAGGCACCCCAGAAGCGACAGTTTTTGACTGGATAAGGTGGAAAGCTCAACCAAATTGCTAATGAGACTAACGAATATCCCTTTTATTCCTTTTGGGGACATTCCACGAACAGAGCCTAAGCTTATATAGTGCTGCTGGGAGACCCTGCGGAGCCATGTTGTCGCCAAGAACTAAGTAGCGAAGAGTAATTCTCCCCACCTTTTCCTTCCTTCCTCTGCAAGGCTGAAATTCAAGCAGGCTCAGACTTCTGGCCATTCTGACCGGCGAGGTCATCAGTTCTGGCCATATTGGCTACCATTAGAAATAGGTGCCCCCATTAATTTTCTATTGCTGCTGTCACAAGCCACCACAAATTTATTGGCTTACAACAATGCACATTGATGATCTCACACTTCTTTGGGTCAGAAGTGTGAGTATAGCTTGGCTCCGTGCAGTCCTTGGCTTTAAGGCGGTCGACGCTAAATGGCCAGCAAGGGCCACGTTCCTTTCTGGAAGTTCTAGACACAAACCTGCTTCCAAGCTCACGCAGGTTGTTGGTCACATTCAGTTCCTTGTGGTTGGACTGAAGTCTGCATATGTTTCCTGGCTGTCAGCTGGAGATCTCTGCCCCCAGAGGCTGTCTGCATCCTTCTCATGCTTTCTATGCACCCTCCTCCTACTACTGAGAGGTCAGGTCCCTTTTACGCTCTACATCTCTCCAGTTTCTTCTTCCACCTCATCTCTCTGACCCCAGCTGAAGAAAGGTCTCTGCTTTTAAGAATTCTTATAATTAGGGGCACCTGGGTGGCTGAGTTGGTTAAGCTTCCAACTTCGGCTCAGGTCATGATCTCACGGTTTGTGGGTTCAAGCCCCGCGTTGGGCTCTGTGTTGACAGCTCAGAGCCTGGAGCCTGCTTCAGATTCTGTCTCCCTCTTTCTCTGCCTCTCCCCCACTCATGCTCTGTTTCTCTCTGTCTCAATAATAAATAAACATAAAAAGTTAAAAAAAGAATTCTTATAATTAGGGGTGCCTGGGTGGCTCAGTCAGTTGAGTGCCTGATTTTTGATTTCAGCTCAGGTCATGATCCCTTGGTTGTGGGATTGAGGCTCAGTGTGGAGGCTGCTTGAGTTTCTCCCTCTCTCTCCCTCTGCCCCCTCCCCCACTCGCTCTCTCTCAAATAAAAAACATTTTTGAAAAGAGAATTTTTGTAATTAGACTGGGATAGTCCTGATAATGCAGGATCCTCAAGGTCCCTGTGCCCTGTGCCATAACATCTTCACAGACATTAGGGCATGGGCATCTTTGGAGAGAGAGGATAAGTTGAGTGACTTCTGTGTGATTATATATAGATGAAAGTATTTTACCTTCATATAGTTTAAAAGTCTCCTAGATCTCATCCACTTGAATATTTTTAATTTATCAAGTACTTTTCTTTTCCCACAGAGTACAAAGTTAGAATTTGGCCAGGCACTATCCCATCTACCATTTACTATTCCAAATTAGTGGGATTCAAAATAATGAAGGCTCACAAAGTCAAAGAGGAGGTCTAATACTGCTGTGGATAAGGGATTTGTCTGGCCTCCTCATGAACTCACAGTCTTTAGGCCCAGAGATACCAGCATTTTGGTTTAATTAATTAAACATGATCAGTTGGTTATATGGAAAATGGCCTCAGAAAGGCACCAAGATTATTATGCTGTGTGTACTTCATGCCGACCACAGTGGGTGTGGATAGGGACCTCCAAAGCTTGGTGATGTGGGGGCATCTTAGGCTGCTGGCTGCATGGTGATACACACAATAGTATTGCAGGTGGGAAAGCACTGGCCCTGAGCAAGCACCTCTAGGTTCACTTGGGTCGCCACGAGGATCACAGGGCATGGTAAGCAAGTTGCTTACATCTCTGCTCACCCCAAGCTTGACCCCAACCATTCAGAGAGGCAGCCGTTTCTTCCCTACCCTCTGCAAGAAAACCAGAAATCTGATCCTCCATGTGGAGGAAGTTTTCTGCCCTTCTCTCAAATCCTCCAATTTTGTTTTTACGTGCCCTCGCAGCCTCCTTGCAATTCAAAAAGGAACAGATGCAGATGGTGATTAAGTAGTTAATCAAAGATGACACCATGGTAAAATGCAACCAGGACTAAGGACTCCTGATTGTGGCCAGTGGGGTATGCTCTCCAGTGAGACTTACCAAGCAGGTGGTGGGTGATGTCCCCTTTTCCTTAATTTCCACTTCCATCTCTTAGTGAATCAATTGGAAATTAACTTGTACATGACTCTGCAAAGAGAACAGGTGCTAGGTGTTTCAGACTGAGATTTACCTGGATTGGCTACTCCTGAGGGTGTTGCTTCTTTTAAACCAAAGATGACAAATTTGAATCTTGCCTCCACTTATGAGCAGCTTCCTTTTTCTTATAACCGATGTCTAGCACTGTAGATGGATGGAAAATGGATGGATGGATGGATAGGTGGGTGGATGGATGGATAGGTGGGTGGATGGATAGATGATAGATGGATGGACAAATGGGTTAATGGATGATGAACGGATGGATGGATGGATGGATGAGTGGATGGATGAATGGATGGACAGACAGATGGATCTAATGGGTAATTATGATTGGTGTGCCCTTATCTATGTCTGGTTGGGGTGTTAAACTTATTCATGTAGCCAAGATGCAGCCACATCAAAATTAATCATGGTACTGCTATTGCACTGTAAAGACGTGGATTAAAATAACAGCATTGTTGCTTTAAGAAGAAATATAACCAAATAATACAAAAGATATGTATAAATAATCATGATTAAAAGAACAAAAGAAGCTATACCCAGAAAAGCTACCGTGTATGCACTGCTCTAATTGTTCCTGGCAGATAAACCATGTTTATGTTCCTGAAACTACTTATCTCTTCCCATGGAATAAGAATCCCGAATGTACCACACTGTTAGACATTATTCATTAGGTTAGTGCCAGAGGGTAATTAATAATTATTATTTGTCTCGACCTTCTTTGCCAACACACGCAAACATATACAAATACAGCAGTGGCACTTGGGACAGTGCTATTTGATGTTTTTCCTGCTACAATGAGGTCTGGCCCTTGCAAAGACATCACGCTTATTATTTCTGATCATCACAACAAGTAGAAGTTACCATCCCCGCTTTTTAGATGGAGAAATCAAGTCCAAAATCACAAGTAAGTTAGAAGCCAGTCCAAATGCTACAGGCTTGGTGATCCGCTCCATTGTTGGGTCACTTGCTCATTTCTTTCTTTTTTTTTTTTTTAAATATTTTTATTTATTTCTAGGAGAGAGAGAGAGGGAGACAGCGTGAGCAGGGGAGGGTCAGAGAGAGAGGGAGTCACAGACTCCGAAACAGGCTCCAGGCTCTGAGCTGGCAGTCAGCACAGAGCCCGACGCGGGGCTCGAACCCATGAACCGCGAGATCATGACCTAAGCGAAAGTCGGACGCTTAACCGACTAAGCCACCCAGGCGCCCCCACTTGCTCATTTCTTAGTGATATCTCAACAACCTGTGCACCTCTCCACGAGAGCACGGGAATGATTGCACGAAATCTGTCACCACATCTGAATCATCCTTTTTATCTGTGTACACAGAGACGTAGTGCTTTGCACATAGTAGCCCGGCTGTATCCTTTTGCTGGGTGAATGGTTGGAATTCAGAAAGAGCATGTACCTGTATTTAAAGGAGGAAATGAGGAGAAGAAAAGGAGAAAAATTCCTCCCAAAGACGGAAACACCTCCATCTCTTCCCTTCTGCTCCCTCTCACCCAACACGTTTTTCATCAGTTCCCTTAAAAATAATATTTCTGTTTTATATTATGTATTTAGATGCATTTTAATGCCTACCAAAACCCCTCAGATGGTAGTACATTTTAAAAACAGCCTATATTAATTTTGTGAATGTGATCAAAATGAAACTAAAAGTAGCACTTGTGTATTTCTAGCCACATTAGTGTTGTCTTAATTATCAAAGACCCAAAGTTGCTAGAAAATATGGGGGTTCTTGGTCAAAAATCAGTAAAGGATTAGTAAGAATTTGAAGATTATGGCCGTGGATCATTAAACCAAGCATGAGACTCTACCAAGCATGAGGGCCTGTCAGTGATGCAGCTTGCTTGCCCACAAAGCCTGCCCTGTGTGAGAGAGACAGGTATTAAAATGTACACAAATCCATAACCGCTAGGAGAGATCCATTATAAGCCCTTGAGTCCCCCACTGTGACTACATTATATCCTTCACAGAGTAGATGCTCAAAAAATGTTTAGTTAATGGACAGCTTGAAGTGTCTGGATATTACAGGAAGGATTTCCAAGGACTGCTATCGAGAACATGATGGATTATGATACTAATAATAGCTAAACTTATTGACTATGGTTGATGGCATGATCAATGCCAAGCACTGCACATTAAGCCCTTCTTATGTTTGTGTCATTGAATCACTACATGCTCCTCTATGTTAGAAGTGATATGATCCCCAGTTTTTTAGATGAAGAAACAAACTTTAAGATACTGAAGAACTTGCCCAAGGGTCACCCAACTGATGGGTGGTGGAGCCAGGAAGTTAAGCCAGCCACTGTTTGCCTGACTTCTAATCCTGTGCCTTTAAATACCACACTACGTGTCTCTTCAAGGCTAAAAGCAAATATTTAATGTTTCTTCATTGTGTCCCGTCATGCCCCACTTTTTGAAAGGTTCTTAAACTCATTCTGCTCCCAGTTAAGATCAGCGAACATTTATTAAACCTAGCCCTTGCTCTGTGTAAGGCACAGAGAACCTTCCAGGTACTGCAGTCAAGCTAGGCCAAAGCAACTAGTTCCATTACATAATTAATACCCAGAGGTTGATGGCTAGGTCCTTATGTTGTAGGAGGTTTCCAGAGCTTAAGACATTAACATATGTAAAGAGATTTGCATAGTGCCTGATCCAAGGGGCTCTGTAGTGCTCACTGTGGTATTGATATCATTCTCCGTGTATCCTGAGGTCCACTGTGGTTCCTAGCATATACTCCCCACTCATAATCTCAAGCGAATGGGTGGAAGTTAGAAAGGTCGAAGAAAGCCCGGGAGTTCTTATAAAATACAATTTCAAACCCAGAGGACCTTTGGTGTGGGATGAGAAGGATGAGAATACAGTCGTGGAGCTGTAGAAAAGGACGAAGAATTTAAATAACACCTTGAGAAGAAAGAGTTAATCAAGAGAGGCAGAACGGGGAGGTGAAGGAGAAAAGCTTATACTCTGCTTTCACCTCTGTGTTCAAAGGTGACGCATTACCTGTGGGTGATTATTTTCCTCTCCTGTTGACTTTCAACTTGAAGTTTAATAGGATGATGATATATATGTATATATATAAGGCCATGAAACCAGAATTTGACCTGCTAGGTTAATAAACACTAGCAGTTACTGTAACTCACAAATTATAGGTCCCAATTTTCACAGCCGGGTTGCAGGCATTAATTAAAACTGGTGTTGCAAATCACAGCATTTTGGAATGCCTGCAATGTTTAAATTATCAATGGTGTTGCTACCTTAATTTAAAAAAGCAGCTTCCATCATTTTTCAAAGACGAGAACCCTAAGCCAGAATAAGTCTATCTCTCACACTCACAGAGTCATTAATGCGCCAGAAGCAAATGAAAGTTTTTAATGTCTTTCAATATGTTTGAGTACAAATTATCAGGCTTGCTACTGTGGCCATCTTTGCATATTACACAGTACAGAATAATTGAGGAGATGTTACTATGAATAACATCGGTTTGGTTTGGCTGGCTTATCTCTCTCTCTCCCTCCCTCCCTCCCTCCTTCCCCCTCTCCCTCTCCCTCTCCCTCTCATTTTCAGTAGGGACAATATTGCCCCCTAAAAGGGTAAAAATTGGTTCTTGTTGGGGGAACTCAGATATTACAATTTCATGGGCCCCCAAAAGCTATAGTGCATAAACAGATATACAGCATACCTATGGTGCTAATATTTTATGGAGTGAGATTGTGAGCAGGAAAAATGTCTAAAAAGTCTCCTTTGGGAGTTGATGATGATTAAAAAAAAAGTTTGAGAAATTCAGCTCAGGGCTTCTGTATACGTGATCTTGATCCATCTACCTACTTTATAATTGAGAATCTCTCTTAATGTTTTTCAAAGGGCGGTGTAATGGGCTGAATGTTTTGCCCCTCCCCCTATAAACTTACACCTTGAAATCCTAAACCCCACTCTGAGAGCACTAGGTGGGTGAGGCCTTTGGGAAGTCATTTGTTCTTGAGAGTAGAGCCTCACCAATGGGACTAGTAGCCTTGTAAAAGGGACCCCCAGAGCTCTCTTGCCATCCGTCAGCCCTGTGAGGGCACAGGGGGAAGGCAGCCATGTGTGACCCGAAAGAGAGCCTCACTGGACTCTGACCAAGCTGGCACCATGATCTGGGACTTTCAGCTCCCAGAACCATGCGAAGCAAGTCTCTGTTGTTCATAAGACACCGGGCCTGTGGTACTTTGTTATAGCTAAGACAGACGGGCATTATAGAACAGTAGACTTAAGAACAGAAGTAAAAAGTGTCCATCATGGGTGTGAACTGGGAGGAAGGAGGGTGGGAGAGAGGAATGAATGGCAGCCAGAACCTAGAACCAGAGGAGAATGTAGAACCACAGAGGTCAGAGAAAGTGATCGAGGATGAGCGGGAATGCCATGAAGACCCTGGACGGCCGTGCCGTGGGGAGCCTTGTGTCGTGACACTGATGGAAACACCATGTCAGGGTGTGCAGTGGCAAATAGAAGCTAATGAGCCAGGGGATAAGATTATGGGGCTGACCTAAGGCGAGGCTGGAACAGGGCATTTCCATACATGTACTTTAGGGAATGTGGGACAGGTGCCAGCTCTGAAATCTCTGGTTCCTCCAAAGGGTGAGTTATACCTCCAGTCAGATCAGCTTGAGTCACGTGCCTGTTCGTGACCAATTCACTTTGGAAGACCCAGCCCTCAGTCAAGGGCAGTGGGGCCAGCGCTACTCAAACTGTGTAGGAGGGCAATGGAGGAAGGAGTTATCTCCAAGGAAAATGAGGTCATGTTATTGCCAAAAGAACAGAGAATGGATGTGGGGGAGCGAGGAACAACTGACTCACATTGACCACAGTTTACACAGAGCTGCTTTCCAACCTGGCTCGGGCACCTTGGGCCCTTTGGGCGAAATACCTCATGTCTCTGATGCTCAGCTACACCCCTTACAGTGGCTGCTGGCAATAACAGAGCCAATATACAGGGTTATTGTGAAGTCTGAATGTCAAATGAAGGTAAGTCAAGAGCCTGGCACCTTGTCAGTCCTCAGTTAATGTGACTCTTTTTCTTCCTTACTGAGGAATTCTATCCTACCCAAGAAATGAGGTTTATGTTGATTAATATGTGTCCACAATAAGCAATTGAGTGAAGAGAATCAGTGCTGAAATTCATAATTCATTAACTGTGCGCTTTCAAAGAGCTTATTAACTCACTAATTCTCCACAGGGTTATTTTTCTTCTCCTCTTTCAATATACCTCTTTTTTCTCGACCTTATAAGACACTGATACACTCCCATCTTCCTTTCAATGCTTTGCCTTTGCTCTGATTTTGATATTTCCCCTGCCATCCTTACTTGAATAGTGTCTGGTAATGACACAGTTTGCCAATAAATGGGGTACGTCCCCAGAGAGGGAAAAGGATGCTCATGATGCAGTGAGAAAGGGTCTGCCACTGTATTGGTTTACTCGGCTCCCATAACAAAGCATCACAGACAGGGAGCTGAAACAACAGAAATTTATTTTCATACAATTCAGGAAGCTGCAAGTCTGAGGTCAGGGTGTTATGGGGTTGGTTTCTTCTGGGGACTCTCTCCTTGGTTTGTAAATGCCTGGCTTATTCCTGTGTCTTCACCTGGCCTTCCCTGTATGCAATTCCTCTTATGAGGACATCTGCCATATTGGATTAGGGCCCACTGTAAATGACCTCCTGCATTCTGAAAGGCCTCATCTCCAGTACAGTCACATTCTGAGGTACTGGGAGTTAGTACTTCAACATATGAATTTGGGGGTGCATAGCTCAGCCCATAAAAACCACTTACAAGCTGTGAGCCTGTGAATAAGTCTCTTAACCACTCAGTTGTGATTAAAACTCTTTTTGGGGCAAGGAAATGAAACCCACTCAAGCCAGTACAAGGAAAAGTAGAGTTTACTAAAGCATTACAAGGTGTAATCTCCTGAGACAACTGAAATCCAGCCACCCTCTTTCCATTTCTCTGGGCTAGCAACATGGCTCTCATCTCAACTTTGTTATAATAGAGATCTCTCTTCTTCCCCTCTCCCTCACTCCTTACCTCCCTCTCCCTCTTATCTTTGTCTCTGCTTACGGATGCAACAAGGCAGTTAAGCCAAGTTAATAAAATCTTTTTACCACTAAATCGTTTTAGTCTCTAAATATCAATATAGAGTCTTAAGAAAGAAAAATCTGATTGGCCATTGGCCAACCTGACCTGACTGGTTGATCTTGAGATAGGTGCTCATTGCTGGTCCAGTCAGCTGGGTCCCAACCACAGGGGAGGAGAGCTATGTAATACAGAAGTTTCCCAGGCGAGTCCATTCATCAAGTACTAAAGCAGGGGTGTTCCCATGTAGAGAGGCTGAGGCATGGGCACACATCCCACATTATGCCTATAACCTAAAATAAACCTCAGCATTCCCATTTATAAAGTAGACATGACAGTATATACTTCATGGAGCCATTCTAAAGAAGGAATAAAATAATGAGTTGCAGACTTCTTTGGTGACCCTGAAGCATATGAAGTTTTTGAAGAGTTGAATAAGAGCTTACTAATTATATTGCTACATTGCCACGTCCCTGTATCAGTTAGCTCTTTACACAAATTGCCGTGTAACACAACTTGGTGGCCTAAAGCAATCATCACTTGTTCTCATGGATCTGTGGGTTATCTGACTGTGGCTCATCTAGGCTGGGCTCAGATTGGGGTGGCTGTCCCTCCTACACTGTTGGTGGGAATGTAAACTGGTACAGCCCCTCTGGAAAACAGTGTGGAGGTTCCTCAGGAAACTAACAATAGAACTCCCCTATGACCCAGCAATAGCACTGCTAGGAATTTACCCAAGGGATACAGAAATGCTGAGGCATAGGAGCACGTGTACCCCAATGTTCATAGCAGCACTCTCCACAATAGCTAAAACATGGAAAGAGCCTAAGTGTCCATCAACAGATGAATGGATCAAGAAGATGTGGTTTATCTATACCATGGAATACTCCATGGCAATGAGAAACAATGAAATCTGGCCATGTGTAGCAACATGGATGGACCTTGAGGGTGTTATGCTGAGCGAAATAAGTCAGGCAGAGAAGGACAAATATCATATGTTTGCACGTATAGGAGGATTAGGAGGAACTTGACGGAGGAACAAGGGGGAGAAGAAGGGCGGAAATGGTGGGGGAAAGGGAGAGAGGCAAACCATGAGAG
The DNA here is from genome assembly GCF_008692635.1 of Crocuta crocuta. NCBI lineage: Eukaryota > Metazoa > Chordata > Mammalia > Carnivora > Hyaenidae > Crocuta > Crocuta crocuta. The sequence continues at coordinate 12,806,965 of NW_027532008.1, read as the reverse complement.
ACTCTTGAATGCTGACAAAAACTGAGGACTGATGGATGTGGGGGGGAGGGGGGATGGGCATGGAGGAGGACACTTGTGGGGATGAGCACTGAGTGTTATGTGGAAACTAATTTGACAATAAACTATTTGTAAAAAAAAAAAAAAAAAGATTGGGGTGGCTGTGCCACAGATGTCTTCACTTCCCCCTGGGACCAGTAGACTAACCAGGATATATCCTTCTCATGGTGATAAGGGAGGTTCAAGAATGCAAGCAGAAGCAGACAGGCTTCTTAATGCTTAGGAATCTGTCTTTAGTCTTTTTCTCGTTCAATGTGATACGTCCTAGGATGAGGCCACCTGGGTTACAGCTTAATAAGTGTTACGTATGTGGCAAATCAATCATTTATACTTCCCTGGCCAAGACTAAAATATATTCAGGACTCATGCTTTGAGTTCATGTTAGTGCATGATTTTCAAAAACATTCATTAATCCAAGAAACAAGGCACATAAAGCAGCATTCTTGGTTTTTGATTGCCTTCATGGCTCCTGATTCTTTTTAATCAAATTTTACTTATTTAATGATGTTTTCATTTAATTCTTTATTTAAACTAGAGAATCTGAGTAACGTTAGCACTCTAAGACACGGGAGACATTTCCCTTTTATTTCACAAATAGAGATATACTGCAGGTTGGAGAGGTAAAATGACTTGTACATGGCCTCAGAACAAATTCCAACTATATCTCTCATTGGGCTAAGTGAAACCTGGATCAGACTAAATCTTGAAATTCCAATGCTGCTAGGGAATTGCAGATTAATTTTAATATATCTGAATTTGTTTTTTTAGATCAGATCTAACTTGATTTAGCCAGTAGGTGTTATTCACTGCTTCTCAGACCCTATGTGGAAATCTGGAAATTAAACAGAAAGGTATGAGTTGTCAAGTGGGAGAGAATTTGCAGTTGGCTTACCAAATTAAGAAATAATTTTCTACCTGCTCCCCAGATTTTTCGCCAGCCTCCTGGCTCTAAAACTCCTTATGAAATAAGCCTTAATGGTATATGTATATACAAACCTCTGGTTTTTGAATTACTTATTTATGTTTCTCTACTGTGGGTATTTGGTTATTAACCATGACAAAATTACTAGTAGGAGAACTAGAGATTTAGAAAATGCTAGACAATCATCTAGTTTCAAAAATATTATACAGTTTATATTTAAAGCTCAGCATTGAAATAAGGACAAGAAAATTTCTAGTAAATACACAGGAAAAAAACCCAAAAATAAACTCTGATGTTCTGTGCCTCCCAGAACAGCCACGTAGAGCCTTCTTGAACTACATGAAAGATACTAGACTGTCTTCCTTTCTTTGAGTCATTTCGATGGTTATGCCCTGTCCCCCATCTTCTCTTGATCTCAACCCTTCTGTTCTGAAAGCACAATCTTTCTCAAATTCTGAAAGGTGGGGAGAGCATTTTTTTTTTTATCATTCTCTTGGGTCTTAGTGAAAAAGATCTTCCAAGTAAAAGCACTTGGGTAAAAAGTAACAGATTCAAAATATGTAAATTATGAAACACTCATCCTGCAGTCATGTAGAAGCCAAACTCCTACTACTGTCAGATGAAGTTCTCCCATCTGGGAGGGCCGGAGGATTGCCTTTCCTATTTATGTATTCCTTTCCAAGGTACCCTATGCTAGGGCACACAAAGGCTGCATCACCCATGATGATTCTGATGCCTTTGTCGTCTGCTTTTGAACATTAAAAAAGGGTATGAGTTGTCAGCTTCAAACATTGCCTCTGGGTTAATATTTTTGTAAATGAAAAATATGATGAAATGGATATTTGCATGTCTCTATTACAACCCTTTTAAACAGAAACACTTTGTTGTATGAAATGGGAAAGCTAGCTCCCTTGCTGATGTCACCAGTCTTGAAGGTTTATATCTCCAGTCTTCTGGTTCCTCTTTTTGGCTGTGGTTCACCCCACCCTCCCCTTCCTACCCTGACCTCAAATCCACCTCGTATGTGCACAGTTGTTTTTAATGTACTGGTCGTCGTTTCAAAAGCATCCATAGTGAAGCTGTCCAAGGATCGGATGAGTTCCAATGTCCACCATCATCTGGAAAAATGTTGGTCCTGATTATGACTTCATTTATACATAAGCATCATTCAAGGAGCTTAATAAAATCAAATTACAAGGGTCACCTGAATCAAGTCCAATATGGTAGGCTTACTTGAAGCTTGAGAATCTGATTTATAAAATGCTTTATGCAACTTGGATGTAGGTGATCAATGAATAAGACCTTGTGAGGCACTGGTGTGGTCACTGAGAATGGGCGCCCAGTCACCCAACTTGGGTTTGAATTCTAGCTCCATCTCAGAATAACTGTGATTTTGTGAGCAAGTTACTACTCACTTTGTTCCCCAATTTCTTTATCTGCAAAATAGGGTGGTATTATATACACTGCAGCACCATCTTTTTATTTTTTATTAAAATTTTTTTTAAATGTTCATTTTTGAGAGAGAGAGAGAAAGACAGAGTGCAAGCAAGGGAGGGGGGCAGAGAGAGAGAGAGAGAGAGAGAGAGAGAGAGAGAGAAACACAGAATCTGAAGCAGGTTCCAGGCTCTGAGCTATCAGTACAGAGCCCTGTGTTGGGCTCGAACTCACAAACCTGAGAACTCAGACCTCAGTTCTCGTCAGATGCTTAGCCAACTGAGCCACTCAGGTGCCCCCACACTGCAGCACCATCTTAAGTAATGAGTTCCTGGTATCTAGATGGAGCTCAATTCATGTTCCCTTTTTTGTGGAGGGGTTCTGTCTTTAAAATTTCTGAAGACTAGCCCAGTTGTCCATGACTCCTTTCTTATTCAAGAATATGACTCAACAGAGAGGGGGGAAAAGTTAGCATGAAATGAAAGAGTTATATGGGATCAGTTTATTTTTTGTGTGTTGATTTGCTTATGTTTAAAAATTATGATATAGATTGTATTTACAAAAGTATGGCTATAATCCATATGTATATTTTAAGGAATAACTTTTGAAAGACCACCTTGCAAAACAATCAAGCACCCATCACCCAGTTTAATAAATTGGACACGACTAATATCATTGAAATCTCCCATATGTGCTTTCTTAATCACATCTCCCCACCCCATCAGGGTAACCATTATTCAGTATTTCGTATTTATCACTCATATGCATTTCTTTATAGCATTGTTTCTTAGAGTGTGATCCCTGGTCCAGAAGCATAAACATCACTGGGAAATTTGCTATGAATATAAATCCTCAGGTCCCACTCCCAAGCCTACTGAGTTAGAAACTCGAGGGGAGACTTCCAAGAATGTGGGTTATAAAAAGAATTCCAGGAGGGTCACCTGGGTGGCTCAGTCAGTTAAGCATCTGGCTCTTGATCTCCGCTCTGGTCATGATCTCACAGTTTTTGAGATCGAGCCCCACATTGGCACCTGCACTGACAGCATGGAGCCTGCTTGAGATTCTTTTTCCCTCTCTCTCTCTGCCCCTCCTCTGCTTATGCTCTGTCTCTCTCTCCATCAAAATAAATAAACATGGGGGAAAAAAAAGACCTCCAGGGGATTCTGTTGCTCAGTGAAAACCACAGCTTTGTAGTAGGTAAATGCTATGTGTGTGCCTACATGTATGTTAGTGTGTCCTGAAGCAATGTTCTTTACTTTTATCTGATTTTGACCTTTATGTCAGTGAAATCATACTTTATATATTCTTTTGCTCCTTGATGTTTTTATCTACCTTATGTTTTTCAGGTTCATGCATAATCATATGTATATCATAAAGTCATTTATTTTACAGCCATATAGTATCGATTGTTGAATATGACAGTTTATTTAAACATTTTAGAGCCATTAGACATTTAGATTTTTCCTCACGTTTTTCTGTTTGGAGCAATGCTAGCTTGAACATTCTTGAATATTTAATTGATGCACCTATACAAAAGGGTGGCTCTAGGGAAGTGCTTCCTAGGTTTTTTCATATCATAGTGAACATAGAAAATGATAATATTTGTGAACAGAGGTAAACAGGCTTCTCAGGGCCTAGAGTGGATTTGTAGACTTGGTTCTCAGAACTCCCGTCCAACCATCCTTTCATACAGAAAAGTTGGAAATCCACAAAACAACAACAACAACAAAACTCCAAAACACTCATCCTGGCTTAAAGCTGGGTTTCTGGAGGCAAATGACATTTTCCCAATTCGATGTACTTACACAAGATGGAGAAGGGGTGATAGGGGCCAAAGCCATCCTCCCTGGTGCTTCTGGCCACTGTTGCTAGCAAGTTCCTGGAGTAGCCTCCCTGTCTTCTTCTTCATATATTTGAGTGACAAGAACAATGGCAGGGGAAATACAAATCAAAACCACAATAAAATGTCACCTCATGCACTAGGAGGGCTGTAATCAGACAGACAGCAGCGAGTGTTGGCAAGCGTGTGGACGAGTTGGAACGCTCACACCTATCTCATGGGAATGGAAAATGGTGCAGCAGTTTTGGAAAAGTCCGCGGGTTCCTCAAAAGGTTAAGCATAGCTACCAGGTGGTCTGGCAGTTTCCCTCCTCGGTATGCACCCAAGAGAAATAAGAGCATGTGTCCACGCAAAAACTTGCCTACAAATGTTCATAGCATTATTCATTTGTAGCCACAAACTGGAAACAGCCCAGATGTCCACCAGCTGATGAATATTAAAACCAAACATGGCATATCCATCCAATGGATTATTATTCAGCCATAAAAAGGAATCAAGTGCTGATGCGTGGAAGAAAGAATGAAGTGCTACAATACAACATGGCTGAATCTTAAAAACATTATGCTAAGTGAAGGAAGTCAGCTACTAAAGACTATATATTGTATGATTCCATTTATTTTGANGAACTGCTAATGGGTTTCTTTTGAAGGAAATGGAAATGTTCTAGAATTAGATGGTAATGGTCATACAACCTTGTGGTTACATAAAAGATCTCTGTGTGCTTTGAGAGCATGAATTTTATGGCATGTGAGTTCTATCTTGGAAGGGAGGGAGGGAGGGATAATGGGAAGGGCAGCCTTCCAAGCTTGGCTTTCCTGATCTACGGATAGAGGCTTCACATGCCCCTTTCCAGCTTCCTGTGTGTGGCAGGTAGTTGCAAAGAAAGCAAGAATAAATGCCTCCTACAGAGCTCCAGGGACTGTCCCAGGGGTAGTAGATCCAAAAGGGACTCCATTCTGTATATTCCTGGGGAGTCATGACAGCAAGAGCGCTCCCTCAACCCCTCTGACATTTTTGTAAGTGCCTAATTCCCAGTAGTAAACCATTCTCCATTCTAAATGCATAGAATGGTTTTTGTTTTGAGCATTAAACCCTAAATTGATGGCCACAGACAGCCACTGAGGAATTCCATCCATCCCTAAGGATGGGATACTTCCCTCAGGGATGACAGGATTCTCACCCTAAGGCACCTGTAATTGGTATTGTGAGGCTTTGGACCTTGGCCAAGGTATGGAATGGTATAAAATGTACGAAATGATATCTTATTGTAATTTTGATGGACATTTCATTGATTACTAATGAAGATGGCATATTTTAGTAAGTTTATTATACATTTTTGTTTCCTTTTCCATGAAATGCCTGTTTATGTGTGCTGCCCATTTTTAAAAAATGTTTGTAATTTTCATGTTGATTCTCGGGAGCTCTTTGCTCATCCTGGGTAACACTCCTTTGTTCGTTGCTATCAATGGCAGATATCTTCACCTTTTTTGTGACTTGGCTTTATATTCTTTAAAGTTTTAATTTAATTGAGTTTTGTTCTTATTTAAGAAATCCTTCCATAGCCTGAGATAATGAAGATATTCTCCTGTATCGTTTTCTAGAAGTTGAAAATTTCTGCTTTTTGCTCTCAGTTGCTGGGCCATTTGATATTTCCCTCAGGTGTGATAGAATCCAGTTTCCTATCTTTCCCTTATGGATAACTAATCTTTCAAGTACCCCACAGATTTATAATGTCATGTCTATTATATTCCAGGCTTTTCTGTGTGCACTGGTCTGTCTCTAGGTTTCTATTCTGTTTCACAGTACTATCATATATCCCTTGATGAAGATTATATTTTATTTTCTGCTGTAGCTATATAATTCTCGGTAGTGAGTAGGGCACATTTTCCTACTTGGCTTTTTTTTTTTTTAATGTCTTGGTTGTTTTGTGGGGTATTTTGTTCTTCCATGTTGATTTTTATATCAGCTTATTGAGTCCTATGAAAATTTTATTGGTATTTTTTTGGAATTGCATTGGACTTTAGATAATTCCTATCTTTATAATATTGAGTGTTCATATCCATGGGCATGGTATGTCTCTTTATGAAGACATCTTTAATGTCTTTAAATTAATAAAGTTTTATAATTTTCTACATCTAAGTCTTGTACATCTTTAGTTAGATTTATTCTTAGGCACTTAATTTATGCTAAGGTAAATTGTAGTTTTAAATTGCATGCTCTGTTGCTGGTATATAGAAGTCATTGCTTTTTACATATCAGGAAGCTTGCTAAATTCTTTTATTCATTCTAATAATTTGTCTATAAATTATTTTGGATTTTCTCTGTTGAAAATTATATGTGAAAAAATGGCCGTTTTAATTTTCTAATTATTCTCTTTCTGTCATTAAAAAAATATGTATCTTATGTGCTAGGCAACCCCAGTATAATATTGAGCAGACGTTGTAATAGTGTGTATGTTCTTGTGCTATTCCTGATTTTATTTATTTTTATTTATTTTATAAAATTTTTAAGGTTTATTTTGAGAGACAGGGTGCAAGTAGGGGAGGTTCAGAGAGAGAAGGAGACACAGAATCTGAAACAGGCTCTAGGCTCCGAGCTGTGAGCAGAGCCTGATGCAGGGCTCGAACCCATGGACCGTGGAATCATGCCCTGAGCCAAAATCAGATGCTTAACTGACTGAGCCACCCTGACACACCTGTTCCTGATTTTAAAGAGAAACTTAAGTTTCACCATTTAGCATACTGTGTGCTGTAAAGTTTTTGTAGATGTCCTTTCAAGGTAAGGAAATTGACTCTAGTCCTTGTTGCTAAGAATTATGCTACTGTCTTCTCTTCCTCCTTCCTGTTCTTCATGAATGTCAGCTGAATTCTATCGATTGCTTTTTTTTTTTAGTATTTATTGAGAGGTCCATATATTTTTCTCTTCTGTGTTAATATACTGGATTACATTGTACTAGTTTCCTGGCAATACCATAACAAAGTACCGTAGACTGGGTGGCTTACACAGCAGAAATGTATCGTCCCTTGGGGTGCCTGGGTGGCTAATTTGGTTAAGCGTCTGACTCTTGGTTTTGGCTCAGGGTGTGATCTCACAGTTCGGGAATTCAAGCCCTGCATTCGTCTCTGTGCTGACAGTGTGGAGTCTACTTGGGAATCTCTCTCTTCCTGTCTCTCTGCCCCTCCCCTGCGCTCTCTCTCTCTCAAAATAAATACAAAAATAAACTTAAAAAAAATAAATGTATTGTCTCTCAGTTTTGAAGCTGGGCGGTCTGAGATCAAGGTATCTGCAAGGTTGATTCCTTCTAAGGGCTTTGAGGCCTTTTTCCTAACTTCTGGTAGCTTCAGGCATTCTTTGGCTTAAAGGTGGCGTTCTCTCTATTTCTTCACATCATCTTGTCTGTATCTCTTCTTATAAGGGCATGGTCATATTGGGTTAGGGTCTACCTTAATGACCCCATTGTGATCATTGGCAAAGACTCTATTTCCAAATAAGCTCACATTCCCAGGTACTGGGGTTAGGACTTCAACAACTTTGGAGGGACACAAGGCAACCTATAACATATGTGAATAATTTTCCAAGGTTGGGTCAACCTTGCATTCCTTTATCAGGCTATTTTTTTTTAATTAAAAAAAATTTTAATGTTTATTTATTTTTGAGAGAGTGAGAGAGACAGACAGACGGACAGACAGATGGAGACACAGAATCCGAAGCAGGCTCCAGGCTCTGAGCTGTCAGCACAGACCCATCGCGGGGCTCAGACCCACGAACTGTGAGATCATGACCTGAGCCGAAGTTGGACGCTTAACTGATGGTGTCACCCAGGCGCCCCCATGCTATTTTGTTTTATACTTACATTGTTGGGTTTAGTTTGTTAATCTTTTATTTAAATTTAACTTGGACTTCTGCCTATATATTCATCTATGAAATTGGCCTGTAATTTTCATTATTGAACTGTCTTTCTCTGGCTTGGATATCAAAATTATAGGAACCTCAGAAAATAGGTTTTAGGAAGTAGTTCCTCTTTTTTCTGTTTTTATGATTTTTTAATGAAAAATTTCCAAACATGTAAAGGTAGAGAAAATAATATAAAGAGCTCCTATGTGCTCACTACTCAGCTTCAGAAATTAACAATATACAGCCAATTGTATTTTACCCATTACACACGGTGTGGGTCAGCTTGGGCCACCATAACAAATTACCATAGACGGGTGACTTAAACAACAAATGTGTATTTCTCAGTTCTGGAGACAGAGAAGTCCAAGGTGCAGGTGCTGGCCAATTTGGTTCCTGATGAGAATTCTTTGTCTGGCTTGCAGAAGGTTGCCATGGCAGAGATAAAGATCGTCTGTCTTGTGTCTCCTTAAAATTTTTTTTAAGTTTTATATTTTTTAGAGAGAGACAGAGAATGAGCAGGGAAGGGGCAGAGAGAGAGAGACAGAGAGAGAGAGACAGAGAGAGAGACATGGAATCTAAAGCAGGCTCCAGGCCCCAAGCTGTTAGCACAGAGCCTGATGCAGGGCTTGAACTCATGAACTGTGAAATCATGACTTGAGCCCAACACTTAACCAACTTCTTAAGTGAGAAGCCACCCAGGCACTCCTCTTGTGTCTCTCTCTCTCTCTCTCTCTTTTTTTTTTTTTTTAGTATTTTATTTATTCCTAGGAGAGAGAGAGAGACAGCATGAGCAGGGGAGCGACAGAGGGAGAGGGAGTCACAGACTGAAAGAGGCTCCAGGCTCTGAGCTGGCAGTCAGCACAGAGCCTGATGCGGGGCTCGAACCCACGAACCGTGAGATCATGACCTAAGCGAAAGTCGGACGCTTAACCGACTAAGACACCCGGGCGCACCCTCTCGTGTCTCTTTTTATAAGAGCCCTAATCCCATTCATGAAGTCTCCACCCTCTTGACCTAATTGCCCCCCACAGGTCCCACCTATAGATACCACCACAGTGGGGATTAGGGCTTCAACATGTGAACCGGGGGCAGGAGGCACAAACACCCAGCCCACAGCACACCTGCCCACCCCTGGGTTGTTTTTAAGAAAATACTATACATTATATTGTTTCATCTAGAAATATATCAGCATGTATCTCTAAAAGGTAAGGCATCTTTTCAAACACAGAGCTGCAATGCCATTTATGATACCTAAGCTCCTTTTTAAAAATATACAAAGTTTGGGGTGCCTGGGTGGCTCAGGAGGTTGAGTGTCTGACTCTTTATTTCAGCTCAGGTCATGATCTCACAGCTCATGTTGGGCTCTGTGCTGATAGCAAGGAGTCTGTCTGGAATTCTCTCTCTCCTCTCTCTCTCTGCCACTACCCCTGCTCTCTCTCTCTCAAAATAAATAAATAAATAAATAAATGCATACATACATACACACATACGTACATAATATATATACACACACACACACACACACACACACACAAAGTTAGAACAGTGTGATGGACTCTCTCATGTGTCCATTTCTCTACTTTGAGGATTATCAACTCATTTCACCATGATCCCTCCAAATTATATTTTTTAAAGTTTATTTACTTATTTTGAAAGAGTGTGCATGCATGTGCGCACATGAATTGGGGAGGGGCAGAGAGAGGGGGACAGACAATCCCATGCAGGCTCTGTACTGTCAGCGCAGAGCTGACAAGGGGCTCTGTCTCCAGGACCATGAGATCATAACCTGAGCCGAAAGCAGGAATCAGACGCTTAACCGACTGAGCCCCCCAGGCTCCCCAAGTTGATCAATTTCTTAAGACTTTTGGCATCTCTGGCTTTCTTCTCTTTTTATTTATCTCATTTGGAGGTATTTATTTGTTGAAGAAACTAGATCATTTACCCTATAAATTTCCCACATTCTGGATGTTTTGTTATCCAGACACGGTGTCAGTTAACATTTTTTTCTCTCTCCTTTGTTTCCTGTAAACTGGTTCAAGTTGGCCCCAGAGGCCTGATCAGAATCAGAGTTTTGTCTACTTGTTTGTTTGGCAAGACTCTTCTCAGCACTAATACTGCTCAGCGTTGTGTCAATCCAGAGGCCGTCATGTCTGTTTTGTGAAACTATGAGCCTTCTCGTAGATTTTTTTTTTCAAGTGGCTGTCTAATTTGTGTTTGTCATCAGCTTAAGGAGTTGCAAAGGATGTAACTTTGGACACATTCTAACTATTGACCTAAAAACTGTCATATTGCTTGTTTGAATGTTTCCAATGTAATTGAAACACCAAAGCAATTTGACACCCCATCCCCCACACCTTCCCGCCAAGACCCCCACTGCCTGGAAGAGAATAGGCCAGGCTAAATGTGCACACTGAGCATGCCCAACCCCTTGTCCCAAACTCACCAAGCAGAGAAGCTGCTGAATTGGCAGTGGAGAGAAGCTGGAGGTGTCCCCAGACTACTGTTCCTTCAGGGGAAAACATGAAATCAAAAGAGGAGAGATTCCTGCCCCTCCACCCCCATACTTGTTCCCAAATGGAATTGATTTTAGAAACAACAGAGATGCCAGGAGATTCTTGCTAGGAGATTTGTGGAGAGGCTTGGGATCTGTTAGGCAGGCATTCCTCATGAGTTCAGTACTGTCAGGGGTATGGAACGTTCTAGAAAACCAGCAGTTATACAGGTAGTACCTTTGTGCAAAGATAGTAGCTTCAAGTATGAACAAATCATTTTCTTTCTCATGAGCCAGGATAGTGATGCTTATCTCCTAGAGGTGTCCGAGGTTTAAATGAAATGACATGTTCATTCACTTAAAATATATTCATGGAGTGTCTGCTCTGTGAACAGCAGCGTCCTGGATGCTGGGATGGGCAGGGAGAGAGAAAGAGAAAGTCACCTCGAAGCTGACCACCCTCTCTGCCTCCTTGCTGCAGGAAAAAACTCACAAGTCTAAAAGGCAAACAGCTGTTATGGGTTGAATGGTGGCTCCCCAGAATTCACATGTAGAAATCATAACACCCAGTAGCTCAGAACGTGACCTTATTGGGGAACAGAGTCGTAGACGTAATTAGTTAAGATGAGATCATACTGTTGTGGGGGGGCACCCTAATCCAATATGAGCGGCATCCTTATAAAAAGGGGAAATTTGGACACAGAGACATGCACACATGTGGAGGGATCAGGGTGATGCTTCTACAAACCAAGGAATACCAACGATGGTCAGTGACCCACCAACAGGCAGGAGAGAGGCGTGGAGCACATTCTCCCTCGTGGCCTCAGGAGGATCCATCTCTGCAGACACCTTGATCTTGGACTTCTGGCCTCCAGGCTGTGAGAAATTCCTGTTGTTTAAACCCCCCTTGCCCCAGTTTCCATTCCTCTGTTATGGTAGCTCTCGCAAGCTCAGACGTTCATTTGGCAAAATGGCAAGAACTCATCTTTCCTGGGGAGCACATGCGTCCATGCCAGGCATTTTTGTCGATATGTTATATGCATCTCCTCAATGACACTTCATAACATGCTAGGAAGTAAGAACTCTGATACTCTAATGATAGTAACCTATGATCATCAACCCCATTTTACAGAGGATGAAACAGGCACAGAGATTAAGCAGCCTGCCTACCTCATAGGCAGAAAATAGCTAGGATTCAAACCCAGCACATCTAAAATCTGTCTACTCTAATTTGGAGTCCCCATTGAAACTTGGAGAATTGAATGTTGTCCAGAGGCACTTGAAGTGAATTCACTGGATATTTCTGGAATGATTCCTGACCATTCTCATGGCACAGTGTCATGTCAGGAGGCCACCAATTTCTCTTGGCGTCTTTTGGTCCAGTTAGTCAAAACAAAGATCCAGGAATCGCTCCAGTTGGGGTTCCCCAAAAGAGCTTGTGCCTCCAAATCCATAAATCCCCCAACCCTGTTTTTCCATCAAAGTTGAAGGGCAAAGGCAGTTGAGATGCGCACATAAATTTTATCAGCAGTAGTGGCATTGGGGATTGCTTCTGCATGTATCAAGAGAATTAGCTGGAAGGTGTATTGCAGCCATAGGATTTTAAGGAACTTTGGTGCCACTGAGCAGGCTGGGAATCCTAGGACCGCCATTGCCTGACATGACCCAGGACCCAAGAGACCATCCCTGCATCACTGAGCACGGCCCCCATGGACAGCTTGAGCCTCCTCTCTGGCCTCCCCTCCTCGGGCCTCATTAGGCTATTTTTTCCCCTTGAACGGTACACTTTGGTTCGGGGCTGTGCGGAGCTGGCTTGGCCCACCCTGCAGGGTTTGCATCTGCCTTAATCTGGGACTTTATTCTGATGCAGCCCTCCTCCAAAGCCAGAAGTGGTAGAGTGTCTCCAGGCCCTGGGGTAGAGGGATGGGTGGGCAGGAAGGGCACATGTTGCTAAATAGTGTCCTGGCCAGAAGCCCTGGCAGGCAGCAGGCATTTGGAGCCAAGTCAGCTTGCTGAAAGAGTGGTGATCCGAGGCATATAGGGAAGGTGGTAATGAAAGGTGGCACCTCGCTGGGGCCCCTTTGAAACATACAGAAGTGCCATATGATGGCAAGGTCAAGGGTATAGAAACAGACATGCCCACATTACCCTATCAGCTCCCATGCCAACCTCACTTTCCTATGTCCAAATCATATCTCATGGGTTTTCTAAGGTAATGCATATGAAGCCTCTGGCCCAGGGTCTGGAACATTCTAGAAGCCTGATAGATGTACTTCCCCTGCCCCCTTTGCTTCCTGTCATTTCCTCCATGATGGTGATGTTTAATTGTGCCCTGGGGATCCTGTGCCATTTCTATCAGATCAACATTCCTTAAGGACTTCCAAAAGCGAAGCACAGATATGACAATACGGACCACTTTCTGCATCCCTGGAGGTTCCCGTGGGAAGAAGCCACAGCGGACTGTGACCGGTCCAGTGAGCAGGTTTCCACCAGGGGAGGGCCAACTATTCTAGTTTGCTCAGGACTGAGGTGTTTCAGGGACCTGAGGCTGAAATCAAGAATGTCCTGGACAAACCAGACCAATTGCTGTTGTGAGAAAGGAGCCCAGTGACCCAAGCAAAGGAGGGGCGCGGAGACTCAGAGCACAGTGAAGCGAGGCTTTGATCAACGTTCTTGCAAGAGCGGGTGTCTGATGGACAGGCACACTCGGGGCAGTTACAGCAGACAGTTTATCTCCCAGAGTGCAAGTCCCTTCCCTGATTCCTCATTGGCTCAGTACTGCTATAGAGGTCACAGCCTTATCTGGACGTCGCCTATGACCACGTAAGGCAAAAAGTAGTCTGATTGGAACAAATGTACATTCCCTGAGGTAACACAGAGACTTCAGTTCTTTGGTGAACGATCATTGCAAAGCCTGCAAAATAAGCCCACAAAACAGAGAGGGGAAGAACCAGGAAGTGAAGTGTCTAAGGGTTTGGGACTCTATTGTTGGATGAGGGAGTTTGTACATATTTCCAATAAGTTGTAAACCTATTGTTAACTAGACAGCACAGCTTTTATTTGGTATTTCTGAAAATGAATCATCTCACTTCTCGCACTGATTGCCTTCATTCCAACACCCTAGCTCCCCGACTCCCCACACATACATTTTAAGTAATCCACTGGATTGGCTAAATTCTGCTTTTATCACATATAGAGTGAATTTTCAAGAAAGAATTTGTCTGACAAAAATTTTTGTTACTAAAAAAAGCCTTTTTTGACATCTTCACCTGCCTGCTCTACCCAATGGCCTCCTCCTTTCGTGAACCTCTTGCTCATGTCATGTGCCAGGTGTGATTCAATGGCAGGACAGAACATGTGTGCAGAACTTCCCTCAGCCCATGAAATGGGGTGATCGGTGCTTGCTTGGAATTCCCACCGAGGGAACAGCTTACAATTTGAACGTAAATTACCCCCGTGAATACAACTCCAACCTGAACCACGGGGCTCCAGACAGGAAGTCCCCTCAAGTTAACCATGTGCTTGGACGAGTCTCCATTCCCTATTACTGAAGCAAACATCCCTGAGAATACGGAAGCCTCAGTCTACCGTGGAGACCCCTTGTGCCTGACTGTTTTCAAGCATCTTGCTCTGCAAGGGTATGACTGAACACATCTGTTGTCCTGGGGATTCAGGCCTGTGATTCTCATTAAAGCGTGCTCTAATTCCTTCCAAGATACTGATGCCCCTCTCAGCAAAGACATAGAGGCCCTCGGCCTCTGAGCACGTTTGCCTTCATGGAGACAGTCTTACCAATGAAACAGTACCTGTGCGTGGTGCGCACCTCCAGCTCCTGGGACTTCTCTCACCACAGAAGACGGGACAGCTTTGTACCGACCTCAGAATCTTTCTCTCGGGTTTCTTTCCTGCCTCCTGAAGGAGCTCATGCTTCTTTACAGTTGGTGAGGTTTCCTTGACACTGGCATCGCCCAGAGATACTGAGATCCCTTTAGGGAAGAATTCAGCCAGGGAGATAATAGATGCTAATGTCAGAAGGGGAGCCCTTGAGGGGAACAATCGGAAGAGAATCACCTTGCAAGAAGTGGAGTGCTGTTTCTGTAATTTCTCCCTGGAATTTCGATCTGCCCTTGCTAGAGAATGAGGTCAGACAAATGAGTTTATTTATTCTCTAGGGTGACTAAAAGAACAGAAGGGTCACACGGCACAGGAAGATTTCGGGAGCAAACCACAATTAACAATATCACCCAGAACCTGGCACTTCCAAGATTTTTTTATTTTTTTATTTTATGGGTTTTTGTTTTGTTTTGTTTTGTTTTGTTTCTTGTTTTTCTTGTTTTTGCTTTCACGGAATATTAATTGGGCTGCAGTTTTTCCAGACAAAACAATTCCCTGAAGTCTGAGTCTTCCCTTCTGGATCTACAGACTCCATCAAGGCATTTTGTCAAGTCCCCAGATTTTAAATTATGTTTTGAGGCTGAACTCACACTTCTCACAGCAGAAACCTGCTCTTCATTCTAAGAGAAAAAAACCCATTTTCTAGGGTTATTCTTAAGGAGGTTGTTGACAGTGGAGGCAGCTGATTTTAAGAGGAAATAACTCCACCCAATTAGAAAATGGGCAAAGGATCTGAAGAGACATTTCTCCAAAGAAAATATTCAAAGGGTCAATAAACATGACAAGATGCTTAACATCATCAGCCATCAGGGAAATGCAAAACCACAATGAGATGGCTTCACATCTACTAGGGTGACTATAATCAAAAAGTGAGATTATAACAAGAATCAGTGGAGGATGTGGAGAAATTGGAACACTCGCACATTGCTGGTGGGAATGAAGGGTGGGGCAGCCACTTGGGGAAACAATCTGGTGAATCCTCAGAAGGTTAAACAGCGTTACCATGTGGCCCAGAAATTCCACTCCTAGGTGTTTATCCAAGAGAATAGGAAACCTGCATCCACACATACGCTTGTGTATAAATGTACACAGCAGCATTACTCATAAGAGCCAACAAGTAGAAATAACTCTAATGTCTATCAGCTGATGAGTAGATAATTAAGATATAGTATACCCATAGAGTGCAGTATTATTTGGCAATAGAAAGGAGTGAGTACTGATACAAGTGACAGCATTGGTAGGGACGCCTCGGGGGGGTCAGTCGGCTGAGTGCCTGACTCTTGGTTTTGGCTCAGGTCATGATCTCATGGTTCATGAGTTCAAGCCCCATGTCCAGCTCTGCCCTGACAGTGTAGAACCTTCTTGGGATTCTCTGTCTCCCTCTCTGTCTCTCTGCCCCTCCTCTACTTGTTCTCTCCTCTCTCTCAAAATAAATAAATAAACTTAAAAACGTTAAAACAAAATAAGTGACAACATGGGCAAAACGTGAAAGCAAGATGCTCAACGAGAGAAGTTTGGTCACAAAAGACCACATACTGTATGATTCCATTTGTGTGAAATGTCTAGAAAAGGCAAATCCATAGAGACAGGAAGCAGATGAGTGGTTGCCTGGGGTGGGGTATAAGGAAAGGGGAGGAAGGGGGAAATGAGTGACTTTTAGGGGGTTAGAGATTCCTTTTGGGGTGATAAGACGTTCTAAAATTACCAGTTGTGGTGATGAGTGCACAATTTTGTGAAATTACCAAAAACCACTGAATTGTACCCTTTGAGTACGTGAATTATCTGGCATTTGAATTTTATCTCTATAAAGTTGCTGAGGACCAAGTGACAGTCACCCAGGTGAAAGAAGGGCAGCACCTCCCAGCAGTAGAAACAGCCCGTGCAAAGGCCCAGTGCCAAGAGAGAGCATGACGACTTTGAGGTTCTGAAAAGCCCACCGGTGATGGAGATCAGGGAAGGGGAGATGGATGGACAGCAGGGAGCAGCAAAATCCTGGAGGACTTTGCAGGCCGGGGGGAGGGGATTTTGCCTCTATCCTCAGAGCATGAAAAGCAGTGACAGGAAATGACTATCAAATTTGCTTTATGAAAAGACGGGCAGAGCTGCAGCGTGGAGAATGGATTTGAGAGAAGGTAGAGAGGAAAGCAAAGAGCCTGTGGCCACTCCTGGAACAGTTTAGGCAACAATGATGAACAGCATCCAGAAGTTTCCAGTCATCACAGGTACCTTGAGAAGTAAATGCATTAGCAGTCATCATGTCTGTTTGACACGCTGAGAAGTTAAGACATTTTTATGCGTGAGGTCATTCCACAGATCACAAAAGAGATGGTTTCTCCATTGTACCCTTGATGGAAATAGAGAGCCCTGCTTCTCCACTCCCTCCAGAGCAGATCTCCTCTCTCGGCTCTTGTCCAGGGCCAAGCTGACATGGGTTTGGCTTCCTCTTCCTCAAAGCACACTGATTTACTTTTCTCCTTCTGGCTTCACTGAAAGGAAAGATAACAGTGCCAACTACACAAGCCCGTACCCTGGAGACACAAGACCCCCTAGAGATCCCAGATCCTCTAATGATTGACTAGAGGTTTGGGCTTAACCTCTCTGTGTGTTGGGTTCCTGTTCAGTAAGACGTGTAGCTCAGGGAACTGTTGAGAGAATTAAGTAAAACCGTCACCATAGAGGGCTTACAACAGAGCCTGTTGTATGTCAAGTGCCCAATAAAAGTTGGCCATTATTATCATTTTCCTAATTATTATAGCTTTGAACAAAAAGCACATGTAGAACAGCAGACATACCCTGTGCATCCCAGCATCGGGCGGCTTCAGCACCTTACCAGTGCCTCTCTAAAGCAAAACTCTCTTCTTCCACCTGTGCTGCAAACCAGCCTTCCAGCCTCTGGTCCTGACAGTTGACTGAGACAGAAGCCCAAGAGGCTGGTGCTGTGGCAGAGAGGTGCCACGTAAATCCAAAATTCCTATTCCAGGAACGATTCCCTTTGTGTCCGTTGCATTGTCCCTGTTGCATTCAAGTGGAAGTAGAAGACTGTCTCTCAAAATGCCCTCTGACCACTTCTTTCAAGCCCATGCATGAGACCAGGGACAGCTTCCTGGGTGTGAGACCTGTGTAGTTGCCCAGGGTGCCGTGCCAAGAAGGGTCCCCTCCTTGGTTCAATGCTCTGCTCTTGCTGTCTTGAAATTCTTACTAATTTTTGAACAAGGGCCTTCTCTGACTTTTCCTTTTGCACCGGGCCCTGCAAATTATACCAAGAGTCTTACAATGTGGCTCCTCCAGCT
>NW_027532008.1:12669708-12789125 GCF_008692635.1 Crocuta crocuta | reverse complement strand
GGTGCGTGTATGAGAAACCAGCTATTAGCTGACTTAGAATCAGTCAGGAGAACCTGGCATGGGCCATGGCCATGAGCAAGTGCTTGGCTTCCAAGCAAGTGTAGGAGTTGGAGGTTGAGATTAAAGAAGCCATATCAAAAGCTGAAGGGGCTCAGGGACCACACCCCTTTCTCTCTGTCTCTCTTTCTCTCTCTGTGTGTCTCTGCCTCTCTCTGTCCGTGTCTCTCATAGACACACACACACACACACACACACTGTTCAGTGCCCCACTTTCTCTTTAGGCTAAGAACTAGAACTGTGTCTGTATTAGTGTCCTGGGGCTGCTATAGCAAAGTGACACAGTCTCGGGGGACAACAGAGATTTATCTCACACTTCTGTAAGTCCAAGATCAAGGTGTTGGCAAGGTGGGTTTCCTTGAGGCCTCTCACTTTGCCTTGTAGACCATGGTTTTCTCTCTATGTCTACATACTTCCTCTGTGTGCCTATCTCCTCTTCTTATAAGGATACCAGCCATATAGGATTAGGACTCCCCCACCCCCAAAGACTTCATTTTAACTTAGTTACATCTTTAAAGACCCAACTTACAAATAAGCTCACATTCTGAGGTACTGAGGGTTAAGACTTCCACATCTGAATTTGGGGTGTAATGGTTAATTTTATATGTCAGCTTGATTGGATCATGGGATACCCAGATATTTGGCTAAGCATCATTTCTAGTTGTGCCTGTGATGGTATTTCTGGATGAAATTGGCATTTTAATCAGTAGACTCAGCACATTGGTTTTCCAGGTACCAACTCAGTACATTGACTCAGTACATTGATCCCCCTCCAGTGTGGGTGGGCATCATCCAATCTGTTGAGGGCCAAAGTAGAAGAAAAGGGCATAGGAAGGAAGAATTTGGCCTTTCCTGCCTGACTGATCGGTAGGACATCCATCTGCTGCTGCCCTCAGCACCCCTAGGTCTCAGGCCTCCACGCTCAGCCTGAGCAGCCCCACCCCCAGCCCTGCACCCCCAGCCTGCAGACCTCAGATCATGGACTTCCGGCCTCCAGGATTGCATGAGCCGATCCTTATAACAAACCTCTTCCTGTGCATATACCTAGGAAGAACGTACCCTGGGGTTCTAGAGACCCCTGACTCTAGATACAGAGGAGGACACAATTCAGCCTAAAACAGGATCCTGGGAGACAATGGCTGCTTGGAAGGGCAGCGTGCAGACACATTACCCCCAGCACCTTGAGAAGGTGAATGGCATGTCTACGTGTGTGTGTGTGTGCTGACATAAGTACTCACCAAAGGCTTTGCTTTCCATCCTTGAAGCAGCTCTCACAAGCCCAGTTAAATCCAGCACCTGCTCTGGTCACCAGCCACCAGGCCTACATTTCACCCAGTGCAGCACCACATGAGTGGAGTGGCCCTAGGAACATAGACATGGGCCAGGTTCTCTGGGCCTAGTTCTGATTGCACATCTGTAATGTGGAGAGCCTTTCTGGGTCTGCTGCAGAGATTAAATTAGATAACGCTTGTAAAGCACCTTGCACAGTAGCACATAATAAACAATTCATTATTAATTACTATGTGTAGCTCTCACACACCACTGGTAGACCTAGTTATTCAGTCTTGAGATTTGGGGTAAATAATCCCTCAAAAGCTAGGCCGCTTCTGGGGACGAGTCTTAAGCCTACTTTGTGGATCCAGCAGGGCCCCTCGATGAACATTCCTGGAAGCCCATATCCTTAGTTTAGCATAGAATTTATCTGACTTTCTTGACAAGGAGTTTGGGACTATGACACTCATTGCTTGAATTTTCTTTATATTAATCCTCATGTTTAGTCTTCAAGTTTGTGGACCTGTGGTTATTTTTACCACATTGGCTGTTCACATTTATGTGAATGGTGCTAACGGATATGAACTGTTTTTGGGTATGTGGGTGGGGGGGGGGGAGAGGAAATTGTTCCTCCTAAGGAACCATTCATGAGTTGAGGGAAAATTTAATCCAACAAGGGGGAGAGTAATTGGAATACAGCTGAGCTTCATATGTGGTAATGTTTTTATTAGTGTTTGCAAATCCAGTTAATGAGTTAGATGAACGAGAGTTTCTGTTCTCCAGGTGAGTCTCTGATAACAGGAGCCACGGGGGAAGGGGCATCTACTGACTCCAGGAACGTTCACGGACGTTTTTGGTTCCATTGCCTCGACATAGGCTTACCTGGGGTTTATGGCAAACATTTTAGGCATGTACGCTCCACATCCATTGCCATTTCTGACTCCTTCACACCTAACTTTTTCCAGGCTCTTTCCCCCAACCTCCGTTGCAGCTGGAAGAAGTCACATGGCATCACTCTGACCAATGAGGCCCAAGAGTGGCCTTGTGGGGTGCCGGCTCCGAATAATGTTTACTTTTCTGAATAAAAAGCACACGATGTGATGCTGGCACTAGCGGCTCTCCTCACTTCGCCCTCACCTGTTATCCTCAAACACAGATACCGTATCTGGGGCTGCAGCAGCCATCTTGGGACCATAAGGCCACAGGCTGAAGTGTGAGAAAACAGTAGACAGTAGACTCAGAACTCTGCACAGCCTGAGAAAAACACACCCCGACATACATAAGCTACCGCCCATAGGTGTTCTGATGCTTACAGTCACGTAGGTTCCCGGGGGACATCAGTGGACATTCTCAATGCCTTAAGGGAATGTTTTAAAAAATAGAATCTATGGGGCACCTGGGTGGCTCAGTTGGTTAAGCGTCCAACTTTGGCTCAGGTGATGATCTCATGGTTGGTGAGTTCAAGCCCTGCATTGGGCTCTGTGGGGACAGCTCAGATCCCGGAGGCTGCTTTGGATTCTATGTCTCCCACTCTCTCTGCTCTCCCCCTCTCGCGCTCTGTTTCTCTCTCTCTCAAAAATAAATAAACATTAAATTGTTTAAAAATATAATCCAGAGAGACCCCTGAACTAAAGTTTGCATGAGCTCAAGCAGAAGAGCATGGACAGATAATTAAATGGGCGCAGCCCAAACAGAAGCGGCCCCCCGGGAGAAGGCAACATGGAAGAGCTAGGGGCAGGGATGGAGATGAGGGTGAGCCAGGAAGTGCAAAACTGTGCAGAAGTATGAGCCCTGCTGTACGGGAGCTGGAGCGCAGGGCAGGGCGCATCATTTCTGCTTGTGTGTGTTTCCATCTGCTGGCATTCGTCCCTGTTGTCACGTTGCAGGAGCAATAAAAATAAGCAACGTGTGCCCTTCCCTCTGCAGTTTGCACAGCGTTTTAGCACTTCTTTTGTCTTCTGATCAGTCCGGCTGCTTTGCATTCTGGCATAGTTAGGGCAGAGGACACGGGGAGGAGATGGATAGGTGGGGGCGCCCGGTAACACCCCAAGGAGGGGCATCTGGAAAAGTTGCCCGAATGGCTGAGGCCCTCTCTGCCAGGGGCCCTTCTGGGGCTTGGTTCGGTAATCATGCAGGCTGGGAGGAGGAGGTGCTGGGAGGCGAAGGGGTAGCCAGACTCTTCCGAGGGCCTGTCTTAGCAAGGAGTGATGAATGCACAGCAAGTCAAGGCAGGGGAAGAGCTGAGGTGTTGGGCTCCTGTGGGCACCCGACTTTCCAGAAGCCGCCTGCCAGGCCAGCGTGGGCTCGCCTCCCTGCCGAGTTCCAGTAGTGAGGCTGGCATGCTTTGGGTAATAAATGGGCTCCTGCTTCCCCAGCTTTCCCTTCTCTCTTTGTGCGTCTGTGCATGGGGAGGGGGGTCATTCCTCATGTCAGCCACGGGCGTACCTTGATGAATGAGCCAGAATGCTGCCTCCTCCATGCACCTGTTTTCTCCGGCCGCCCTCCTCCCACACCTTGCTGTGGGGGATGCAGCCCCAGCGTTCACGGCTGTGATTGTGAAGATTCTGAGTGGGACTGAGGCAGCTTAGCCAGGTCAGAAGAACACCACGGGTGTGCAGTTAAATACCATTAGGCAGACCAAATGGGTCCTGGTGGCCACTCTGCAAAGCTGGGGCAGTGGGGATGGGGAGGCGAAGGCTGGGCTGATGTAGGAGACCAAATGAGCTACAGGCACTCTGTAACCTCGTCTGTAAGTTTCACACGGCCCTAGAAACTTCCCTCCTCTTCCTTATCATCATCATCATCTTCTTTTAAGGAAATTCAGTATTTCAGTCAAGTTGGAATCCCTTCCTGACAGTGTTGGCTGGGGTCTCGCCACCCATCTTTGCAGGCTCATGAAACCATTTGGAAGTTGTAGACATTGTCCCTTACCCTTGATCTTGCTCCGCTATTCCAGACACCAGGCTCTCCTGCCCCCCCCCCCATTTGATTTTCATGAGCACATGGAAGGTGTCCAGGAAACATGACAGGTGCACAGAATAAAACGGCCCCAGATTAAATGGGACTGTGTTGGGTTATCAAGTTCATAGATTAACGTCTTGTTGCAGTCCCCAAAGAGCTGGCGTCAGCATGCCCCTCTCCAAGTGCCACATCTTGCTTCTCCGTACACAGCCTCAGTTTCCCTAGGGTGATGAGCCTTTGGGAAGTGCATGTATGTATGTGTGCAAGCATGGTTGTGTGTGTGTGTGTGTGTTTGGCATGCTTTGCTATGTTGGAATTATCCAGAGGCAAAGGCCCTGTGGCTTAATCATAAATCAGTTAGCAATGATTACAGCTGCAGGAAATAGAAAACCTGACCACTGGGCTCAAATAGAAGCTCTTACTTTTCGCCCCCACAAGAAGTCAGAAGGTGGGCAGCTGTGAGCAGGGTTCCATGTCTCCTCCACTCCAGAAGCACCATGCTCTCGTCTTCCAGATCGTCCCTGGGATTGTTCCTTCTGTGAAAGGGCAAGTGCCTGTTATGGTGGCAGGCGTCATGTTGACGTCGAGCTAGGAAAATGGAGAAAGGGGTCTGCCATCTCTTGTCAGCAAAAGCAATTAGATTTCCACTGGTGTCTCAGTGGCCAGAACTCTGTCACTCTGGAGAGCACTTTGGGAGTGCTCCTCGCAGTGCTGTGGGCTCAGGTGGCTCCCACCCCTCACAGTGGTCCTTATACCCCTGTCTCCAAGAGTGGCCCTGGTGACAGACGCCCTTCTCTCACACCACCCTGGTGGGGATCGCAGTCTGTGCACTGCTCACCTGTTCCCCATCATTCCTGTACCTCCATCTCCCTTCTTTCGCTCATACTCATCACAAAATAAAGAACAAGAGGAATGGCCTTGAATTGGTTTAAATCTGCTTTAAAAACTTAAGTCCTTTACAAACTGAAGACTTCACTATCAGTAGGGAATGATCAGAAACACCGCGGTGGATTGTGACATTGAGGTTGGGCATTCCTGCCCTGGACAGCAGGTCGGAATGGGCCATCCCACAGGAGAAACCAATTTAAAATAGATTGAATGGGTTCTGTCTTAAAGATGGTCATTTTAAATGGACTTCCCTGTAAATTGTCCAAAGACGAGCCCCAAATCTGCCCATGCCATTCCTCCCCGTCTTCTCCCCGATGAAATGCAGGATGTCTGTGTATAAAAACTCATTAGATCGTGTTGAAGACGGAAGCTATTCCTTTGACTTATGTTCAAGGGAATGCAGTTCTTTTTCTTCATGAGTTTAGATTTATGAACTATCTCGCTGCCCTCCCCCAACACACGTGCATTATTTTTATGTTCTTTTGATATATATCTCTGTGTGTTCTTCATTTCTCTTATTTTCATTTAATTACTCCATGGATTACTTTTAGTGTGCAGACTAAACTTCTGGAAAGAAATGAAAGCATACCTGGAACACAGTCCGTGGTATCCATTTGCCGCGATTTCTCTGTAGGTGCCTCCAGATCTTTGGAAACGGGTCCAGGTGGGGGTCGGATTCACCCCTGCTTTGTTAACCTTGAATGGTGGTTCTCAACCATGACAGGCAGTGTAGTGGACACAACTGGTTACTAATAATAGAGTTTACAAATGATTGGCTCCCTTCCTGTTTAATAAGCGAGAGCACAGTCAAGATTTTCCCTGCCATTCTCGGTCGCTGGCACTCTAACCTGCTTTCTGCAGAGGGAGGTTAGAGGTGGCCTTCTGGCTGTGAGCTTGGGTTACTGAGCCCAAGCAAAAACACGCTTTACCTGGGCCAAAAGGGGAGCCAGAGCTATTTATTGTTGATGTAACCAGAGTAGTAGCGGTGGTTACAAAGTATCCATCCACTCAACAACTATTTATCGAGCTGTTTGTTAGGGAATGCAAGCAGGGAAAATACAAACATGATGCCTGCTCTCATGGATCTCACAGCCTGGTGGGGGAAATAGATATGAAATGAGATAAATCGAGAAAATTATTAGCCTGTGATAAAACACTGCATTTAACCAGTCATCGCTGAAATAACCCTGCGTAACAAACCATTCCAGAAGCCCAGGGGCTTACAACAGCAGGTGTTTATTTCTGTTACAGTTTGCTTGGCTCAGCCCGGCTTGGCCTCAGGCTGCAGGTCAAGTTCAGATCTGCACCATGAGCCTCTTCTCCTCCTTGGCCCCAGGGACACCTTGGATAAGTTCTTCTCATGGTGAATGGCAGGAGTTCAAGAGAGCAGACCCAGCCACCTGAACACATTTGAAGCTTCTTCTCAGATCACATTTGCTGAAGCCCACTTGCCAACACAAGTCACATGGACAAGCCCAGAGTCAGCAGGGTAGGAAATGTACCGAGCGGTACAGATCTTCCCAGAGGAGAGCAAATGCTTACCAAACAATAATCAGGGCTATCACAAGCATTAATTAAGAAGGAAGTAACAGTGCTGAGAGTGGAGAGGCTGTTCTATGTAACACGGTTTCAAAAGGCCTCTTTGGAGGGAACTGAGGGGCATTGGAACTTAGAAGAAATTCACCCTGAGAAGAAGGGAGAATGGTGTGCTTGGCAGAGAAGCCCACAAATGCCAAGTTCCCGAGGCAGGAAAGTGCTTGGTGCCCAACGTAACAACAGAGCCAGTGTGCTTGGAGTGTGGTGGTCAAGGTAGATGGTAGGATGTTGGAGAGGTGAAGAAGTGCTATAGGACTGGATCCTACAGGGATTAAGGATTTGGGTTTTATTTCAAGTTCAAATGGCAGCCACTGGAGGATTTTAAGCAGTTGGAATCATATACTCTGATTTATATTTTCAAAAGATCCCCATAGTGACACTGAGGAACGTAGAGATGATGGCCTTGAGCAAGATGGCGGCCCCATCAATGGAGAAGAGCAAGATAGGTTGACCATGTATTTAAGAGGTTCAGTTGGCAGATATTGCAACATCTTTTCTTGAGAAACCAAGAAGCATTTCTCTTCCACAAATTTGTTTAGCATTTCATAAAACCTGAGCACATCTCTGGGGTGTGTCCCGCCTGTAAACACCATCTGTCACAAGAATCAGAAGGAGGGAAAGGTGGAGACTCCTTGTATATCCTGCATGCGAATGTATATGCCCCACTGGAGACCTCCCCTACATTCTGCAAGCTTGTGGCTTTCAGGGTCTTGGGAAGAAAATCACATTTACACCAATGTCAGCTCAGCCTTGGGGAGGGTTGATGAAATCCACATGTTAGGACTACGAAGCCTTTATTAAAAGGATCTATGGAAACATCTTGGACAGAAAGCTCAGCTCCACAGCTCAATGAGCCCAGGGTGTTATATACCCAGACCATAGCTCATTCCCACAGTTGGACTTAGTGCTCCGTCCAGGAAGCTGACAGTGGCCAAGTGCACACTCCTCATTATTCACTTGTCCCTGTTGCATTTGCTGCACCTGCTGAGTGAGGAGTGATGAGAGCTCAAGCCTCTAGGCCAGAATCAGTGGAGGAAGGTTTGATCCTGAGTGTCCCCTGGGTTAGTGATTCTGTAGACTTGTGACTCTCTTTCCTTCAGGCCTACCGACTTCTTGCTCTTTATTCTAGACCAGTCATTGGAAAACACATCTATAGGTGTTCACCATAGGATTGATTTTGGCTACTCTCTAAGTCAGGCCACTGGGATAGTATGGACGTACCTCTTTAGAGTGTGCCTGAGCCTGACTCTGCACGGATCTAACTGCTCTGTGACTCGTATCAGGTTGTGAGCACCAGTTTCACTCTTTGACAAGGTGCTCTTCCTGTTGGGGAACGTAGCTTGATGTTCCACAGGCCTGCTGACATACGAAGCAACACATATGCCAGCAGCCTGCATCAGACACAGAAACCTCTTCAGATCATGATTGTAGGGGGCCTTCCTAGACAGAAGACACTTGGCAGGCATCACAGGAACTGGGTCCCAGCTGCAGAGAATTCATCAAGTATGAGACAGTCCTTGCTTTCCCAGACTGGCCCTTCATCCGGGTCTCAGCCCACATGTCACCTCTGCCAGGAGGCCTTCCTTGATCACGCTACCAAAGCCAGGACTGCATGTCACATTTTTCCCGTTTTTACCACCTCGTTTTCCCCTTTGTGACCCTTACAATAATCTCACTTTTTTGTTTACTCTTTTATTATCTGTCTCTCCCCATTAGATGATATGCTTCTCAAGGCCTGAGTCCTCCACCTTCACTGTATCCTAGTACAGAATCTGGTGCTTGGACATTTGATGGATAAATGAATGAAAAAAGGCACATGCACAGGAGAAAAGAGGGACCATTTTAGGGGCATAATATCTCTGCCTGTTTCATAACTCATGGGCTTTCTCGGAACAGTTCCGACTCAATGCTGTGGTTGTAATGAATGACAAATGAAGTCCCTTGAGTCACAGCACAGAGTCGGGACCGTGTAGACAGGTCTAGAATGAAGTTGTCTCTTATTCTCAAATCAGTGCAGGCCATCGTGTGGGAGCAGGTATGGCATCTCCCATCTTGTTCCAGGAAGGCCTTGAGAAAGTGAGCCAAGGTCAACGGCAAGTAGGAGCCTCAACTGGAGACTTATGAGCATTTCCTTAGAATCCCAAAGAAGAGGCGAAAGGTGTAGCAATGACATTGAAACAGGCATGTTGACCCCGAGGTTGCGTGGACGAAACTGTTAACACTGAGGGAACTGTATGCATAGATGTCAGGTTCCTGGGTCTAACGAGAATGTTTTAGTTGATTATTCTTGTCAGACTCCATGAAATTATGTGCCAAATGGTATGTACAAGTGTCCATATGCCTGAGGAAGGGGTCATTGTTTTTTCAAAAGAGTCTGTGATTTCTAAAAAGTATTAGAGATTGTTACTCATATTTACCTTACAGTGAAAGTCATATAGATCATAAATCTATAGACACTAAAAGTAAGAATGTATTTTACTTCTTGGCCCCCCAGAAATCACCCTGCCCTGGTCTTGCCAATCATGGCAAGCAGCATGGAAGGAGGGTAGTTTAATGGGGTTTGGTATCAGCTATGAACTGGTTGGGGTTATGTGAGTGGTGATTGTGATGTGTGGTAGGGGGCGGGAAGAGCATGACACCAGCTCATGGCATGTTTGTGTATGTCTTTACCTGGGTACCTTGGCCCTCCATCTTGGTTTAGCTCTTGGAGGTACATTTCATTCCAAGTTATAGATTCAGGATTCTTAGGACCATATCCCTGTTTAGTGTTTATTGTTTGTTTGTTTGAGAGAGAGGGTGGGGGAGAGAGAGGAAGGGAGAGTATGAGTGGGGGAGTGGTAGAGGGAGGCAGAGAGAATCTTAAGCAGACTCCTCGTCCAGCACAGAGCATGATGTGGGCTCCATCTCACAACTGACTGTGAGATCATGACCTGAACTGATTTCAAGAGTTGGATCCTTAACAGACTGAGCCACCCAGTTGCCCGCTGCTTGGTGTTTTCAATGATTAAATAAGCCAGAGGAAGTAGATATCATTGTTTTGTAAAATGTGGCCCAGTATTACCTATGTCAGAATCCACTGGGTAACTTGCTAGAAATGAAGATCTCCAGACTCAAGCCCTGACAGACGAAATCCATCTACAAGAGTAGGATGCAAGAATCTACATTTTTAAAGAGGATTGCCATGGTATCCTGATGGATAATAAAATTTCAACCTTGACCCTAATAAGAACCCTCAAATGTTCTCCAAGTTGACCCCAGAGTGAACAAAGACTGCCTTTCTTTTGTTCTTCTCCTTTCCTACTTATGCCATCCAAATTCTATCTATCCTTTAAGGTTCCCTCATCTCCCATTGCATCCAAGAAGTCTTTTTCAGACTTCTCCAGCTTTCATTGATTTTTTTTTTCATGAATCTGGTACCCAGAAGTCTTGTTAATTCTCTTTTCCGTTCATGTCACTCTAGTCTCCTTAATTCAGTTAGAAGCAATGAACTCCTCAAAGGCTGCTTTGCACTCTCGCCAGTTCCTCATTTATCTCTAGGGAGAAGGAGAATATTCAGTCAGCAGGCTTTCTTCCGAAGCACACCTGCTTCTGAAAGTTTTACCATGCCTGTTTTAAACTTTACTAAGTAGAGGGACGCCTGGGTGGCTCAGTCAGTTAAGAGTCCGACTTTGGCTCAGGTCATGTTCTCACTGTCTGTGAGTTCGAACCCTATTGGGCTCTGTGTTGACAGCTCAGAACATGGAGCCCACTTTAGATTCTGTGTCTCCCTCTCTCTCTGCCCCCCTCCCCACACTGTGCTTCTGAAAATGAATAAACCTTAAAATGTTTTTTTAACTTTAATAAGTACAAACCAAACCTCAAATGTTCATGGTGGGTATGTCTTGCCACTTGGAAATCACAGTCTCTTCCTGCTATTTCTTTTGGTTTTCCAAGGCTGCCCTTCCTATTGGTATTTCCTTTGGAAGTGGTAGGAAATGGGACCTGAAGAATTTGAATTACATCCTTCGGTACTAAGAGCTGGTGCAGAAGACTTGCTGGCCAGAGTAGTTTGCAAAACGCCCAAAGAGTTTCATCGACCAGGGTTTGACTTCCATCCAACAGCTCAACAGGACCCTTTCTTTGAGGTTCAAGACTTCAAGGAAAGGGTGTTAATCTTTGTGTTTCTCTGAGGACATGGTCAGGACCTTGAGAAAAGGATTGACTGGAGCTCGGGCCAAAATGTGCATGAGCTGCCTGCACATCTGTGTGCATTTCACCCCTGATTTCCATCTCACAAGGCCTGGATATCTTTGATAAGCTTCAGTGAGCATCTGGAATTTTGGAAGTTTGCTAAAATCACATTCCACTCTGAGAAAGTTTAGTTCATTTCCCAGCCTCACGTCAAACATTGCTACATTTCTTTCAGAAATCATCCATAAGAAACTGGACAATGAACTCACTTCAGTGCATTTCCAATGATCCAGTAAGCTCCTGAAACCAGTGGACTTTAAATACATTCCCAAGGGTAATCTGAGTTTTATAAAGCCATTCAAAATCTCTTTCAAGTGCATGTGGCATTACCACACCACAGTCTTAATGAATGATGTAATTTACTTTTGTATTTTCCCTTCATTCTTGAATTGTTGGCCTCGTAGCTGCTCCTGGAACTCATAACAGAGATGTCAACTGTGGAAGTTGATGAAGCCCGAGGACTGCATTGTCTTTCATCAGAGCATACTTTTTGGAATCCTTAAGAAGCACAATTGCTCTACAGCCAAAGCCATTCTTTTTAAACAAGAAAGTAAATCTATAAGTCTTTGAAAAAAAGGATTAGCATTTTACAAAATTAATAATACACCCAACATGGCTCTTCTTTTTTTCTATATATTCACACACCCCTACATTTTAGAAAGGATAGAAGTCCACTGAATTTTCATGGGATTGTGTCAGCTAATGTTTTAAAACTTGGATTGCGTTGAGCACTCCCTAGCTAGAAAATAGCCAGCTGAGGAAAAGACCACAATATTCTCTTCCAAAATGTACAAGCCAGTAAAATCGATGTTGGGAGCAGAATCTGCTTCCACAGTTTGGGAAACTCAAGACAAGCCATGATAGCAACATTATAGAAGCAATTTATTTCTTGGCATTTGGGGTCTGACAGCTCCCTGAAATGGAATGCAATACTGTGAATGTCTTTGCAAACTTGAGTTTTAATGGGGAAAGAGGCTATAATTCTCATCAGATTTTCAAAGGGGTCTATGACCCCAGAAAAGGTTGAAAAACAAGCATCATCCTGCATTCAAGATCAAATGTGCCTGCTTGCTGAACCTAACAGCAGGCTGCATTGCATGTCAAAATTATATTAATACTGAAGACAGTGGAGGAAAATATCTGAAATCAAGATTACCCCAGATCACGTAGGGCATATGGCTGCCTAACTGGAGAGTGATCTAAGGGACAGAAGTCTACTTTTCTATTTTTTTAATTCATGAACCTTTCACTGAACATTTAGGTGGCAGGGTCTCTGCAAGGAATAAGAATTCCAAAGATGAATTGGCCTCAGCTCTGTCTTTCCAGGGCTCACAGTCCACAGTGAGAGGCAAGCCATTCCCCTTTGCTTTTAAAATTGTGGCTCACCTATCTTTGCTCTGCTATAAGAAACATCCAGCAAAAGTACCTTGGGTTCAGCAAATCCAGTGTTAATGGGATGGAGTAGAGAAGCTCTTGCTGCTTGGGGAAAACCCCATGGGAGTTCAGAAAATATGAGACCTCTCCCTCCTTCTGGAAAGCACATTCATCTTGCCTGTCTGTTCACTGCACCTTCTCCCCATCAGGGGAGGAAACATAACAATTTCTGTTTCGAGAGATTAAATTGCTTGGCTGACTGTTGCAGCCCTGGGTGGGACGAAACTAGACATCGTTAATGGAATGTGTAGTTACATTTTTTTTTTTTTTTGGTAGATCATTTTGAAAAGTATTTAACTGGAGAACATTAGCACAGCTTGGGCAAAAGTGCTTTGTGGGAAAATTAAATACCCATATTTCTCCATCTCTGGTACATTTCCCTGAGTGCCGCCTTCTAAAGGGGACTTTATGAAGGCCAGTGTGTTTGGGCTGGCTCTGAAGCGCTGTGGACCACACCCAAGCTCAAACTCAATTGGTCCTTGCTTTGTGGCTCTCATGGCTCACAGCCAATTTGTCAGAGGCTCACAGCCTCTCTGACAGGCCACCTAGAAAGGATTGAGAGGAATGATTCAACAGGAAGGAAGTCAACTTGTGGGGGAATGGGCTTTGGTCTCCCCTTCAGACTTTCCTGATTCTAGCCTATTTGGATCGAAGACTCTGCTATTGAAAAGTGCCTGGCCCACCCTTGCTGTGAGAGTCAGCTGTCCCAGGCAGCTCTGGAAAAAGAACCCTTTGTTCTGTGCCCCGTGTGGACCAGGTGAACCGCTGGCATTTGCTCTCCCAGACAGGGCCTGGATGTTGCCAAATTTACCTTCAAACCAGCAGCACCTAAAAAGTGCAGGGCTCCGCCTATAAAGATACTTTCACAATCAAAGTTCACTCTCTGAAGGACAGACAAAGATTTGCTTTTTTGGCCATATGGTCCCATTGGAGGCTTTGAGGTAAAGTTAGCAAAATGTGACCCCCATGTCCCCAGTTCTTTCTGTTTCACTCAGTTTTGTGAACAAGGGGTCCACTTCTGCCGCTCGTTCCAATTATTTTGTTCTCCAGGATCTGCTCGTCTCATTTATGTGGAGCTGAACCTTAAAGCACTGAGAAGAAAGCAGAGTCCACAGGGGGATTTAATAAAGAGATGTTGACCCCAAGTGGTCCCGAGTTCATATGTTACTGCCTTCTCTGTGAAGTCCTCTCTGATCCTCCCAATGAAATAGATCCCTTCTTTCCCACACCTGCCACTCTCTGTACCTGCCTAACAAAACACTCCAAACTGCCTTGGCCATGACTTACTCACTCCTTTGGGACTCCCCACTCCCCACCCCACCTTTTCCCCAGTGCTATGCTAGACACTCAATAGCTAGCATAAACATTTTGGGTAATTATAAAGCCTAC
The DNA here is from genome assembly GCF_008692635.1 of Crocuta crocuta. Lineage (NCBI taxonomy): Eukaryota > Metazoa > Chordata > Mammalia > Carnivora > Hyaenidae > Crocuta > Crocuta crocuta. Next base: position 12,775,298 of record NW_027532008.1, on the reverse strand, counting down.
CTAGCCCTTACATTTTAGGTTGCTTCTCCCTTCAATGATAATCACACAGCTATTGCTGACACTCTATGGTCCAGACACTCTATGTTATGCCATATACATTCCACTTGCTACAGCCACTATCATTTTCCTCTTTACAGATGAGGAAGACAAGATTCAAAGAGAATCTTGAATCTTCCCCCAAGCTATGCTACTGCCAGGACGCAAACTCCAGATTGTTTAACTCAAAAGATTGTGCTGTGTCTTCATTATGGGACAGTGCCTGTCCTTGGATACTCACAACAGAACCTCTAACTGGGCACTGATTTCCACCCTTGAGTTGGAAAACAAGCCCTATGTACAATGAAGCAGTAACATGTAGTTGTTGGCCACAAATGGATGCTTCAGTAGTGGGTGAAAGTTTTATAGGAAAGAAGATATGTACAAAGCCCCAGAGTATCTCCCCCCTCCAAATTATTTATTAAATGGGAGAAATAGTAACTTTTACATTGGAAAAAAATGGCGTATATCACTTTAACCAAGTCATAAAGGCCAACATCGTCAATTAGGGACAGAAGGTTATCTTGTGTCTCCTGGTATGATGTGCTATGAAGGACATACCATCACTCTGGTCTTCCTTCCAAAGATGCGTAACTTGAATCTAATCATGAGAAAACATTAGGAACATGTTACAAAATTTAAAAATATCAAGGTCAGGAAACAAAGAAAGCCTAAGGAGCTGTTCCAGATGAAGGAAACTAAAGGTTCCAGACTAGAAGCATCTCAGTGCAGTGATGATCTTGGGTTGTACATAAACCAAGACAAAAATAGCTATATCGAGCATCTCTGAGACTATTGATGGGATTTGAATATGGGCTATGAATTGGAAAATAGTATCAATGTTAAATTGTATCAATGTTAAATTTTCTGATTTTGATAACAGCTCTGTGATTATATAGGAGAATATTCTTAGGAAATGCACAATATAGTATTTAAGGTTATATGGGCACAATATCTCCAATCAACTCAGTGGTTCAGAGAAACATAATGTGCATATGTATGTAAAATATATAGAAAGAATAATAAAAGACAAAATACAAACAATAGGTGGGCCTGGGTAAAAGGTATTTAGGATTTCCATGATCCCAATTCTTACTTTTCTGTAATTTTGAAAATATATCAGTATTAAATGTTACAAAAACATTTAGAATAGTTGTTGAAAATACAGGCTCTGGAGTTGGACTAAATGGTCTTAAATCCCAGATCTGTCAAGTCCCGGCTGTGAACCTTGGCCAAGATACCCAACCTCTCTTTGTTTCCGTTTCTTTGCCTAGAAAATGGAGCTAGTGAAGTGCTCAGTTTTAAGGTTTTCTGATGATTAAATGAACACGTACAGAGTAGAATCAGGTGCCACATAAGCACTCACTAAGTGTTAGCGAAGATCATCAGTAAGTGTGAAGGTCAGCTGTACCAACTTCTTTGGTATTGTCCTGATATGTATGAATTCTTGGTTTATCAGATGATCTCCAGTGGTGCAGTTCTAAAGACGAGCAAATTGTTATGAGATTTGGAGGCCATTTCATCAAACACACGCTGTCCTTGAAGGGCTTGAATGCAATGTAGTTAACAAGAATTAATGAGAAATTGGCAGCTTGATTTTTTTGGCCCAGTCAAAATGTGTGGTGTCTCATTGCTAATTAAGTCTCTACATTTTTTCCCAGAATAATGCCACCTGTAGGTTTGCCTGATTTGTGTATTTATTTTTCCACATGGCAGCTACCCGAATGAAAAATAATTCTCATTATGAAAACAGAAATGGGGTCTCCCTAAAATGCAATAGGATGAGCCCTTATGAATGTGATGGTTAGACCTTTGTGATACACCAGTTATCTAAAATTCTGATCTTAAGTCAGAGGAGTATTGTTGACCTAATGAAGACAGATGTCTACCTATCAGTGACAAGGCACCCACCATGCAGGCCACTGTTGGGTGCTTGAAGGTGAATAAGATGTGGAGCAGCTCTCAAGTTAGACCACATAAGACCTCAGTTCTGGAGCTAAGTGATCAGAGTGAGAGAATAGTGGAATGAGGTCCAAATGGTGGTAGGGTCAGATTTGGGGGGGGGCTTGGAAGCCATGCAAAGGCATTTAGGCTTGGCTCTAAGTGTTCTAGGAATCCACTGAAGGGTGTGAAGCATAGGGGTGGACTCATTGCCTTACATTTAAAAAAAAAAAAATTGCAGGAACGCCTGTGTGGCTCAGTTGGTGGAGCATCCAACTTGAGCTCAGGTCATGATCTCGCAATTTGTGAGTTTGAGCTCTGCATCAGGCTCTGGGCTGATAGCTCAGAGCCTGGAGCCTGCTTCAGATTCTGTGTCTCCTTCTCTCTCTGCCCCTTTTCCCCTCATTCTCTCTCTCTCTCAAAAATAAACATTAAAATTTAAAAAAATTCCAGCTGTTGTGTGGGCTAAGTCCAAAGCAAGAAGATTAGAGAGAAAGCCATTTATGATCCATCAGGCAAGAGTGCTGGACAAAGAGATGACGGTGCTGGACAACGAGATGAGCACAGTGGAGAGAAACCAGTTCCCAGTTAACAGTTATTTTGGAGGTTGAGCTACCAGGACTTGCCAATAAGACTGGGTTGGGTTGCAATGAGGGGGGATCAGGGAAAAGCAGGAGCCACGGATGATCCTAGTTCTGAAAGGAGGGTAGGATTTTAACACACTTTGGTGACAAGGAGGATATTATAGGCAAAAAAGCGTGAGTGGAAACATGAGGTGCAAAAATGGAGCCCATGTCCAGGGAGGTAAGAGTAACTAGAATCTTTCTGGAGAATGAGGTGCCAAAAGGAAAGGGAGGTGTGGTTGGAGCTGGAGCAATGAATGGCCGACCAAAGAAAATGGATTTCTTTCTGCAGGCAATATGGAGCCACCACAGGATTTTGAGCAGACTAGAAAACTCCCAGCAGGCCTCCAATGGTTAGAACAAGTCCACCACCTTCCTAATGACCCATTCTTGTACTCAATGACTTAAAGAGTATTTTGCATCTAGTATAAATCTCCATTGGTTTCATGGAAAACACACACACCCACACATTGCCTACCTCACTGATTTTTAAAACGGTTTCAATTCCCTTTTAAGGCTGCTGGTGGGCCATCGTATTTACCAGACTACTGGCAATTTCACACATCCAAATTACAACCTCCAACTTCTGCAAATAAAAGATCTTTATGTTCCCCAGTTGTGAAGTTTACTTGCAATTTCTATGCAGAGCATTCCGTCTGTGCTTGCATTCAGAGGCTCTGTGAGCACATCTGCTCGCTGCCACATTTGAGAATTCCCAGGAAAAAGAGGGTTTTGTTGTCAAAGGCCTGGCAGTCCGAGCTCTTTCCAAAGGACGGCTCATGGATGCTGTGCTGGAGTGAAATTGTCACAACAGAGACACCAACCCTGACAGTGTGGCCAACTCTTTTGAGAAGTCCGGCACCAAAGGAAGCCCACAATGATGAGCTTGATAAGAGATCCATCAGACTTCTCGTTCTATTGATGAGATGACATGGTTGGGGCTTTTATGGATCATTCTGTCACTCAGTAAATATTTGAATTAGTGAATAGGAAAGACCTTTGTCACTGGGGTGAAAATTCGAAGGTTAGGCACTGTTTTCATCACGTACTGAGCTGCAGGTCCAACACTCTGTGCTGTACCTCTCTGTAATGAGAGGTTTAGAGCAGTCAAAGACATTGCAGTCAGATAGACTTGGGTTTGAGTCCAGGCTCTAGCACTTATTTGCTTTGAGACATTGAACTTTTCCTCTCTACATCTTTAGCTTCCTTAGTAATATATGATGGCATAAGAATTACTTTGCAGAGTTGTTGGGTTATTCCATAAGACAATTTGTATACTGTTTTTATCTCCTAATAAGTCCCCAATAAACCTTTAAAAATCCCCTTCTCCTATAACCATCTTAGAGGCACTTGTCTACATTGATTGTCTACATTAGGTGGACATTGGAGCTCATGGAGTTGTAGAAACTTAGAGAAGAAGCAATGGTGGAGTAGAATAGCCTGGAAGGCATCATGGAGAGCATAAATTATAGCTGAGCACTGAGCCACAAGAAGTATGTCAACAAGGTTTCGTAGTTCTCTGCTATAAGCATTTCATACTAGTTTACTCTAATTGAGATATGGCTGACTCTAGAGGCAGCAGCCATGTCTGATTCTTTCTTGTAGTGGTTGCTGTGCTTAGCACAGTGCAAGACACCTGGAAAGGGGTGAATAAATACCGGATGGATGGGTGGATGAATGGATGGATGTAAATAGAGAAACTTTAAGGGAATAACATCCTAGAGAAGAGGAAAAGCAATGCAAATGTATGGAGGTGGGGATTAGATGGGTCATGACATGGTTTTGGCTAATAAGGAGCTCATGATGCTTGGGGGAGAGGATGTATGCAAGAAAACTGCAGGAAACAGAGTGTCCAGATATTAGAACTGAGTTCAGGGCCCCCTGTAGGCTGAGAAGAAAATTCTCACTTGATATTGAAGTCAACTGGGACATCTTTAGCTGAAGAATACCAGATGAAGAAAGAGATGTTAGGACAGTTAGTCTGTCAGCAGTGTGAGCAAAGACCTAGAGGGAATAGAAATAATGGGGGAAAGCCAGTCAGAGGCTTCCATAGGGAAGCAGAAGGTGCAGGAAATAGAAATGACTTTGGGATTAGTGGAGCCAGGTGCAAATTCTGGCTTGGCTGTGCGACATTATACAAGCTGCCTAACATCTCAGACTTTGTTTCCTCAAAATGTGTTACACATAGTCTCTTCTTTTTTCCTTGCAATAAAATTACTTTAGGAACATCTTTGAAATAATAATAATAATACTTAGTACTGGGTACTTACTGTGTGATAGACCCTGCAACAGGGGTCTGAAGGCATTGCCTGCTTTCCATAACTTCACGGTTACAACGACTCTAGGAGACCATAACTATTATCCCATACAGTAGATGGAGAAGCGGATTTGTGTCACTTTAATGAGTTGTAAAATCTCTTCCAGCTGATGGGAGAGGTGGGATTCAAACCCAAGTCAGCCTGATGCCTGAGCTTGCATTCATTTTCTCTTATTTAAATAAGCTTGCATAGATGTATAATGTGTGTAGTGAGCAACCTTCTGTGATGACTCCCAGTGATTTCTCCCTCCTGGTATTCAGACCCTTGTGTGATCTCCTCCCTTTGGGTTTTGGCTGGACCTAGTGAGTTGCCACTAATCAATAGAATATGGCACGTGACGTGATGTGACTTCATGATTACGTTACAAATGCCTGTGGCTTCCAGATTGGTAGCATGCTCTGTATTTTCCTCTTGCTTCCATGCTTTGGTGAATCGAGCTGCCATGTTAGAGAAGCCCATGTGGTCAGGAACAGAGAGTGGCCTCTGGTCTACAGCCATCATGCAGCTGAGGTCCAGCAGCCCACAAGGAACTGAATCCTGCCCACAATCACATAAGTGAATTGGAAGCAGAGCCACCCCAGGTGAGCCTTGAGATGAGACTGCAGCCCCAGCTGACATCTTGCTTCAGAGATCCTGAAGCAGAGCTCCATCCAGTTATGCCATGCCACATTCCTGACCTAAGGAACCTGTGAGATGACAAATGTTTCAAGCCTCTAGATTTTTTTCTAATGTTTATTTATTCATTTTGAGAGAGTCACATGAGTGGGGGAGGAACGGAGAAAGAGGGAGAGAGAAGCCCAAGCAGGTTCCACTCTGTCAGTGCAGAGCCCAACGCAGGGCTTGAATCCACAAACTATGAGATTATGACCTGATCCAAAACCAAGAGTTAGATGCTTAACCAACTGAGCCACCCATGTACCCCTTAAGGTAATTTGTTAGGTAGCAATAGACAACTAATATAACATACACAAAGAAAAGTGTATAAATCACAATTCTACAGCTTGATGAATTTTCATTAAGGAAGCATCTGGGGGGTGCCTGGGTGNTCCCCCAAAAAAAAAAAAAAAAAAAAAAAAAGGGAAGCATCTGGGAACCAGAACTGTGGTCACTAATTAATCAATATAATTAAGAGATAGAACATCACCAGGACCCCTACACTTCTACATTTCATAACACTCATGTCCCACCATCTCAAGGAAAACTCTCTTGATGTCTAACACCATAGGTTTGGTATGCCTGATTTTGAATTTTATATGAATAAAATCGATGCATAAGTATTCCTTTGTGTCTGGCTTCTCTCGTGGAGCCTGCCTTCTTAATCACTCCCTAAATTCCTCATTGATGGAACAAGTAAACTTCATTATTTCTCTTGCCATGATTTTCATCCATCTCTTATAACTAATTCTGTGTGTGTATTCTGCATAACAAATTACCCCCAAAACGTAGCTGAAAAAAAGAAAGGTCAGCTTTTCCTGTTTATGGTGTTTAGACTTTTTACAGTCCATCTAAAGAAATTGAGATACCTTAAAGGGTTCTTCTATTCTTGTCCTTTACTGCCTTGAAATCTATTAGGAGACACCCTGGGCAAGTCATTTCACTTTTCTGGGCCAAGGTTTTTTCTTGTGTAAAGCTAAGGAGTTTGACCTAACGTTAATTTCCATCTGTGGAATCCTAAACTTATTGGAGGAACTTCTAGCCTAGATCATGACACACCCCCATGATGTCACGCCTTTACTCTGGCATGTTGACAAATTTAAGCAATTTTCAAAATCTAGTTTAATTTTAATCCATCCCAAAGATACATAAAACCTACCACTTGGGAAGGAGGGATATTATGAAATAAATAATACGTAAGATGTGAATTCCAAAAGGGTTGGGAATCATAGGGAAGGGGAAAAAATGATGGCTTGGCTTTTTCAAGTGGAAAATGAGGCCAATAAAGACAAATTACAATGATAATTGCCTACTTCTAATCAGTGGAAAATTATGGGTAAGTGGGTAACTGGGCAGTTAGTCCTAGAAAAAGCCATTTGCTCTGTGATATTTGATACAGATTTGAAAATTTAGCCTTGAATAAAAACAATTTAACTCCCGTTGGTGATTTCTTTCCACATCTGGACATGTAAATACTTTCAGTTTGGTTGTTCAGAGTGTATACAGCCCTGTGTACGCATCAAGAAGAAATTGTACTCCTTAGAGAAAAGAGAAGAGAGTTCTCAGGAACCTATTTTGTCCTGAACCTGGGATGGACACCCACTGTGGTCAACGTGCAGCTAGACATGTCTAAAATTTCTAGGGCAACTTCCTACTTAAAGCTGATCACATTTAGACCCATCACATTTGCACACCTTATTTACCAAATCACTTTTTTATTGAAGCAAATAGAAAGAAGCATTATTCAAACTCATCGCTCTGATGTGTTTATTCTGGCCTTACTCATCTTCATGACTTTCATCATGAATTATCTCTGCCTCTGCACCCCACGCCCTGATCACACGGGATTCCCAGCAGTTCTTAGGTTTAGCCAGAACACTCATACTTTCAGGTCTTTTTGGGATATGACTGACCCCTGCTGAAAGCTCCTTTCAAGAGGCTCTCCCCACCCAGTGGCTTCACCCCTGCTCTTCTCTAACTCTTGTGGTGATATGTCACCATCATCCTTCCATTCATTTTTGTTTAAAAGTAAATTTTTTATTGAGATGTAATTCACATGCCATAAAATCCACTATTTTAAAATATACATACAAATCAGGGCACCTGGGTGACTCAGTCAGTTAAGCATCTGACTTTGCCTCAGGTCATGATCTCAATGGTTCATGAGTTTGAGCCCCATGTCGGGCATTGTACTGACAGCTCAGAGCCTGGAGCCTGCTGATTCTGTGTCTCCCTCTCTCTCTGCCCCTCCCCTGTTCATGCTCTGTCTTGCTCTCAAAAATAAATAAACGTTTAAAAAATAAAGTATACAAATCAGCAGTTTCTAGTATATTTACAAGGCTGTACAGTTGGCACCATTTTCTCATTCTGGAATATTTCCATTACCCCAGAAAGAAACCATGGGCAGCCATTCCCCATTCTCCCTTTCTAGAAGCCCCTAGAAACAATTCATCTACTTTCTGTGGCTATGGATTTGTCAATCCTGGACACGTCAGACAAACAGAATCCTGGAATATGTAGGCTTTTGTATCTGGCTTTTGTCACCCAGCACAGTGTTTTCAGTGGCCATCCATGTTGTAGCACATCTGAGAACTCCATTGCTTTGTACAGCAGAATAAATTTAATTGTATGGTTCTATCACATTCTGTTGATCCATTCATCAGTTAATGGACAGTGGGCTTGTTTCCACTTCTTTGCTGTTACAGATAATGCTGCTGTGAATATTCAAGTGCAGGTGTTTGAACGACATTCATTTCCTCCTTTTAACTGACTTGTTCTTCATCTGTCTTCACGGCCACAGTGGAATGTCCACAAGGGGCAAGTTCCTCATCTGTCTCAGTCGCTGAGATTTCCCTAAAGCCCTAGCACAGTGCCCAACAGCTAGACATTTATTAAGCAGAGACATAAATAACCAAAACAGTGAAATAGATTGTATTGTATTAATTTTCTTTAATGTTTGTTTACTTTTGAGACAGAGAGAGACAGAGCACGAACGAGGGAGGGACAGACAGAGAGGGAGGAACAGAATCCAAAGCAGGCTCCAGGTTCTGAGCTGTCAGCACAGAGCCTGACGCAGGGCTGGAACTCAAGAACTGCAAGATCATGACCTGAGTCAAAGTCACTCCCTTGACTGAGCCATCCAGGTGCCCCTATTATAATGTATTTTAAAAATCAATTTTATTGGGGTGCCTGGGTGGCTCAGTAGATTAAACATCTACAACTCAGGTCATGATCTCATAGTTAATGAGTTCGAGCCCTGCATCGGGCTCTGCACCAACAGTGCCAAGCCTGCTTGGGATTCTCTCTCTCTCCCCCTCTCTCTGCTCCTCCCCACCCTCTGAAAATAAACTTAAAAAAAATCAATTTTATTGTTACAATAAATTTCATACAATACATACAACCCTTGCACCCAGTAAAACATACACACTTTAAGTGTACAATTTGATAAGTTTTGACAGATGTGTATACCTGTATAACCACCACCACAATCAAGATATAAAACGCCAGTCTAGATGGAAAACAATTGTATAACCTTAAAGTGTTCTCTCATGCCCTTCTCAGTTGATATCCAGCCCCCACTCCCAGCCGCAACCAAACACTGATCCACTTTCCACCAAACATTAGATCTGGCTTTGCCAGAATTTTACATAAATGGTCTTTTGTGTCTCAAGTCTTTTGCTTAGCATGTTTTCGAAATCCATCCCTGTTGTTGCATGGATCAGTAGTATGTTTGTTTTTTATTACTGAATAGCGTTCCATTGTAAGGATTACCATAATGTGGTTGTCCATTCATTAGGCAAGAGATATTAGGATTGTTTCCGGTTTTTGCCTTTTGTGAATAAGGGTACTCTGGACATGCATGCACAAGTTTTTGTGTGGATATGTGTTTTCATTTCTCTTGGATATATGCCCAGAAGTGAAATTGCTGGGTCTAATGGAAAATGTTACTTAACTTTATAGAAGCTGCCTAACTTCTGCCCAAAATAGCTACAATGTTTTACCTTCCCACCAGCAATGTATGACTTTCTAGGAGCTTCACATCATCACCATACTTCATATTATCAGTCTTAAAATTGCAGACTTGAAATTGCAGTGGATATGTACTGGTATCCCTTTGTGATTTTAATTTGAATACTTTTAGTGGCTTAATGCTATTGAGCATCTTTTCATGTATTTTCTCGACTTCGGTGAAGCGTCTGTTCAAACGTTCACCCATTTTTTTTGAGTCATCCTATTATTGAGTTGTAAGAACTCTTTATATATTCTGGATGTAAGTAAGTCCTTTGTTAGATAAATATAAAGCAAACATTTTCTCATACATTTTGACTTTCTTTTTCATGTTCTTAATGGTCTTTCAGAAAGTAAAATATGGTGAAACCCTTCATCTTTTTTCTTATAGATTGTGCTTTTTCGTGTCTGAATTAAGAAGTTTTTTTTACACTAGTATCAGATATTTCCTGGGTTTTTTTTTTTCCCTAGATGTTTTAGCTTCTACAAGTTAAATACACATACATATTTGTGTATGATATAAAGTGAGGATTAAAGCTCACTCATCTATACCCAACCAGCCTGGGTTAGTTAAATAGACTATCCTTTTACCATTGCATTCCTTGGCTTCTTGCTGCAAATTAATTGACCAGACTTAAGTGGATCTGTTTTTTAACAGTCAGTTCTGTTCTACTGATCTATATGTCTATCCTGTGTTGGTACCATACTATTTTGATTACTATGGATTTGTCATGAATCTTCAAAACTGGTAGTGGGAGTCCTTCCCTTTTGCTCCTTCAAAAACTTGTTTTTGCTATTCTATGTCCTTTGCATTTCTGTATAAATACTAGAAAAATGTATTGATTTCTACAGGAAGTCCTGATAGGATTTTGATTGGTCTTGTATTGAATGGGCAGATCAATTTGGGGAGAATTGACACATTAAAAATACTGAGACTTTCAATCCATGAACATGATAAATCTCTCAAGGTTTTTAAAAGGTCTTATTTAAAATTTTCTGGCAGTATTTCGTAGTTTCAGTATTCATATATATACACATATATATATATTCAGGTAAGTATTTTTATATATTTATTCCTAAGTCATGTTTTATGTTATTATAAATATTTTTAAATTTTAATTTCTAATTATTCATTATTAGCTTATAGAAATTGAAATAATTGTGTATACTGACCTTGTATTCTGCCATCTTGCTAGATTCATTTACTGCTTATAGATGCTTTTTTTTATAATCTTTTTTTTTTATGTTTTTATTTATTTCTCGGAGAGAGAGACAGTGCGAGCAGGGGAGGGTCAGAGAGAGAGGGAGTCACAGACTGAAACAGGCTCCAGGCTCTGAGCTGGCAGTCAGCACAGAGCCCGATGCAGGGCTCGAACCCACAAACCGTGAGATCATGACCTGAGCTGAAGTTGGATGCTTAACCAACTGAGCCACCCAGGTGCCCCAGCTGCTTATAGATGCTTTTTTAAAGGATTCCTTTAAATTTTCTACATAGATGATCATGTTATCTGAAAATAAAGCTTTACTTTTTTTCCAATTTATATGCTTTTTATTCCATTTTCTGGACAAACTGCACTGCCTAGGATCTCATATGATGTCAAGTAAGAGCAAAAAGAGTGGGCATCCGTGTCTTATGTGTGATCTCGGGGGAAACATCCAGGCCTACATTCTTACATATGATGTTGGCTGTAGGTTTTTTTTTTTTTTTGTAGATATCCCTTATCAATTTTAAGAAATTCTCTTTCTATTCCTACTTTGCAGAGAATCTTTATCATGAAAGTATATTGAAAATGTCAAGTGCATTTTCTGCATCTGTTAAGGTGTTCTTATGGTTTTCTTTATTAATAAGATGAATTACATTGATTAGTTTTCAAATTTTAAATAGTCTTGGCTCTCCTGGAATAAATCTCACTTGGTCATGGTATATTACCACTTACATATATTTCAGGGTTTTACTTAACAGCAATTATGTTAAGAATTTTTGAGTCTGGATTCCTGTAGTTTTCTTATAATATCTTTGTCCAGTTTTGACATCACTGTGACTCTGACCTTGCAAAATGAGTTGGGAAATGCTCTCTTTATTTTCTGAAAGAGTTTGTACAGAACTGATTAATATCTTCCTTAAATGACTGATAGCATTCACAAGTAAAGCCATCTGGGCATAAAGATTTTTTTGTTTGTTTTTTGTTTTTCTAGTGAGGTTTTTAAGAGAGAGAGGGAGAGAGAGACTTAGTATGAGCAGGGGAGGGACAGAGAGAGAGGGAGACCTAGAATCCGAAGCAGGCTCCAGGCTCCGACTTGTCTGCACAGAGCCTGACGCAGGGCTGGAACTCATGAACCATGAAATCATGACCTGAGCCGAAGTCAGACTCTCAACCAACTGAGCCACCCAGATGCCCTTTTATTAAATATCTTTCTAATTTCTTTAGCACCTCTAGTAAAGTAGGATCTAGATATGTCCCTTGCACTCCTAATATTGGTTATTTGTATCTCCTCTCTTTGTTTCTGGATTAATCTAGCTAGTGGTTTATTAATTTTGTTGACTTTTTTGGTTTTGCTTCATTAATTTTTCTTAGTGTTTATCCATTTTCTATTTCAGTGATGCCTGCTTTTACTTTTACTCATTTGAATTTAATTTTTTCTTCTTTATCTAGATTCATAATGGAGCAATTGGATCATTGATTTTTTTTGAGCCTTTCTCCCCTCTTTATAGCATTTAAAACTATAAATCCCTAAATTTTATATGTTCTGCTTTAATTTGAATTTAGTTCAAAGTATTTCTAATTTCCTATATGATTTGTTTTTTGACCCATGGATTGTTTAGAAGTATTATCTGGCAGTTTTTCAACTCTTTTTCTGCTCTTTGCTTCTAATTTCTTTTGTGCTGAAAAAATATAGTCTGTATGATTTTAAATCTTTTACTTTTACTAAAAGCCTCCCTTGGGGGCCCAGCATATGATTTATCTTGGGGAATATTACATAAGTACTTGAAATGAATGCATGCACTGCTGTTCTTTATTGGAGCAGTCTATGAATGTCACTTAGGTCTGATGGGTTTAAAATGTCATTCATGTTTTCTATATATTTACTGATTTTCTGTCTCCTTCTCCTATTGATTATTGAAAGAAGAGTAGTAGAGTTTCCTACTATATCTGGGGATGTGTGGCTTTCCCCTTTCTGTTCTGGCCATTTTGTTTCATAAATTCTAAAGCTCTGTTATTTAAAATTGTTATGGCATCTTCACAGATGGAGCCCTGTATCATTTTGTAATATTCCCCTTTATCCTTGTTACCAGAAGTCTGTTTTCTGATGTAATTGTATCTACTTTCTTATGAGTGTTGTTGACATGCCATAAGTTTTTCCTGCCTTTGACTGTCAACCTATTTGTGTCTTTATCTTTAACAGATGTTTCTTATATGTAATATATGGTTGGGCCTTGCTTGTTTTATTTTTATTTTTTGCTCCAATCTGACAGTATCTGCTTTTTAATTGTAACATTTAGATCACTGTGATGTGGGTATGATGTGTGTGTGCAGAAGTCTACCATCTTGGGGCGCCTAGATGGCTCAGTCAGTTAAACCTCTGACTCTTGGTTTCGGCTCAGGTCATGATCTCACGGTTCTTGGGTTCGAGCTCTGTGTTGGGCTCTGCGCTGACAGCATAGTGCCTGCTTAGGAGTATCTCTCTCTGTCTGCTCTCCCCCAATTGTTCTCTCTGTCTCTCTCAAAATAAATAAATTAATTAACTTAAAACAATTTTTTTAAAGAGAAATCTGCCATCTTGCTATGTCTTCTCTTTTTGACTTACCTGTTCTTTGTTCCCCTTTCCCCTCCTTCTTTTGGATTATTTGAGTATTTTAAGCCCTATCTTTTTCTCCATGATTGATTTATTAGCTATAACTTATTTTTTAGGGGTTACTCTGTGATTCACATGATCTATATCTCAGTGATCACAGCTCAACTTCATGAACCTTCCCCTGGAATAACTTCTCTTTTTCCCCTTCATTTTCTAGCACTCCTGTTACCAAAGATTTGCTATTGCTTTTACTTTAAACAAGTAATTATTTTTTAAAGTCATTTAAAGTGCGACTTTTAAAAAATATTTACCTATTTATTATTTCCAGTGTTCCTCACCTATTGGTACATTCATTTCATCTCTCTTGTAGTACAGGCCTTTCAATGATAAATTCTCTTACCTTCTGTGTGTCTGAAAAAGTCTTTATTTTGCTTATGTTTTTGAAAGATATTTTACTGGCTCTAGAATTCTTTATTTAACTGTTTATGTTTTCTTCAGCCCTTTAACAATGTGATCTTATTTTAGGGGTGCTTGGGTGGCTCAGTCTGCTAAGCACTCAACTCTTGATTTCAGCTCAGGTCATGATCGAGTTCGAGTCCTGTGTCAGGCTCTGTACTGACAATGAGGAGACTACTTGGGATTCTCTCTCTCTCTCTCTCTCTCTCTCTCCCCCCCCGTGCCCCTCCCCCACTTGCATACATTCTCTTTCTCTTTCTCTCTCTCTGAGAAATAAATAAACTTTAAAAAATGTGATCTCATTTTCTTCTGGATTACATAGGTTAGGAAGACTCTTATCATTTTTATCTTTATTCCTCTAAATTTAATGTCTTCTTTCCCTTCTGCTTTTAAGACTATGCCCTTTGCTAGTGTTTTCCAACAATTTGATTATGTCCCTTGGGATGGTTTTGTTTCCTTTGGGGTTCATTAAGTTTATTAGATCTGTGGTTTATAGTCTTCATCAAGTTTGGAAAATTTTTTACTCTATTTCTTCAAATAGTTGTCTCTTCCCTTTTCCAAACTCCCATGAGAGACCACTAGATATTGTCCCAAGCTTCAATGAGACTCTGTTCATTTTTCTTTCTACTGTTTTTTGTGTTTTGTTTGGGTTTTTCTTTTTTTGATAATTTCTATAGCTACATCTTCTAGTTCATTAACATTTTATTCTTCAGTTTTTAACTTAATGCCAATCCCATCCAATGAATTTTAAATTTCAGACATTGTAAGTTGCATTTCTAGAGGTTCCAGTGGTTCTTCTTATACTTTCAACTTCTCATTATTTCCTTTAAATACTCAAAATACTTAACGTAATGGTTTTAGTCTTCCCTGAAAATTCCATTACCTCTGTCCTTTCTGGACCTGTTTCATTTTATTTTTATTTTTTCTTGTTTTGTTGGTTTTGTTTTCCCACTTCTTGGCCTGTCAGGTGATTTTTTATTGACTGTCGGATATTGTAAATTTTACATTTGGAGGTTTAGATTCTATTGTCTTCCTTTACAGTGTTGGGCTCTGTTCCAGGGGGCAGCTCACCTCCTTATAAGTCAGTTCCATCCTTTCAAAGCTTANGTCACAGACTCTGAAACAGGCTCCAGGCTCTGAGCTAGCTGTCAGCACAGAGCCCGACGTGGGGCTCAAACCCACGAACCACAAGATCATGACCTAAGCGAAAGTCGGACGCTTAACCAACTAAGCCACCCAGGCGCCCCTCAAAGCTTATTTTTAAGCTTTGCTAGGGTGAGCCTAAAACAGTCTTTATGCTACTAAACTACTGCTAGCTGCAGTCTTTCTCGGGCCTGTGCTGAAGGGCCCAAGTGATTACTTGAGTCACCAGTGATAATTCTGGCTGGCATCAAACGACTCCCAAGCCTGTGTGAGCTCTCAGAATCATTCATCTCACTGCCCACAGGTTGGTCTTTGCCTGCCTCAAGGAGATTTCTCCTCTATATGCACATCTTTGTTTTCAGCAAAGACTCCAGGGGACACCCCCCACCCCTGCCCCTGCCCCATCACAGATCTGATCTGTCTGTTGTCCAGTGTCTGAGACTGTTGTTTCGTCTGATGTGTCCAATTTTCCATTTATTGATGGCAGGAGGGTAAATCTGCTTCCCGTTTTCCCATTATAACTGGAAGCAGAAGTTGTTTATAGAACACATTTTAAACAGAGTCAAATGTGATTATTTCATCCCTAACCCTGACCCACTAATAATTTATTTGAGCTATACTCTTATGTATAGACTTGGCAAGAATATTATTGCTATTATTGTTGCTATTGTTTTTGAAATCATAAAAGAATAATAGCTATCAGTTACGAAATGTCTATTATTTGTTACTTATGATGCTAAGCATTTTACAACTATTCTTTTTATTATTGCTATCTTAATAGGAAAACTAAGGAATCTCAAGGAAAGTCAGGCTATGGGACAGTAAGGCAGTCAGGGTTTAAAGGCACATACTGTTCTTTTGAAACCCACCTTTCCATGTCTTACGTTTACCACACCTTTGGTGGAATGAGGAAGAGGGGGAGATTTATGTGATTATGGCAGACAGAAGCTTTATGCCAATATTTTCCAAGCTGAGGGGAGGGGAGAGGATAGAGTTTCCTGGATTCCATCTCGGAATGTCTGAGTCATAATTTCTGAACAATTATATTCACGTGGGTTCTCAAGAGATTTTTATGCACAAACATTTACTCGGCTGTTTCCCAATTCCAGCATCAAATGATTGAACTCTTAATACCTCCAACCTCCTCCATCCCACTAAATCAAAAAATAAAGAGGAATTTCAACCATAAAATCCATCCCATGCTGAAAAACCAAATGTTTCCTGGAAGTTATCTTATACCTGTTCTTTGTCATTTACATTTAAATATAGTGAGTTTTTGGTTAGAAAATCCCAACAATCAGCAGGCTTTAATTAGCCTCTGATACCACCTGTTTTGAATTACGAAGCTTGAAACTACAAAGTCATACTTCTATCTACACACAACTGTTTTAAACTTTGGATTGAAGCACTCTACAAACTTTAGTTTCCCTGTTTTTCAAATTAATGGGTTAGATACTTGAAGCCTTGTTCAGCTCTAAAATTTTATTATTTAAAACATTAGCTTTTTAAATAGCAAAAAAAAGTTGTCAGTGGTATTGCTTTGTTTTTAAGCTATTGAAAGGGGATTTTGTGTTTAAAATTTATTCTCTAGAATTAATAATAAAAGTCATGAGAATGTACAGTAACATTTCCCGGCAGCCTCAGATGGCAAAAATGCACCATGAAGCATCCTCTCCACTTCTGAAATGTCCCTTCAGGCTCTTTGAAGTGTACAGCATAGCTTACAAAATTTGGTTTGTCAAGGTGAATAAGATTTATTGATCGAGGTGTAGGCAGACAATCAAAGGAAATGCTGAGTGTTAGTCTTTAAAAAAAAATCCATCTGAAAGTCAAAAACAGCCAGAGTATTTTATATTGAGGATGGCCAAACAAAGGAAAAAAATTAAGATTTTTATCTGCTAAGAAATGTTTTGTCCAATCTCTGTTTTATTCAAATTGGAGCCACAAGATACTATTAATTGTTGAGTAGCTCTTGTTTCAAGTGTAGCATAGAGAGTATTTAATTACAGAGGGACATACAGAATTTGAAGCCTAAACCTGGATTTTATTACCAAGAATGTAAAAGACAGTAACAGAACCTAGTGTTTATAATTTTGTCCCTGGCTCACTAAGGCAGCCTCAGCCAGCTGTGCGGTCAAAGTCATTTGAATGTATTTGATCAGAAAATGATTATTGTGTACTATAAAAGCATCATTCATTTCCTATTACCATTGATCTCCAGAGAGTTTCACTCAGATCTTGCCAGGAACTTCAAATGGCAGGTGGTGGAGCTATATTTTTCTGTGATTAATCATATAGTCCAAATTCAGTGATTACAACTCATTAAAGACAGCAGATTTCCTATTAATGAATGCTTTGTGCCAGAATTCAAGACTCAGAAGTTAGAGGCCTAGAATAAGGTGGACACTGGATTTTAAAAGAGGAGCTCTTCGCTCAAGGACATCCCTGGAGAAACTAACTCTCACCAGGCTCCCTCTGGACTGCAACATACCCCATCAAGGGCTAGTTCACCTCAATATTATACGTTCCACATCCTATTCACATGCTATTCAAGATTATGCATTCCACTTTCTATTCAACTATACATATCCACAATCTATTCATATTTGGCTTTGTAGCCAAATATGATTGTAAAGACTCAGGATCCAATTCTTGAAGCTCCAATTATCCATTGCGTGTTCAGTCCTAACAAACTTGTTAGAGGCTGTCTGAAGTATGGATGATGACATGATATTATCTAACCAGCTGCATTTGAACCACCGTAAATGGTCTTGCATCTGAAGCTAACTCCTATTCATGTTTGAAGGCTTAATTATGTTTCCTCCCCATTCCCATAACTTCAGCCTCTTTGCCCTTCTTTGCTGCTCAAACAGCCTCCAAATAGCTCCTGGGGTCAGTCCCATCTGACTCTAATCCACTCTGTACACAGTCTCTTGATTGCCAGTGTTATAGGGAAGTGACATCTGAAATCAGTTGTTTCCAATCTTTTATCTAAAGGAGACGCCTCTGATAATAGAACAGACTAGTTTAGTTCCCCAATTTAGTGGCTATAACAAAGCCTTGTTTCTAGTTCAGACCATGTGCAGTTTTGAGTCATGGTGATTGGGGAGGCAGGAGGGGTTCTAATGCCATCTCACTCAGGACCCAAGACAAATGGAATCTTAACCATGTGGAGTGGCACCCAAGCACTGGGGCAGAGGGACAGAATGTAGCATCACACATTCCCTCTTAAAGATTTCTCTAAGAAGTACTTTCAACTGCATTGTATTGCACACAGCTAAATCAAGTTACCTGAACACACCTGATGGATGAACAAGGCAGTGTAATCCAACCATAGGCCCAAGAGGAGACCTGAAAATATTGACTAGCTAATAACTACACTGATAGCACTAGCACTAATAACTACCTAGACTATCATTCTGGTCACTGAGTTGTTCACCTTCTTCCTTACACACAAAATACCCTTATCCCCTTATGAAAGTTCCATTCAGGTAGGTCATCAAGCTCAGGGTCCAGGGTCTCTGGGTGATATGAGATAGTCTCTACATCAGGTATGGATCCAGAACTAAGAAGATGAGGAATCTGTCCCTCTCACATCCAGTATATAGTGGTAGCACAGGGACAGGGTAAGCATGATAATCAGAGACGGGACAATGTCTGCCTGCAATCCCGCCAGGCAGACATTGAGATTTCCCACCTCAAAAATGGGGGACGTTCCCTGAAAAGGCCATGATCCCATTCCCTGGAAGCCTCCCCCATGTCCGTTGTTCTTTGGGAACCCTGGCCTTGTTCCCTCAGAGATTCTTCCTCCGCAGAAGATTTCCCTTGGCCACATCTGAGCTGGGGGACCAAGTCCTCCCTGGGAGATGAGCACCTTTCTCAGTTCATATTCTTCACATACAGAGTTGGTACCCAAGAAGTCACTTGAAGTCTAGAACCATCACATTCTCTTTGAATGACAGTGATGTATCTTTTATTATTACAATTTGCCTCCCAAACAGAGGGCTTCTTTACTCTGAATCTAGCCAACAATATGTGCCAATAGCCATACCTACCATTTATTTCAAATATGATCCTCATATTTGCTGCATTTCTCTGCTTTCTCACTGCCTCCCCCCTTTATAAACTTAATCCACTATACCCGGAACATATCAGGTATGGGCTGGAGAAGCATGTCCTTATTTTCTTTCCCCAGAGCTATTTGGCCCACTTGATGGTGTTCAATAGATCTTTACTTCAGACACTTTAACCCATTAAAGGTTTGAGCAGCAGGTTATGATGGCTATGCCTTGCATCTGATCCTTGCCACAGACTGAGTTTTAATTGACCTTTGCTGCTCCAAGACTTGACCATTTTTAACTCAGTACATGTAATTGAGAAGCAGTTATGTCTTCCTCCAATCATGCAAGTCCTTGAATTTATGGACCACCCCCCTTTTCCTTTTCTTTCTGCTTTGTAAAATGATCAACTGTTTTCTGAGTTCATCTCATTCTTGTAATACTTTGCCAAGTGCAGCCAATAGCAACCTACACACCATAATTCCATTATCTTTTCCAGCCTGTTTACCTAAACATGCAGATTCTTTAGGGATGTGATGTGCCTCCTAGTGCAACCACAGGTGACAATTTGCCAAACATTTATCTACTCTGTGACATATATCTCTATCTTCCCAACCCCTGACTATGTCTTCTTTGCTACTTACCACTGATTGCTAGACCAGTATCTCATATTTTAGGTTTGGATATGGCTGTAGCTCATTTCAAGGTACTAATTTCTGTATTAGCGAATATGGGCTATGTATGTTGCAGTAATGAGCATCCCTAAAATTTCAGTGTCTAAAACAAAAGAAGCAGCAAAGGCTTATTTCCTCTTTACATCACCTGTCCATTTCCAGCTAGTGGAAGTATCTGCCTTACAAACTTCTCACTTAGAGACCCATGCTCATGAAGACTCCACAGTCTGATGTGTCTCCAGTAACCATGGCAGGGAAACATGGGTTGCAAATGTTATGTTGACTGTTAAAGGCTTCTTCCTAGAAATGGCCGGGCATCATTCCCACCCACATTTCCTTGCCTGCAACAAGACATAGGCCTTATTTGACTTCAAGGGTAAATGGAAGTGCTAGCCTACCAAGTTTCTAGAAGGAAGAAGGTACTGACAATATTGATTTCTACCACACCACTTTTATTTCCTAGCCCACTTCCAAAGGCTTCATCTTGTAAAAAGATTTTTAACAGTCAAACCATATTAATTATGTAATAGTTTCTCCACTTGAAATCATCTGAGACTTACAGCTGCAAATACAGATGTTACTCTCTAAACACTAACTCAGTATCAAAACTATCTCTGTAACCTTATTGAAAATCAACGTACAATTTCCATAAGGATGTGTAAAATTACAAAAATACCCATGAACCCATATAATTACTTTTGTGAGCCTAGAAAATGCAGGTGCCTTGGGAAGTGGCTGCTATTACGTCTTTATCAGGGAGCTTCTATGCACAGAATTTTCTAGGAAGGAGAAAAAGAATTGAAAGGGGAAGGAAAAGGTTGTAGAGACAAAATCATCTGCTTTATGATTTTCTCTGGGCCCTGTCTGCTGTCCCCACTACCTTGAGTAGCTCACAAGGACATATTCCTTTGTATGCGTTCCTTCCCCCTGCCTCTCCAATCTCGAATGGTCTTCCCCCATGGGGATTAAAGACAAAGATGAGGCATCATCTCTCTGAGCCTTAAATCCAAACAGACCCCCGCCCCAAGATGGAGTAGAGTTGCGGTCATCAATAGTATTATGTATTTGTAAAGAAAACCTCACTTGTCCTGCTTTGTGTTTCTCACACCTTATTGCACTTACAGTACTTGAGACAAGAAGCAATTCTGCATGACACTAGCTTGCTCTCCCACAATTTAACCCATCTACCTGGAGATCCCTCAGGTGATTGGGTCAGTCCTACAAGACTGCCCCCCCCCTCACTTCAGATGACCATCGCAAATTCAGGTGGTCGCCCGTGCTTCTGAATGTTGGCTATAAATCAGAGGGTCCCATGATCCCCATTCTCAGGTTTGATTAATTTGTTAGAACAGCTCACAGAACTTGGGAAACTAGTTTACTTATTGTTTACCAGTTTATTATAAAAAGATATGATAAAGGATACAGAGGAACATTCAAATGGAAGAGATGCATAGGGCAAAGAGATGCTGATTTGACATCTTCACCTGGATGTTTCACGGTCACCTCAAAGTCGGCAAAGCCAACACTCAAGTTCAGGTTTCATCTCTCATATCTGCTTCCTGGTTTGCCCGCCTTCACCACACCTTAGCAAAGGAGACCTCTACCCTTCTTGTTGCTCTGGCTACAAAGTTCAAAGGCATCCTCTCTGTGTCTCCTTCTTTTACGTGTCATATACAACCCATCTGGAAATGGGCTGAACCTTCTTCAGAGTATTTATCCAAAGTGTATTTTCTGAGGGTATCTGGATATATTCTGCCCTCTACACTCCATTTTCCACCAAAAAGTAGCCAGAACAATCCTTTTAAAATAAATCATATCAAATCATACTTCTGTTAAAACCTTCCAGTCATTTCATATCTCACAATAAAATTTTAAATCCTTACCCACAAGTTCATTCATGCCCTGACTCCTCTGCTACTTCTTACTTTCTCCCTTTCCACTGTCTACCTCCTTCACTCTGTTAGAGTCACCCCTGAGCCCCTGAGTGTTCCTTTAGTCATGCTAAGTACTTCTCCACCTCAGGGCTTTGCACTTGTTTTCCATTCAGTCTGCATGGCTCACTCCTTCATTTCTTTCAGGTCTCTGCTCACCTGTAAGCGTCTAACTGCGGGGTGATTTTCTCTGAGTATCCCACGTATAACAGCAGCCCCCCTCCCCTCAGTATCTATCCCCTTTGGTTTGCTTTATTTTCTCTAGAGCTTTCATACTACATATTTACTTTTTGGCTTCTCATGAATCCCCTCCTATCAGACAGTGTTTCCATGGGAAGAGCTCCCTGTTTTTCTGTTCATATATTCCCCATGTCTGGAACACAGTCAGTGCTGTGTTCACTCAGTGGTTTTAGAAATGTGTTAGCATAGGAGGTGTATCCCAAGGAATTGTTTACTTAAAAAGATAAAGTGTCCAGGGCACCTGGGCGGCTCAGTTGGTTAAACATCTGAACTCTTGGTTTCGGATCAGGTCATGATCTTAGAGTTCGGAGTTCAAGCCCTGAGTTGGGCTCCGCACTGATCGTGCAGAGCCTGCTTGAGGTTCTCTCCCTCCTTCCCTCCCTCCCCCCCTCTCTCTCTGTTTCTCTCTCCCTCTCCTTCTCTCTCTCTGCCCCTCCCCCACTCTTGCTCTCAAGCCCTCTCTCAAAAATAAATAAATAAAAAATAAAAACATCAAGTGCCCATGCTTTCAAATGATCTTTTTTCATAAATTCAAGTGGCTACAAAGTTATCCATAATACGGTGTCTTGGTGACTGACTTGTATTTCAATTTATTCTCTTAAATAGTGTAGAAAGGGTGAAAACACAGCCAATAGGGCAGAAAGTCCTGACCACACACATCTTGGGATCCAGCCACCTCAGATCCTGTTTACTATTCTCCCCAACATGTCCTGCCCCTTCCCACTCTTTCAGACTCCCCTGCCTCAACTGTCCAACCCACCTTATTTACCATGGCTAATTCCATTCTCTGCTCCAACACCATCTTCTCAAGAAGTCCTCTTACTCCTCCAGCTGGCCTGAACTTATCCCTTCTCTGTTTTCCCTTCAAGTTGAACTTCCATCTCTAGTCGGATTCTATAGTTTGATAATTTATGGGCCTGCCTGCCTCCATTTCTAGGACAGCTGTATCCTATTTTTGCCTGATTCCACCACAGCACCTTGAATGCAGGTGGCCGTCAATAGAGATTTGGTGGATAAAAAACCTAGAAAGTTGCAGTAGACTGACTCCTGAACATCGCTGTTTAAAACCCTTTCCTGGGACCGCTGATGTGACCCCTCTGTTTGCTCAGAAGACAGTTGGCTCTCATCAGCCCCACAGTATCGTCTGTGCAAACACTGATCAGACATCCCAAATACTAAATTCACAGGTGGCTATAGAAAAGGATCTCCTTTCACGGACCGTGAAAAAACAATTGTGCCCACATATGATTACTCATAAAAGGGAGAAATTAAATAAGATGATCTTGCTAAGCTATCTGGAAGTGAATCATTCGGAATAAAATTACATTAGCATCAGAGATTCTAATATTTAAGCCCTGGGATCCCTTACTTTTTTCCTTATGAATATTTTTGACTGTTCAATGAACAGAAATGTCTCTGGCTCATAGAGTGGGAATAAATTTTGATATTTTTCTTCAACTATAGACAAGACAGACAAAACATTTGCCTATTTCTTCCCTGGGGGAGTAGCACTATAAGCTTCCAGAAATGTCCATAATTCCTCACATTTACTATTTTCTCTGTCCTTGATCTGTCCCTCCTTCCAAGAATCTGAAGTTTCTTTAGTTGCAATAGATAAGCAAGTGTAAATTTCAGAGGAGATATGCTGCTGGTATTTGTTATGCTTTTCCAATTTTTTCTCTGCTCTCAATTTCTCCCTTCCCAAATGTCCATTACTATGTGAAGTTGTCTGTGTGTGTGTGTGTGTGCGCGTGCGCGCGCATGTAGAGAAGGTATTCCTAACTTAAGGAGCTCTAGATTCTATCAGCATGCGATGGATCAAAGCATTGTGCCTTTATCAAGATAGCCCTATCAAGCTGTACCTTCTTAGACATTACATTTGCGAAATTTGTTAGTGGGAGAGAGGCCATGTTTAAGAGAAACTTAGCATAATAGAGGAAGATAAGTGATCAAGATATAGAAGGATATAGAACACATATTTAAGACTCTTTTGGATGAAAATGAAGAAATGTAACTGAAGGGGCACCTGGCTTAGTCTGTTGAGTGTCAGGTCATGATCTCATGGTTCATGGGTTCAGTCCCCATGTTGGGCTCTGTGCTGTCGATGGAGAGCCTGCTTGGGATTGTTGCTGTCTCCCTCCCTCCCTCTCTCTGCCCCTCCCCTGCTTGCACTTTCTCTCTCTCTTTCAAAATACATAAATTAAAAAATTATATAACCAGTTTCACGTGTAGTTAGATCCAGGTACTGAAACAACATTATCAGAAGTCTGTCTCCTTCTCTCAGTTGTGCTTTCTGTTTCTGGGAATCTATTTTAGGGATGCTTTTCCCACAGGACAATAAGATGGCCATTAACCATGCTGAGCTTTCAACCTGCTAGGTGAGCAGGTCCAACAGAAAGAAGTCACCCGTTTCCAGTGGTTCCGGAAGAAAATCCAAGGGAAATCTTCCATTGGGCTAGCTTGGAAAATGTTCTCCTTCCTGAGTGGATCCCTGTGGCCACAGGCGGCTGAAGTCAGCCCTACCTGAACCACATAATATGAGAGTGTGAGAGGGAATGGCCCCCAAAGAAACCCAGAGTGCTGTTCCTTGGAGAGGGGATGGGTGTCAACAGACAAAGACGGCAGCTATCCATTGTTCTACCTCATATGATGGAAGATTGAGTACATTGGGGGAGACTTGGTGGGGCATGACCTGCAGATCTGGGATGCGGGCGAGCAGTCAGATGTAATCTGTGAGAGGTGCAGCAGAACATGGGTCAGCGAGATAAGCCAGCTCAGCCCACTTCCAAAGCCTATGTTGTCTCCTCGATACCCTTCTGAGCCTTACACCTGCCTGGCACAAACCAGAAAGGGGGTGCCAGACCAGTGAGACCCAGCATGAAAGCCCTGCCCTGCAGTAACTCAGCCTGGTTATTTGACTTCCTTGGGTGTCAGCTTCCCCAGATTCAAAGGATCATTTCAAGGACTTAGATGAGCCACTTATGTGGGTTCCATCCGGCTTGGTGCTCGCCTGCTCGGGGCCGGCCTCCCTTCTCGCCACCTTGCCTTCTTTCATTTGGGATTGTCTTCCGAGATAGAAGAGTCTAATTTCCTAAAACTTGCAATTACAGAATTCCTAACACTTCCTAAAGCTTGCTACTCACATATGTTAACGAGGATGGGGTGTTGCCAATTCCAAACACCTGGTAGCTGCTTGGGGCGCCCTCGGCTGTGCAGCTGTGACAGCTGTGCGGCTTCTCCCTAGATTCACTGCAGCCGCACCTCTGTACTATGGAAGCAGAGCGGGTCCGTGGCAAACGGAACGGTGGGCGCTGGGAGGCATGGTGGGTGCCGGGAGGCAAAGGGAACTCTATTAACCTGGGAAGAGGCAGTGCCTTTTCCTTTGTGGTGCCTATCTTTATGAAGCAGGTACAAACTCAAGCTCATTTTACTGGTGGGCAGTGGCTTTGTGCCGGGGGCACTGAGGGGACAGAGGCCACAGCCCACTGCTCCTCCTGTGGTCTTCCCTCCCTTTCCTCATCTCAGAAATCCCAGAGTTGGCATTGGCGGCTGACTTGGGGCATCGAGGCTCTCCCTGTCCCTGCGGGCTGCACCTGAGCCGGTGCTGATGGGGAAAGAGCCATGTGACTGAGATATAGCCTGGCTCCTCCAGGCAGGACCACAGCCACACCTGCTAAACTGCGGGGAAGCATACCGCAGTGTCGGATGCAGGCTGAGGGCTGTCCACATATGTCACTCAATGCCGGTGAGCAGTACGACCTGTCCAGAACTATCACTTGCAAAGCCGGACTTCTCTTTAGGAAACGTGTCTCTCTGCATGGCAATGTAGTAAATGTGTGTGTGGCCATCAAGTCTTTCACAAGATTCCAGGCACCTGGAAAAACAAACAAATGTCAATGTTGATGAATCAGGACCTGATTATAGAGATGATGATACATACGTAAAGTGGAGCAGTGTGTAACCATTACGAGAATAAGGACAACTCCACGTGCTAATCTGGGAAGACTTCTGGGCTCTATTGCTATCTGAAAAATTCAGCCTGTAGAAGAGTAGTACCTTGTAAGGCATATGCAGGTCATAAATAAAGATGCCCGCACCTACATTTTATATGTTGATGTCTGTTCAGGAAGGAATACTAGAATCCCCGGGTTTTATCGGGTCTGTGGCCTCCTAGAAATCAGCCTATACCTCCCGGACTCCCCTGTGGCTAAGATCCGCCCGGTGGGTGAGCACCCGTGATGTGTAGGCTCTCTGCCATCACATAGACAGCGGAGACTGTGAGACAGAGAGCTAGAAGGGGCTTGGATCCCCAGCCAAGAGGTAATTACTACAACCAGGATGGCCTGCTGTGACGAGGGGGAGACATCAGCTCGCATCTTATCGATACTCCTGTGTGTGCAGGGTCTCTTTGTTTTAGTGGTGATTTCTTTCTTTCTTTCTTTTTTTTTTTTTTTTACAAATAGTTTATTGTCAAATTAGTTTCCACATAACATCCAGTGCTCATCCCCACAAGTGCCCTCCTCCATGCCCATCCCCCCTCCCCCCCACATCCATCAGTCCTCAGTTTTTGTCAGCATTCTTCTCCCCCTTGATCCTCAGTTAAGTTCCTCCTAATCCTCCTATACGTGCAAACATATATTTGTCCTTCTCTGCCTGACTTATTTCGCTCAGCATAACACCCTCACGTTCTATCCACGTTGCTACACAAGGCCAGATTTCATTGTTTCTCATTGCCATGTAGTATTCCATCGTATAGATGAACCACATCTTCTTGATCCATTCATCCGTTGATGGACACGTAGGCTCTTTCCATGTTTTGGCTATTGTTGAGAGTGCTGCTGTGAACATTGGGGTCCATGTGCCCCTATGCATCAGCATTTCTGTATCCCTTGGGTAAATTCCTAGCAGTGCTATTGCTGGGTCATAGGGGAGTTCTATTGTTAGTTTTCTGAGTAACCTCCACACTGTTTTCCAGAGGGGCTGTACCAGTTTACATTCCCATTAGTGGTGATTTCTACCCTCATACGAGCAGAATGCCCCCTCCCACAGTCGACAGTGGTCACCTCTGAGGCATGACAAGTGGACAAGTGAGCGGAAAGGGATTCTTATTATCTAACTGTTTTACCTTATGTGGCAGTTTTTAAATGCTGCAGCTAATAAGCTCTGCTTGTTAATTGTATTGAACCTCAGTGCCAGAATTAAGCGAATTATCAGCCATGGCTCACGATACAGTCTCATCATTGGTCCATGCAGGGCCTGCCTTTATTCACTTTATTAGTTATTTCTTTAAAAGAGCAACAAGCACCCCTTGGCCATGCCACGCCCACCCCCAGCCAAGGGAGGACCTTAATTATCATCTTCATCTCCCAATGCAGTTCCCTTGGGGTACCTGATAGTTCTCCTGAATTCCTTGGTTCCTTTGCTTTTCTTCAGATATATCTTCATTGCATCTATATTTACTCTTTCAGAGCCCATTTTCATTTTAGTTGACTTTATCTTTGTAAAAAGGATATATATATCATGCCATATATAAAAATTTGAGACTATTTTTACTTCATGTCTACATCCAAATTTTTGCAAGTTTGCTCCAGGTCAGAGGTCTGCAAACTTTTTCTGTTTGCCACATACAATAGGGCCATGTACAAAACATTTATGCCTCTGCAGGGCACATACAGCCTGTCATATATTCTTCTTTGTTTATTTTATAACCCTTAAAAAATGCAAAATCCAAGGTGCCTGGGTGGCTCAGTCAGTTGAGCCATCCGACTTTGGCTCAGGTTATGATCTCATGGTTCGTGAGTTTGGGCCCCACATTGGACTCTCTGCTGTCAGTGCAGATCCCACTTCAGATCCTGTGTCCCTCTCTCTCTCTCTCTGTTCTTCCCCCACTCACACGCATGCATGCACTCTCTCTCAAAAATAAATAAACATTTTAAAAAATGCAAAAGCCATTCTTAGCCTGCAGACCACACAAGAATGTAGTTTGCTGGCCTCTGCTCTGGTGCGTCCATGGTGATTGCTAGATAATATTAATGGCAGCATGGTTTATCAGTCAGTTCTTCCATTAACGACACTTGGTTTATCTCTGGGCTTTTGTTATTGGATAGAGTGTATTCTAAGTCATCCACTGTTACACATGTGCAAAAGATTCTTTGGAGAGCCTCCCCAGGAGTGGAATTGCTGGGTAATGATGAGAACATCCATCTTCAGGGGGAGGGGTGCTGAGAGTTCCATTTTGGAGATGAGGCAGCACCAACCTCACTGCCGTTGAAATTTGCTGTTAGGGAGACAGTTTCCCCGCTGTCTGGGCTTGTTCGCTATGCTCTGTGGTCCCCTGGCTGTTTGGTACGGTGGTTTTCTTCTCTGTGGCTTCACGATCCCACTCGGGTATAATTCCTTCTCAGGCATGTCCTACGACGGGCAGCATCTCGACATGCCCTGCCTGTGGAGCAGTTGGTATAAATGCGGGCTTTGGCAATAGACTTGGGCTGAGTCCAGGCTGTGCTGCTTGACCAGGTCAAGTCACTCAACAGCTTTGAACCACAGTTTCACCTCCGTAAAGCAATGGAGAATATCCGTTCCTCAGTTCACTGCAAAGAGCAGGAAAACACTCTAAGTACCAAAAACAGGGAAGCAGCCAAGTCAGAGCTGGAGAAATGACAGCCTCTCTGGGCCTCGGTCCAGAGAAGGGTCTTGTGAACACCTTTTGGGCCCTGCTGTCAGGAGGAATGGGGTCTACCTGGGCCACTCCACTTTTCATTGACTCATCAAACATTTCTTGAGCACCTACTATTTGCCAGCTGGCCTGGGTGCTTGGAAAACAGCAGGGTGAGGGGGTGGCATCCTTGAGGGTGACATGTAAGCAAAGACTTGAAACAGGTGAGAGAAGGAGAGTGTGGCTATGTGGGTGAGAGCACCAAGCAAAGGAGAATGGGAGAAGGGCCCTGAGCTGAGACCGTCCCTGCCCTTGGAGCACAGCTTGCATCAGAGGACGAACAGCTGAGGTCAGAAAGGCCAGATCCCACAGGATGCTGTGGGCATCACAAGGACTGTGGCCATCACCCTGCAGGAAATGAGGAGCCACCACAGGGCTATGAGTAGGGGAGTCATGTGAGGATGTGGCCATCAACTGAAGGTGGGGCTGGGAGGGAGGACCTGTTTCCAAGTTCATTCACGTGACTGTTGGCAGGAGGCTTTGGTTCCCTGTCACGTGGGCTTCTCAGGAGTTTGGTCACAAGCCGGCATCTGGCTTCCCCCAGAGCAAGTGATTCAGGAGAGACAAGTAGACAGAGAGAGACACACAGAGAAACTATCACTTTTTCCTTACTATGTTCCTTGAGAGCAAGCCACTGAGTCCAGCCCTCACTCAACAGGAGGGGATTGATTATACAAGGGAACAAATACCAGGAGGCAGGGACCATCGGGGACGACCAAAGACACAGAGAACAAGGGTAGAGACAGAGAGATTGGTTAGAAGGTCCCTGCAGTGGTTCAGGGGAGAGCTGCTGGGGCGTCCCTTACCAGGAAGGCCACGGCAGAGATGGGGAACATCGCTGGGCTCTGGGTATATTTTGTTTTACGGCGTCAGCAAGATTCCCTGACTGCTGAGACATGAAGTGTGAGGCAGGAAGTGAGGTAAGGGTGGCTCCAAGGCTTTTGGCCTGAGCAGCTTATAGGATGGAGTTGCCATTAACTGAGATGGCATCATGTAGGTAGAAGAGCCTGATACAGGAGGAGAAATTAGACGCACAGTTTGACACAGGGAGGCAGTTGGGGAGGGAAGATGAAGTGCCAGGGGGAGCATATGGGGTGGCTTAGCTTGGATCCGTGGATTGACTCTGGTCGGGGGAGGGTGGTTTTTGTAATACCCACAGAACATCGAATTAACATTTTAAAGTGTACAATTCAGTGGCATTTAGTACATTCTCTTTTTCCTTTTCTTTTTAAGTTTATTTATTTTGGGGGAGAGGGAGAGTGAACAGACGAGGAGCAGTGAGAAAGGGAGAGAGAGAGCGCACGTGCGCGCACACGCGCGCGCGCGAGAGAATCCCAAGTAGGCTCCACACTGTCAGAGCAGAGCCCAACACAAGGCTCGGACTCATGACCTGAGCTGAACCCAAGAGTCGGATGCTTAACCAACCGAGCCATCCAGCACCCCAGTACATTTTCAGTGCTGACAACCATAACCTCTATCCAGTTCCAAAACATTTTTATCATCGCAAGGGGAACCCTGTACATACTAAACACTTACTTCCAGTTCTCCCTTCCTCCCTCCCCCTGGGAAGCACTAATCTACATTCTATCTTTATGGATTTACATATTCTGGATATTTCATATAAAGGGAGTCATATGATATGCATCAAGTGTCTTTCATTTGGCATGATATTTTCAATGTTCACTCGCGTGGAAGCATGCATCAGTACTTTCTTCTATAGCTGAATAATATCCTATCCTATGGAGGTATCACATACTGTTTCTCCATTCTACAGTTCATAGACATTTGGGTTATTTCCACTTTGGGGTGATAATGAATAATGCCACTATGAACATTGGTGTACAAATGTTCGACTGCTTTCATTTCTTTTGAGTATGCACATGGGCATTGAATGGCTGTGTCTCATGGTATTTCGAGGGCTCACTTTTTGAGGAATCCCCAAATTCTCAAATCACCGCCACTGCACCATTTTACATTCCTACGAGCAATGTATGAGGTTCCCATTTCCCCGTATCCACGTCAACACATTTTATGTCTTTTTCATTTTAGCCCTTCTGGTGAGTGGAAGTGGTATCTCACTGTGGTTTTGATCTGCATTTCCCTAATGACTAATGATGTTGAACATCTTTTGTATTTCTGGCCATTTGTAGATCTCCTTTGGAGAAATGTCTACTCAAATCCTTGTCCATTTCTTAATGTGCTCATTTGTCTTTTTGTTGAAAATGTTTTTATGCAATCCGGGTACTCACTCCTTATCAGATATGTGATTTGCAAATATTGTCTCTCAAGCCGTAGGTTGCCTTTTCACTCTCTTGATGCTGTCCTTGGATGCACAAAAGTGTTTCATTGTAACGAAGCCCAGTTTTTCTAGTTTTTCTTTTGTGGCTTGTCTGGACAGGGTGTGTATACTTATTCACATTAAAAATTTGACGGGATTTTCAGAAATAGGTACGAAGAGATGCCAAGTGGGCACAAAACAAACCTTCACTATAATTAGCAACTTCACAGGTTGTTAGACACCTAGATGAGATGATTTAGCACAGAATGAGTACCTAATAAATGTTCACTTGTATGGAGTCTAGCAAGTGTTTGATACGGGGAATTTGGAGAAGAATAAATATGGTGGAGGCAGATGCCACAATTCTTTCTCTTTCTTGGTCTCTGTCCAGAGTAACTCCAGATTGTCTCGGGGGAATGGGAAAGAGAAAATGCTTTTGGAAGCATCCATACTGAAAAAGCATAGTTTTAAATGGGCCTCCTTTCTGTGACATGGCAATAGTTTAAAAGTTCAGTCTTTAGGCAGGAAAATATTTTTAGGATCCTGTTTTAAAAATACCATCAGCCCTTGATAAGATTTACACATTGTAAAGACTTAAAGCAGAGTTTATTGTAATGTTTATTTATTTTTGAGAGAGAGAGAGAGAGTGCAAGCCAGGCAGGGACAGAGAGAGAGGGAGACGTGGAATGTGAAGCAGGCTCCAGGCTCTGAGCTGTCAGCACAGAGCCCAATGCAGGGCTCATCCTCATGAACTATGAGATCATGACCTGAGACAAAGTCAGACGCTTAACCAACTCAGCCACCCAGGCACCCCCTTAAAGTGGAGTTTAGATGCAGGCAAACAGAATTTGAGATCTCTGAAATTCTCCTCCCTTATTCCTATTCTACCTCTCCGGTGAGTAGCTGTAGTAAGAGAAGAGTGACCTCTTATCTCTGAGAAGTTTCTTCTAAGGCTACTTGTGGCTGTCGCTCTTGTCTCCCCAAGGCTCATCTCCCCCTCTTCTTTGTTCGTAGCAGGTGATTTTACCCACATTTTCTAGAGGAATTCTATCACTCTGATGAGTTTAGACATTTTCCCACCCTTAGAGAGAGGATCTCAATCTTCCTAAGCCCATCAAGGAGATTTCTCTCTCCTCTATCCCAGCGATTATTTTAGGAATAATACTGACCCCGTTCCAGCGAAAAACATAGAAAGAAAGCCTGCTTCATGGCTTCTGGGGGACCTGTCCTCAGAAAGAAAAAAAATAAATTAAAAAAAAAAGGGAGGAAACGTTCCTCTTCTTCACTGTATGTCATTGTGTGTTCAAGCAAAGCCCAGAACCACTTTAGGCAACCTGTGACCACAATAGGAATCCATTGTGTCCAATATGGTGGCATAGAAAGTACCTGGGTCTTCAGTTGGTGTTAGTGAGCAAATTAGCCAACCTGGATTTGTCCCATCTTCAGACTACTTCACAGATCAGTGATAGCAAGTGTCCTTCCTGTTTAGTATACTTTCAGTTAAGTCTTCTGTTGCTTCTAGCTAAAAAGCACCCTAAACAATGCACTATTTTAGGAGAAACCCACGTAGGAGATCCATGGTAGAAGGGGCACCCATCTCGTTGGGCAGGTAGCTGCATCTGTCTGTAGGGCCAGTGTGGTGAAGAGGTCACCCTTCAATTGTCCAAAGCCTGATAAAGAAGAAAACCAGCAAAACTCTCATCTTTCTCTGGTGGGAATTTGTAGATGGGCAAGATCAGGAGTAAAAAGGGGGAGACTAGGTTCTTTCTGAAACAAGAAAAGAAAAAGAAAAAGTATGGAAAGGGTAAATAAAATATATAAAAGCAGACAGTCATAATTCCCAAATGCTATTATGCCTCTGGACATGTTTGTCTTCTCATTCTGTGAATGCAAAGGAAGAAAAAGCAGTCAAACAATTAGTG
The DNA here is from genome assembly GCF_008692635.1 of Crocuta crocuta. Classification (NCBI taxonomy): domain Eukaryota; kingdom Metazoa; phylum Chordata; class Mammalia; order Carnivora; family Hyaenidae; genus Crocuta; species Crocuta crocuta. Next base: position 12,742,506 of record NW_027532008.1, on the reverse strand, counting down.
CTTGAACCACTTTAGATCCTGAGCAAATTAAGTATTCATACATTAGGCATGGGGTGGGGGGAAGAAGATTAGAGTGAGCAGGGCTGTATACTAATCAGGGTTCTCCAGAGAAACAGAGCCAATAACAGATATGTATAGAAAGATGTTTGTGATAATGACTTGGCTCACATGATTGTGGAGACTGACAAGTCCCTAGATCTTCAGGGTGAGTCAACTAGCTGCATACCCAGGACAGCTGATGTTCTGGGCCAGGTCTGACGGCAGGACAAAACAGGAAGGCCCAGCTCCAAGGCAGTCAGGCAGAAGGAATTCACTCTTATTCAGGGAGAGTCCATTTTTTTGGTTCTATTCAGGCTTTCAGCTGATTGGATGAGGCCCACCTGCATTAGGGAAAGCCATCTGCTTTACTCAGTCTATCAGTTTACATGCTGGACTTAGCCAGGGGCATCTCGCTAGGTAGAGCATGCAACTCTCAATCATGGAGGTCATGAACTGAAGCCCCACATTGGGCAGGGAGCCTACTTTAAGAAAATAAAAATACGGGGCACCTGAGTGGCTCAGTCTGCAGAGCGTCCATCCAACTTCCTTCAGCTCAGGTCATGATCTCACGGTTCATGAGTCCAAGCCCCGCATCAGGCTCACTGATGTCAGCCTGTCAACGCAGAGCTGGCTTCAGATGCTCAGTCCCCATCTGTCTCCCCCTCCCTCACTTGCACTCTCAAAAATAAATAAATATTTTTTTTAAAAAAATGAAAAAAATAAATGTTAAACATATGCAAGAAAAAAAACCCTCATAGAAATATCCAGAATAATGATTGACCAGATGTCTATACCGTTTGTGGTCCAGTCAAGTTGACACATAAAATTAACCATAATATCAGCAACAGCTTTTCTCTAAAAACATAGTCTTTGCTCCTTTCCATAAGCCATCCTTATACCCCTAAGTTATTACGGTGGTTAGCAAAGCACCTCTCAGTTTGGAACATCAGTGTGAATGTTGAGGATGCCTACCGTCCTTATCTGGCCACTTGGAGCAGTCCCCCCAAGCTTCACCATGGATTTCCCTAGTTTTCTTTGGAAGTTTGCATGACAGTGGACAGATTTAGGTAGCCAGATATTTTACACCCCTTATTACTGAATCTGTAGGCAAGGAAACATGGACCAAGGGAGCAGGGTGAGAGGTCTCACATCAGTGTGCTAGATTAACGCATTCCCCGCACTCCCTTTGCCCCCACTGTGCCAGGGTCACTTTCTACATGATTAAATTCCTGGCCCCTTAGAAGCTCTCTCTTATTTATCTTTGGGTCCCTCCTGGGTCCCTCAAAGATGCATTGCACAGGACAGACATTAGGGAGATATTTGTTGATTTGGATATTAAGCTCTGCAGCTCTTCGGGGAAGGGCTCTCCATGACCAAGTGTTACCGCTCTCCAAATCTCTGAAAACGTTTCAGCAGGCCCCTGCTTTTTCTGAAATCACTGGCAAATGCGAGAGGTTGAGAGGGCACCGACTGCAGAATCAGAAAAATCGGGGTTCACACTCCAGCTTTAGCAGCTACTGCGTGATCTCAAGCATGTTTCTTAAGCCTCAAACTATTTTTCTCTTGGAAAAAAAATGGAGGGGGGAGGGGGGAATTCAGTTCAATGTTATGCCTTGTCCCAGTTGTCTGATTCTGATTTCCTGTAAGTTGTAGACAAGGGACAGCACTGCAGAAGAGTTCTGGTCTGTAGACATGCAAATCCTGTTCTGTCCTGTTGAGATCCCACCCACGCCCCTGACCCCGGTAGAAGAGTAAGTTTGCTCCATTTGTCATTCATTCCATCCTTCTGGAGCTACAAAAGTGTCTTTGACTCTTCCTTTGAATGAATTGTAACGTTTGCTTGGTAAAATTAGCATTTTTATCATATGCGCATTTTATATCTGCATGCCAGTCCTGGCTCTTCTTAAAGAAAAATTCGCCTTTACAATACTCATCTATGAAATTGCAGGGGAGGGGGGTGATGACAGTGATCTCACAGGGTTGTTTTAATGATCAAATTCAGTCTCCCTCTGCACTTGACCCCCCGGCTGTGTTCTTCATGATGCGGGCCTTGGTTGTGTGGAATCTGAAGGCCCGCCACGCTGCTCCCTGGCTCAGAACACTGCCGTGGCTCTCGGTTCACAAGGCCTTCCTATCCCCGCCACCTCCCTCTCTCCTCAGGTCCCGCGCACTCTCCGTTCACGCCTTTCCAGCCTCATAGGTCTTTGCTGTTCTGCAAACACACAGGGCCTTTCCTGCTTCAGGACCTTGGAAAAGGTGGTCCCTTTACCTGGATTACTCTGCCCTCGGTCATTGACATGGCTAATTGCTCACTTCAGGTCTTGACTCAGGTGTCACCTCCCCAGAAGGCCTCTCCTAGCCGCCCGTCCAGACTTTCAACGCACCCACCTCCCCCAGCTAGCACTTCCTGTGCCTTTGCCCTGCTTCCTTCTCCTTGGCACTGACCACTTCCCCCAACAGCATGTGTCTTGTATTCATTTACTCTGCGCATTTACTGCCTTCCCCGCTGGCGTGTAAGCTCCGTGAAGGCAGGGATTTTTCTCTATTCTGCTCCTAGGCACCGAGGAGCCTGGAGCAATATCTCGCACACAGTAGGCCCTCGACACATGAATGTTCTAGGATAATTCACAGGAAGCTTGGCCTTCCCAATGCTTGGCCCATAGGAAGGGCCCCCGATAGCACCTGCCATGGGAACAGTGTAGAAGACGGTAAGGAGGACCGGGGTGGAGGGGGGTTGGCTGAGGAGGCGGATTCCTGAAGAGATGAGAAAGGAGAAGTCACTTCCAGGAAGCCTGAGGGATGAGGGCAGACCAGGGAGAAATCCAGATTGCTGCAGTGGTCCTTGTGAGAGTGGTGTTTGATGAACTCATGTCCATTAGTCACCTTAGTCCTTGGCTGACATGTGCCGTGTTCCACCCAGTGGGAGTCAAAACCAGAAATTCGCAACAGCCTCCATGGTGGGGGGTGGGGGAGGGGAGGATGTCTAGGAAAAAGATCAGAGAGACTATTTGAGTCCACTTCATACATTTCTCTGCCACGCTTGAGCAATTTAGGAAAATTGGCACAAATAAATGGAAATTGCTTTGCACTGAGGTGCTTGATTGCAGGAATGAAAGATAATTTTTCCTTGGTTAAGAGCTATTGATATGAAGGTCAGCCAATGCAGATGTGGGTGCTGGATCTCTGTGACAATCTTCTGAGTCTCGCTGACTCTAGGGTCCCCGTCTCCAGGTGGCACCATGCTGTTTGTATACGCCATGCTTTTAAAACCTCAGAACCATTAACGAGCTGCCCTCAAAAAGGATCATCATTTCAGTCTTAGCAACCCTATGTTTGAGAACCATGTTTGGTTTTTACTGATTTACACTGGAACCACAAACTAGATTTTATTCATAAAATAGTTTGGAAACCAATGGAAATTCTTTTTAAATCTCTCTTTCAATTAATTCCTCTGCTAATTAGTTTTAACTTTAATTGATTTTGAGACACTTAACACTGGCAGGCAGCCACTTCCCTTTCATCTCCTTCAGAGAACTCATCCAATTAAAAATACATTACAACATTTTCATGCAAAGAAATTGGGGTGCCATTTTGTTTTTTAAAACCTCCGTACCTTAACCACCAGGGCTATGTTACATCAGAACCAGGGTGTGCGTTTGCTCCAGCTCAGAGATGCTCTCCCTTGCTACATGATGGATCTATCTAAAGCCAGAACCCGACTTTCTGGGCCCGCCAGCCAAAACAGTTGTCCTTCAACTGAAGCCAGTGGGTTCACATTCCAAGATGTCACCCTGCATATTATGGACATTCTGACCTCCAGAGAGGGAGTCTTTGTTCATTTATTCACTTGTTACTTCCGTCTTTCATCAAATGTTTACTGAAAGACACTGTGGCCTAGGTCCTATCCAGGCCTGTGCTAAGATAAAAGCCCTCAGCTGTGGGTATTGAATACTTGCAGTGCGGCTAGTCCTCACTGAGTTGGGCTAGCATTATAAAAAACATCAGACTCTGAAGTCACAGCATGAAAAAAACAATGTAAAATATCTCAGTGATTTTGCCTATCGGTTACAAGTCAAGATCATATGTTGAGTACATTGTTACAGATTAAAAATGCTATTACAGTTAATCGCACCTGTTGCTTTTTAGGTTTTTAATGTGGCTACTAGAAAGTTTTAAATTATGTATGTGGGTCACGTTACATTTCTAGGGAGTGGTACTGGTCTAGGTATTGAGGGTCTAGCGGAAAACAAAACAAACAAAAATTCATGCCTTAGAGCAACTTCCAATCCAATGGAGACAATACAGAACTCAGAGAGAGAGAGAGAAGGAAGGAAGGAAGGAAGGAAGGAAGGAAGGAAGGAAGGAAGGAAGGAAGGAAGGATGGATGGATTAAAATGTATAGTATGTCAGATTGTGATGAGCGCTATGGGGGAAAAAAGGATAAAACATGAAAGGTAGCTGGAGGGGAAAGGGAGGGGAAAGTCACATTATTTAACTAGGGAGGTCAAGAAAGCTCTCACCAAAAATGAGACCCTCCTGGGAGGGAACAGCCAGTGAGTGCTAAGTGAGTCTACTTTCCAAGAGGCCAATGCAGGGAAGAAAAAGCTAATAGCATCCTGCTGGTCAGAACCCTTAAGCTGGCAAAAACTCCTACCAGTTTAAGGAAAAACTTTAGGGACGTTTTGGCTTCCACCTGCAGCAGGCAGACAGACCAGGGGTCATCAAACTCCAGCCACATGAGCATTACCTAGTGGGCTTATTGGAACCCAGATGGGTGGTCCTCATCCCGCAAAGCTTCTGATTCAGCAGGTCTGGGAGGGACCCAAAAATCTGCATTTCTGGTAAGGTCCTGGTGCTGCTGCCTCAGCTGCTGGCCCAGGGACCACTCTTTGGATATTACCGCATTAGGTAATACCTACCTTTTCAAAACCAACAAGTGGAGGAATAAACATGCTGGTGTCAACATGGCGAAGACAGCAGTTAGCAGTAGTTCAGAGAGGAAGATGAGGTTGTCTCAAGCAAGGCAAAATCAGGAATGAGGGATGGTAAAAAGTAAACTGAGGCATATGAAAAATTTTTAGAGTTCTGCTCACTCTAGCAGCACATATACTAAAAATTCTTAAGAGTTTGTTTGAGCAAAAGTTGCTTCGAATTGGGCAGCGTCCAATCTGGCAGACAAAAAGGAGCTCTGAGCTGCTGTTCAAAATCAGGGACTTGCATGACAGAAGGGAGTGGGGATAAGGGGGTTGTATGAGGCAGAAAAGCAGTTTGATTGTGGCAGGGTTACTCTCCTTGAGGGGATGGAGGGATCTATCAGGCAGATGCCTAACTGGTGCTGTTTAGGCCATTCCTGATGGATTGGGCTAAGATTCCATTTCTGGGAGAGCAGAGACTCTAATTAAGTCAAGTCCCGGTTTGGTGGTGACGGGCTTCACGTAAGTGGCTCCATTGTAGAACTTCTGTCTGATTTTTAACAGGGGTGAGAGGGGTGGGAAGCCGCTAATGTCTGGTACAAGCCTTGTGGCACCATTCAGCTTTTAAAAACTCCATACAGGTGTTAATTTGATAAATAGAGAAGGTGGATTTTCGGAAGGAACACGCACGGAAAAAGCGGCACTTGTCATTGGGCACTAGAAGGTTACAGCTGTGCATTTTTGGGAAGTGGCAATACATCACAGGGCTAACCTCCAGGCGGAGCCAGGCCTCAAGGTGACCCTCCCCAGGGTGACTTCCTGGGCACTTCCTGCCACACGTGCTCATCGCTGCCCACAGAGGGCCACTGGGGGCACACTGACCTTGGTCTGTGCCCGAGGAGGAGGAAGAAATACTTTGGCTCTAAAATGTTCTCCAGTGACACAATTGGGTCACTCAGTTACAGAGGGGAACTTTCAGGGGGGATCCAGTGAAGGGTGATTCATAACCTCAGTCTGGAGCCAATACACCCCAGTCGCCCCTGTCCTGTCTTTGCCTTGAGGTTCTTTCTCATCCTTCCCATGCGACTACCCCTGGATAGGCATGGCAGAAGAAGGCGGGGGCGGGCGGGGGCGGGGCGGAGCACAGAGAAAGAGACAGGGAGGGGATGGTTTGGAGTAGATACTTCGAGCTTTGGGCAGGCTGCTCTTCTTCCCCCCCCCCCCACCAGCACTGGATTTTCTGTACCTCCCCCAACACCATCAACAAGATAAGACCTCTAGGGCTCAGATCAGAGAAGGCTTACTTAGATTGTAGGGAATGATATTGTGATTTATAATAAATATACATTTGATCTTCATCCCAGTTTCTGGCCCTGAGCTCCGAAAACCCATGGAATTTCCTGTAATGAAAGCAACAAGGATGTGTCTTATTATATTCATGAGGTGACTTTTGGAACACACTGAAGGGTGGGGGCTGGTTGCCAGGGGAACCACACCCAGGATTAGAGGGTTAGAACTTTCAGTCCCATCCCCCCAACCCCCTAGAGAGAGAGGGTCTGGAGGTCAACTCAGTGGTCATTAACCACTGATTTAACCAATCCTGCCTGTGTAATGAAGCTTCCATAAAAACCCAAAAGGACAAGGTTTGGAGAGCTTCTGGGCGGGTGAACATGTGGGGTGCCTAGAGAGTGACACACCTGGACAGGGCATGGAGACCCCGCACCCTAGACGTCTCCTCCATCTGGCTCTTCCCGAGCTAGATCCTTTTATACTAAGCTGGGGATATAGTAAGCAAACTGCTTCTCTGCACTTGGTGAGCCACTCTAGCAGATTGAGCAAACCCAAGGAGGGGGCTGTTAGAACCTACCATCTGTGGCCAGTCTGGTCAGAAGCACAGGTGACAGCCTGGACTTGTAACTGGCATCTGGAGGGGTGGGGAGGGGACTGTCTTATAGGACTGAGTCCTTCACCTGTGGGACCTGGTGCTTTCTCCAAGTAGATAATGTCAGAATTGAGTTGAATTAGAAGACACCCAGCTGGTGTTAGAGAGTTGCTTAATGGGGTGGGGAAAGAACCCCACATTGGACTTGAGTGCAGAATCCTTTATAGGATGACTCCATTTGCCCAGGACTGAGGTGGTGCCAGGACACAGGATCTTCCAAGAGCATGAGGCAAACCAAGGCAAGTTGGTCACCCCCTTATACATAATTGTGAGTGTCCACTAAATCTTACCTGTGGGCTGTCCATTGTAGCACTGTATAATAGTAAATAATTTGAGCACAGAGTAATTCAACAAATATTTATTAGGGATCTAGTCTGTGCTAGGGACTATCCTAGGTGGTGGGAATAAGCCATGATCAAAAGAGACAAAGATGTCTAATTATACTAAATAAAGTATGGTATAGCCATATCATAGACTGTTACACCCCTCCCCCCAAAAAAAACTTGCTAAGGGAGAATATTAAATTACATCAAGGTACTTTTGGTATAATAAGTTCAGGGAAAACAATGTAGTGGACATCTCTGGTTTTTGTCTGCCTCGCATTTCTTCTTCCTTCTATTGTTGGCGGTCTTTGCTTTGGGGAGCTTCCCTGCCCTCATTCAGGAACTTGGGGAGGAAGTAGTTATCCAGGAAGGGCATCTATGTGTAAAGCCACCATCCATGTAGGTTGTTCTGACTGGATGTAGTACAACCTTAGACTACAATGTAAACATGCTCCGAAGGGTTATGCAGTATACATCCTAAACAACTATACCAGAAATCCAAACATGTGCTCCAGTTAGGCCAGTTAGATGCCGGTCCCAAAAAGTCAGATCTGAGGTGGAATGCTGTGGCCAGGAAATGATTACAACTGGGTCTTCCCAATGGAAACACTCTGAACCTAGGTTTCAAGATTGACCTGACCTCAGCCTCTCAGGGCCTGATTGTTCAAGTCAGTATTTGAATATCTGAGCCTTCTTGGTTTCTTTCCAACACATTCCTTTTTGTTATTTTAGCCAGAGTTGGTTTCTGTTACTTACAGCCACACAATTCTGACTGCTCAGCAGCTGTTGAGACTATGTATAAAATTATGCCATTTGTATAAAAAATGATAAGTTTGAATATATATCATATAATATATAGTACACATTATACCTGTAGTACATTATGTGTGTGTGTGTGTAAAAAAACCAGTTCTCTAGTAGTCAGTTTATAGATGATTTTCATTTTCTCTTTGAATACCTATATCTTCTAACGGTTCTACAGTAAGCACATACTACTTTTTTCAAAATTTATCTTATTTTTATTTATTTATTTATTTAATTAAATGTTTTATTTATTTATTTTTTTTTTTGAGAGAGAGAGACAGACAGTGTGAGCAGGGGAGGGTCAGAGAGAGAGGGAGACACAGAATCAGAAGCAGACTCCAGGCTCTGAGCACAGAGCTTGATGCGGGGCTCAAACCCACGAACTGTTGAGACCATGACCTGAGCCGAAGTCGGAGAAGTCGGATGCTTAACCAACTGAGCTACAGAGGTGCCTCTCAAAGTTTATCTTGAGAGAGACAGAGAGAGAGATATGCAGGGGAGGGGCAGAAAGAGAGAGAATCCCAAGCAGGCTCCATGCTGTCAGTGCAGAGCCCAATTCAAGGCTCGATCCCACCAACTGTGAGATCATGACCAGAGCAGAAATCAAGAGTTGGACGCTCAACCGACTGAGCCACCCAGGTGCCTCAGCACATACTACTTTTTAACAAGAAAAGTTAAAATTAAACTGCATGTAGCTCACACCTAGCAGAGACCATAGGGATTTTAAGCCAAAGCCCTGTTTATAAATAAATTTGCATTTTGCCTGGAATATTCCCCAGTGATGATAATCTAAGTAGCTGTTGACAGTTGGTTGAGGATCTGGGTATTCGAATGTTGGCCATCTCTTTGCATCCAAGACACAATCAACAAAAAGATCTTAGTTTCCCGTGTCTCTGAAATACATCCCTTTAGTTTGAAAAGAAGGAGAAAAGTGCAAATCTGTATTTCCCCCTTTTCTAAGTCAGGGAATGCAAAGGAAGCAATGAAATGACATGTGTGTATAGGGATCTAGTTTTTGAACAACCATGAAAGCTGAGCAAATCACGGTGCAAGGTCTCATACAGTTTCCTCAGAATATCTGGAGCTTTTGGCTGAGAGAGGAAGAAAGCTAAGGAACAATTAGATTATGGATTTTACGTGTATCAAAGGTTCTACATGCATATCCGCCAAGTAGCCTGCAAAGGACTAAGGAGACGAAGTCGACTTATGTCCCAACAGAAGAGAACACAAGTCAACTCAGTTGACTCCGAGGAAGGATTTTTATTCAATTGAACGTATATTTACCAATGCATTTCGTGTAGTGAGCCTTGTGCTGTGCTGTGAGGAATTCAAAAGAAAACAGAAGGCTTAGCCGTATCCCTTCTGGCAACTTGCATTATTATAAGGGAGATGAGAGGAAAGGGCATGTGGAAGACAAATGAAACCACACACAGGGCCGGGGGTCAGGGCATGGGGCACCAGCGATGACAGATGCTGGAGAGGGGTCCGGAGGGACCCAGGAGGGATGCAAGGTTGTGAGTTTTGGGCTTGGCCTGGGAGGCTGGGAAGGACTTCAGTAAATGCAGAAAAGTCGTAGAAAAGAGATTAGAGCTGGAGTCTCAAGTAGAAGCCCAGATTCAACCCACAGGTAGGCCACGGGTGTTTGTTTTTTTTTTAACTTGAATTACCTACCAAAAAGAAAACACTTCTTTAGTTTATTTATTTATTTTGAGAGAGACACAGGCAGCATGAGTGGGGGAGGAGCACAAAGAGAGGGAAAGAGAGAATCCCAAGCAGGCTCCTCACTGACAGCAGAGCGCTCACTGCAGGGGCCGCACCCACAAACTGTAAGATCATGACCTGAGCTGAACTCAAGAATCAGATGCTTAACCGACTGAGCCACCCAGGTGCCCCCACCTACCAAAATTGAAAAATGGATGGTATGCGTATTATTACAGTTTCCGGATTTTTTTTTTTAATGTTTTATTTATTTCTAGGAGAGAGAGAGAGAGACAGCGTGAGCAGGGGAGGGTCAGAGAGAGAGGGAGTCACAGACTGAAGCAGGCTCCAGGCTCTGAGCTGGCAGTCAGCACAGAGCCTGACGCAGGGCTCGAACCCACGAATCGCAAGATCACGACCCAAGCGAAAGTCGGACGCTTAACCGACTAAGCCACCCAGGCGCCCCCCGGATTTTTTTTCACAACTGTATAACTCCAGTGAATCTCAGTTTATGAACATTCCCACAGGGCAGGGTGGAAAGTCAGGGACCTCTAACTTGCTTCAGTCCCCACCCTTCTCCCCAGATGAGGCTGTGAGGCTGGTTGCCCTTTACCATCTTGCTCTGAGCCCACTTGGTTTTGCCTTCTAGACCCCTGCAGACATTAGAGTTTGAGAGAGAAGCAGCCCCAGAGTGGAAGTGAGAAGGGCACACTTAGGGTCAAAGAAGAGACTGGTCTAAGGTCAGAACATGACAGGAGATCAGGGGTGCAGGAGTAAGGCCGGCCTGCCAGCCTAAAGCATACGGACCTGGTGGAGAGACATGTACGAGCTATCAGGAGTTGTTACGTCCTGACAAGCTTGGGCACTGGTAGACCCTCCCGTCAAGGATAAAGCACATTGCGTCTCTGGATCAAGGTGACCCCAATATTCACTTTGGGGTCCAACAGAGGTGGATTCATGTTGTGGCCATGATTGCCCATGACCTTGAGAAAAGCATTTACATTCTCTGAGTCTGTTCCAAACCTTCTAAACCAGTGATGGAAATAATGCCTAACGGGAGTACCGTGGGGATTAAACAAGATAGGTGAAGTGCTTGGCACAGAGCCGGGTTCCTTCGTTATTGTCATCATCATCTTTAATGACATAGAGCAGTCTAAAACAGTGATTGACATGGACATGGGGGAGGGGATGTTCCCCTGGGAACCTGCGACAGTATCTGTAGATAGTTTTGGTTGTCATAGTATGGGGTGGGAGGGGCACAGAAAGCTACTGGCATCTAGTGGGTAGAGGCCAGGGAAGCCACTAAACATCCTACGATGCAGAGAAGAGCTCCCCACATCAACGAATCATCCAGCCCCCAGTGTCCACAGTATGGAGATAGAGCAGCCTGGGTCTAGAACAGTGGTTCATCAGGACCAGCTACACAGAGTCACAAAGCAAACGTGCTAAGAACACGGATTTTCTCTGTCCTCCTCCCAAGATTCTGTGTCAACCTATCCAGAAGCTGGCCCTACAATTCACATCCTGGTCAGGTTGCCCGAAGTCTCGATCCTCTACCAGGTTTGCCGGTCACCCGCGTAAAGGTAGTGGCTTCTCATGCACTTCTGACGCCCTCCAGCACCAGGTGTCTTTTGAATATGGAAATATGCCTCTCAGGCCGGGGTGTCAGTGGTCCACTGCAAGGGACAGGTTTGGGCAGTCTGGTTTGGTTCAGACACTAAGACCTGTTTATAAAAGACGAGTATGGAACCCGAACCTGGTCTGGTCCCTCATCCAGGCAGTGGCTTCGGTGTTCTGAACCCTAAAGTTGTGAGAAAGCCCTGCACCATCCCCACACATTAGCCTTCAGGCTCTCTGGTATGCAAACTGCCAGGCTCTTAACCATCTCACCAGTATCCAAAAGGGGCTGGAAGAATGGAAAAATTCCTTCCTCTGTTTGGAAACTTTTGATATTTTACTTTTTTAAAAATTTACTTTGAGAGGGATGGGAAAGGGACAGAGAGAGAGGGAGAGAGAGAATCCCAAGCAGGCTTTACGCTGTCAGTGCAGACCCCAACTAGGGGCTCGAACTCACAAACGGTGAGACAGTAAACTAGGCTGAAATCCAGACTTTGGATGCTTAACTGACTGAGCCACCCAGGTGCCCCTACTACTAAAATAATAGCACCAAATACATGATCACTGTAAGCAAAGGGAAATCCCATCATTCCTGAAAGAAAATAGTCCCAGAGAAGCTGCCTACCATTTCCCCCAGTTGAAGAACAGGTTGACAGGAAACACTCTTACTTCCAAAGCCCACACCACATCACACCAAACACTCTGACCAGTGACTAGATCGCATATTAAGTGTCATTGTTGGTCTGTATAAATCACGTAAGAGTTTTTGCTTTTGAAGCTCTTGAAATTAGTTGAGTACTAGAAGTTCATCTGATTTAAGATGAGCGATATTCTCTTAGGGAATCATATATACACAGGGATTCTTCTAAAGTGGGGGGAAAAACCCTAAACATAAATTACTTTCAAATGTAACAAAAATTTTGAATGCAAAATTAAACATTGAGTGAAAATAGGTAGTATGGCATTTCATCAATGATTAAGTATTTACTTATTTCTCTTTAGCAGTTACCTCTCTCTGCTGAAGCCACAACATATTTTCACATCTTAGACATTTTTATACATCCCTGAAAATCTTGTCAGTCCACAGCGTTGCATCTGTAACATCCCTGGCTGTGAAAGGGGTTTTTATATGCCTGTAGAGGTACATGGTTATGTGCAGTTAGGCACAGAATCAGATCACTAGCATTTTTTCTGCAGTAGGAAAGAGAGAGTCATGAACATTTGTAAGAGTAAATAGTAAGGCCATGAGTTTTTATTGGCTTCAGAGAAGTGACAGAGCATTAAAAGGCCCTTTAAGTAGAAGAAAGAATATAATAGGGTCTTCCCAGAGTCCACCTAGGTAAGGTCTCTTAATTGTGAATTCATTTACAACAGTGGCATTGATTACTCATACCCTGAGCCCTATAAAACCAATATAGTCCTAATTCCACTATTACTACTAAACCCATATTTGTGTATGCCTTATGCTTTAATGCTTATAAAGCACTTTTCACGTATTATGACCACAAATAGTTTCTGTATTTACTCATCAATCCATTCATTCATTCAACAGCCTATTACCACATTCTTATCCTGTGACATAAAAAGGTGATCCAAAGAGACATGATTCTAGGCTTCAGGAAGCTTACAAAACACATTTTTGAAGCAAACAAACAAATAAGTGAAAATTTACAACTGGACAAAGACATTACAAGATAAGAAAATCACAGATCAATATATGAAAAAAGGATATAGTATTATGACTGGTTGGTGTTTTTTCCAGGAATGCAAAGTTTACGTAACAAATGAAAATCAGGGGCACCTGGGTGGCTCAGTCAGTTAAGTGTCCAACTCTTGATATTGGTCCAGGTCATGATCTCAAGGTTCATGGGTTTGAGCCCAGCATCAGTCTCTGTGCTGACATTGTGGAGCCTGCTTGGAATTCTCTCTCTCTCTCTCTCTCTCTGCCCTCCCCTGCTTTGTGCTCTCTTTCTCTCTCCCTTAAAATAAATAAACATGAAAAAAACTGAAAATCAATTAATGAAATTCATGATATTAACACATTTGTGTAGCATATATAATGTCATTTTACATAGATGTTTTATATATATAAATAGATGTTTTATATATATAAAATTATGTTTACTAGCTGGAGAAAAAACATTTGACAACATTTAACACCCATTCATGATTTTAAAAATATTTTGTAAAACTAGGAATAGAGGAAATTTTGTCAATCTGTTATAGAACATCTGAGAAAATTTAGTAGTTGAGAGCATATTTATTGTTGAAACATTGAGCACTCTCCCTCTAAAAATGGAAACAAGTCCAGAAATGTCTGCTTATGTCATTACTCAAAGCCCCAGCCAATACAAGAATACAGAAAAACAAAGGCATAACAATTGAGATGGGAAGAATCAAGCTGTCCTCACAGACGATTTTGTGTGCAGAAAAGTCTACGAAATCTAACCAAAAACTCTACCAGATCTAATGAGTGAATTTGTCAGCATCAACAGGCTACAAGCCAATATACAACAATTCATTAATTAAAATATCATCCCAAGCCACAAAGCGCTTATGGATAAATTTTTAAAAGATGTCAAGATATTTACATTAACAGCTAGAAAACATCAATGCTAGAGACTAAAGAACAAACTAAGTCTAGAGACGTGTCATGTTCTGGACTGGAAAACTCAGTATTGTAAAGGTATTTTTCCCCCAAGTTAATCTGTAAATAATACCCATCCTAATCAATATCTTAGCTGGCTTTTTTCCCCCCAGGGAATAAGTAAGCTGATTATAAATGTACTTGGAAATGCAAATGACATAGAATTGCTAGAACAATATGTAAGAAAACAAGGTTAGAGAATGTTAGGCCTTTAAAACTTGCTATAAAATTATAGTCATCAAGACAGCATGACGTTGTTGGAAGACCAGAGTCCAGAAACAGAAACAGATACACAAATGTATCAAAGCATTTTAAGGAGAACGAGAAAGCCTTTTCAACAGCTAGTGCCAGTACAACTGGACATCATAGGGGTGAGAGCCTTAAGGCCTACCTTCTACCATCACAAGAATTTTTTTAATGTTTTTTTAAATGTTTTTATAGTTTTTGTTTTTGAGGCAGAGAGAAACAGAGCGTGAACAGAGGAGGGGCAGAGAGAGAGAGAGGGAGACACAGAATCCGAAGCAGGCTCCAGGCTCTGAGCTGCCAGCACAGAGCCCTACAGGGGGCTCGAACCCACGAACTGCGAGATCATGATCTGAGCCGAAGTCGGACGCTTAACCGACTGAGCCACCCAGGCGCCCCTACCATCACAAGAATTAATTGGATACAGATTACAGGCCAAATATAAAGCTACAAACTACAAAACTCTTAGAAGAAAATATAGGGATGGCTTGCCTGGAGGGCTCAGTCGGTTAAGCATCCAACTCTTGATCTCAGCTCAGGTCATGATGTCACAGTTCAATGAGTTGGAGTTCTGCATCAGGTTTTGCATTGACAGTTTGGAGCTTTCTTGTTTAGGATTCTCTCTCCTTCCCTCTCTCTCCTTCTCTCTCTCTCTGCCCCTCTCCTGCTTGTACACTTCCTCTCTCTCTCTCTCTCTCTCTCCAAATAAACTTAAAAATTTTTTTAATTTTAAAAAGAAGAAAACATAGGGAAATATCGTCACAACCTCACATTAGGATAGGGCACAGAAAGCACAAAACATAAAAGAAAAAGTTTGATGAATTAGACTAAAAATTAAAATGTTTTTCTTATCAAAAGACATCATTAAGAATTGAAAAGGCGGGGTGCCTGGGTGGCTTAGTCGGTTAAGTGTCCGACTTTTACTTAGGTCATGATCTCGCGGTTCCTGGGTTCGAGCCCCGCATCGGGCTCTGTGCTGACTGCCAGCTCAGAGCCTGGNGAGGAGGACACTTGTGGGGATGAGCACTGAGTGTTATGTGGAAACTAATTTGACAATAAACTATTAAAAAATAAATAAATAAATAAATAAAAAAAAAAAGAGTAAATTTCCATAATATCTGTATCTGACAAAGGACTTGTATCCAAAATGTGTAAGGTAGGCTACAATCCACCAATAAAAAGACAAACAACTCAGTTTTTTAAAAAATGAGTAAAACACTTGAAAAGAGAGCTAAGAGTTCACCAAAGAAGGTATATAAATGATTAATAAGGACAACATAATGTACTCGACATCAGTACTCATCAGGAAGGTTGCAACTTTAAACCAAAATTAAATAACACTATACACCTATGAGAATAGCTAGTGTTAAAAAGACTGATTGGGACACCTGGTGGCTGTCAGTTTGGGGTCCAACTCTTGGTCTCAGCTCAGGTCATGATCTCATGGTTTGTGTTTGAGCCCCACATCAGGCTCTGTGCTGACAACATGGATCCTCCTTGGGATTCGCTATCCCTCTCGTTCTCTCCCCTCCCCCCACAAAATAAAGAAACTTGAAAAAAAAAAAAAGAGTAATAAGGCCCAGCGTTGGCAAAGAATCAGCTGGAACACATACACATTGCTAATAGAAGTAAAAATGATTGCATCAATTTAAAATATGGACATTTTCTTAAAATGTCAAGTATACAGCTACCCTATAATCCAGCAATTCCTAAGTATTTACCAAAAAAAGAAATGCAAATGTGTGTCTGTAAAATTATTGTACAGAGCAGCTTTATTCATAATAACCCAAAACTATTAACTCAGATATTCCATAACTGGAGAATGGATAAGTAAACTGGTTTATTCACACAATGGAATACTACTGAGCAACCACAACAAAAACCAAAAACAGAAACCAACCAACCACTGAGATGTACAATGGATGAATCCCAAAAGTATTATGTAGAGAGTGGAAGAAGCCAGGCACAAAAGAGCAACCAACTGTATAGTTCCATTTATATGATGTTTCAGAACCAAAAAGGAAATTTAATTTGTAGCACTGAAAATCAAATCAGTGATTTCTTTGGTTCAGGGAGGTAGTGGAAGCAAGAAGCAGCTTTCTGGGGTGGTATGTGGATGTCTTAGCCAAAGTGGATAGAATTGTACTTAAGATCTATGCACTTCAGGGGCACCTGGGTGGCTCAGTCAGTTAAGCATTTGACTTCGGCTCAGGTCATGATCTCATGGTTTGTGGGTTCAAGCCTCATTTCGGACTCTGTGCTGACAGCTCAGAGCCTGGAGCCTGCTTTGGATTCTGTGTCTCCCTCTCTCTCTGCCCCTCCCTTGCTCATACTCTGTCTCACTCAGTCTCTCAAAACTAAATAAATGTTAAAAAAAAATTAAATGCATTTTACTTACACCCAAAAAACATGGCAGTCACACAAATAAATAGAAATTTACAACAGTGATGACTGCTGTGAATGAGGAAGCACCTGATAGGGTGAAAAAAAGGCTTGTTCTTGATTATTGAGCTGAGACCCTCGGGATGAAGGGAAGGAGAAATTAAGGCAAAAAATAGCAGCAAGAAAAATCTCTCTGGGCAGAGAGTTAATGGTACATTTCAGAAACTGACTGAAAGCCAGTGTATTAGTTACCCACTGCTGCATAACAATATTATCACAAACTTAGTGGCTTCTAACAACTCACATTTATTATCTGACATTTCTATAGGCCACATGTCCAGACATATCTGAGCTGGGAGCTCAGTGTCAGAGTCTCTTGCAGGCTGCAATCAGGTATTGGCCGGGCTGTGGTCTCATCTGAAGGCTGGATTGGACAGGAATCTTTACATGGCTGTAGACAGCATTCAGGTTTTCAGTTTCCTGCATGCTTCTGGAGCCATGGCCAACATTTCTTATGGCTGCTGGTGGGAGGCTGCTCAGTCCTTGTCACAAGGCCTTTTTTTTTTTTTTTTAACTCTATTTATTTATGGGGGGGGTGGCCAGAGAGAATGAGAGAGAGAATTCTAAGCAGGCTTCACGCTAAGAGCGTGGAGCTCAGACCCATGAACCATGAGATCATGACCTGAGCCAAAACCAAGAGTCAGATGCTTAACTGACTGAGCCACTCAGGCACCCCAACCACATGGCCCTCTTTATAGGCAGTGCTCACAACATGGTACCTTCCTTCTTCAAGGCCAGCAAGACAGAGACTCTCATCAAGGCAGGTGTTGTGATCTCATGCAGCATAATCATGCAATTAACATTTCAGCACCTTTGCCATATTCTGTTATGGAGAAGCAAGTCACAGGTGTGGCCACCTATACTCAAGGGGAAGGGATCAGACATGAGGGTGGATGCAGCGCAGACCTAAGACTTCTGTCTGCCATGGCCAGTGTGGCTATTAGGCTAAGATACAACGTACCCACTACATATAAGGCATTGTTTGCATAGCTTAATTCTTCCATCAGCACTTTAAAATCAGAATTATTATCCCCACTTCATAGATAGGGAAACTGTACTTCTAAGAGGTTAAGTCACTTTTGCAAGCTCCCACAGCTAGAAAAATAGCAAATCCAGGATTCAAACCCACAGCATGCACTCTTTGTCTTTCTGCCATGTATTCCTGCCACGCATTTGCTAAAATGTATATCTCATTTGTCTTTATTTCATCCTTTGGAGAGACCTCACTGATAGAGAAGCTACCGTAGGAAGGGGGGCTCAGCCTCCATGAGGTGGAGCGAAGGCAAAGCCGGCATCAGAAGTGTGGGTCTTGCCTCCGGGCCCACGCTGCAGCATACGTTATTCCTCCTCCTACAAAGAAGCAACTACCTCTAAATATAGATCTCCAAGAACGGGCACCCTGGCTCCAGAAGGCCCCCAGCATTTCACTCCAGGGAGCCATGGTTGCATTTTTAAAGGAAATCCAATCCGGTGCCCATAAAAGTCCTCATTATCTTGCTAAGGTTGGCAGTTGGGGACTTTGAAATCTCTATAAACTACCCTTGGCAAGCATCCACCTGCGTCTGGTAGACAGAGAGAAAGTCATCTGCATAATGTTGAGATGATGCTTCAACATCTAAGTCTCCCACCCTAAGGGCCTCAGCAGGTGCGGCAGCCCAGACAGGGCTCCATGCAGGCTCCTGTCCACCCACTTTCTGGCTCTGAGTCATTTTCCCTCGAGCCAGGGAAACACAACTCAAAACAATGTACCGCTCAGACTTTTCTATTTTCTCATTTGTTATGTGGAAAGTACGCTGGGGGTAATGCACAGAATTTCAGGTTTCTGATCCTGGATTTCTGACATGGATTTCTCAGCACTTTCCTAGTGAAAAACAGTAACCCAAGTGAAATCTTAGTGACAAAATAATCCAAAACTTGTCCTCCACTGATGTTTCTCAACTCCGTCTCTTGCAACAGACTTGGGGCAACAGACCAAAAGTTTGTTGCAACTGGTATGTTTATGACCCTCATGCTAAGAATGTTTTTTTGCCTTAAGGGTTACAAAAAGGAAAACAAACAAGGGACAGGGACCGTATGAGGATTGAAAAAAACTAAAGTATTTACTGGCTCTTGGAAGAAAAATTTTGCTTTTCTCTGCACCAGATATGAACAGTGTCCTGTAAGATGGTTTCTGTGGTCAAATAATTCAGGGAGCCATTGGATTAAACACAACAAATAGGTTTCCAGGGGTTCTTTTGTCCTTATCAGAGTCTTTCATAATGACATTTTTGAATCTACAAGAGAGGGCTATTGTATGTGATGATCCTACTCTTTATTTGCCTCAGAACCTGTTTCCAGTGGGATGTGGTTCAGGAAGTGCTTTATATTGAAAACTCTCTTTGTTAGAAATGTGTTGTTGATGGGGCCTTGGGGTTTGGGTCCTGTCATTGCATCGGCTTCGAGGGTCTTTCAGTCTTTGGTACTACAAAGCCTGAGAACATATAGTTAAGAGTGAGGGCCCTAGAGGCTCACTGTGTTTGAAACTACCTCCACTCACCACCTATGGGAACCTGGGGAGTGCACTTCACCTCTCTGTGCCTCAGTTTCCTCCACTGCAAAATGGAAGTGATCATCTCAGCTGTGTCCTAGGGTCCCTGAACAATCACAGGAGATAATGTTTGCGAAGCACACAGCATGAGGGCAGGCACAAGAAAGCTCTGGACAAATGCTATTATGTTTTGTTCATCTCCAAAGTGGGGGTAATTATACCTGTCTGGCAGAGGTTTTCAGTATAATAATATCTGGGGAAGAGATTCAGAATGAGGAAACAGTTCCTAATAAAATTTCACTCTTGGGGTGCCGGATGGCTCAGCTGGTGGAGCATCTGACTCTTGATTTCAGCTCAGGTCATGATTTCACAGCTTGTGAGATCGAACCCCGTGTTGGGCTCTGTGCTGACGGCACGAAGCCTGCTTGGGGTTCTCTCTCTCCCTGCCCCTCCCCTGCATGCTCTCTCTCTATACATATCTCAAAATCAATAAATACACCTAAAGAAAAGGGAGTAGCTGAGTTTCCTAAAGCTGCTGTAAGGAAGCCCCATACACTAAGTGGTTTGAAACAAAGCTAATTCTCTCAGAGTTCTGGAGGCCACAAGTCTGTAATCAGGGAATCAGTAGGGATGTGCTCCCCCTGAAACCTCTAGGAATGGAGACTTCCTTGCCTCTTTGTGCTTAATAAGGTGGCATCTGAGGTACAGGGGCAGTAGGTCTTCGACATACTTTTTTGGGACACAATTCAACTCATCAACAGCAAGGGTTTGCAATCTTGACACTACTGACATTTGGGGCAAGATAATACCTTGTCTGGGTAGGCGGGGGATGGGGCGAGGGAGGGTTGTCCCGTACTTTGTAGGATGCTTTTGCTTGATTTTTTATTTAA
The DNA here is from genome assembly GCF_008692635.1 of Crocuta crocuta. Classification (NCBI taxonomy): domain Eukaryota; kingdom Metazoa; phylum Chordata; class Mammalia; order Carnivora; family Hyaenidae; genus Crocuta; species Crocuta crocuta. The sequence continues at coordinate 12,722,421 of NW_027532008.1, read as the reverse complement.
AAAAATTTTTTTTAATGTTTTATTTATTTCTGAGAGAAAGAGAGAGCGAGAGCGAGAGAGAGAGAGCGAGAGCGAGAGAGAGAGAGAGAGAGAGAGAAAGCCAGCCAGCATGAGCAGGGGAGGGTCAGAGAGAGAGGGAGACATAGAATCTGACACAGGCTCCAGGCTCTGAGCTGGCTGTCAGCACAGAGCCCGATGCAGGGCTCGAACCCACTAACCGTGAGATCGTGACCTGAGCCAAAGTCGGATGCTTAACCGACTGAGCCACCCAGGTGCCCCGCTTTTGCTTGATTTTAAATGTTGTATTTATTTTTGAGAGAGAGAAATTGCGAGTGGGGGAAAGGCAGAGAGAGGGAGACAGTGGATGTGAAGTGAGCTCTGCACTGACAGCAGAGACCCCAATGTGGGGCTCGAACTCATGAACTGTGAGATCATGACCTGAGCTGAAGTCAGATGCTCAACCCACTGAGCCACCCAGGCGCCCCCCACTGTAGGATGTTTAGTTAACATCCCTGGCCTCTACCTAGGTGATGCCAGTAGCAACCCCCTCCTCCCCCACACACCCCAGACATAATAAACCAAACATTTCATTTCAGACATTGCCTAACATCCCTTGAGGAACAAAATTGCCCCAGTCGGGTTAAAAATATAAAACTTTATGGACCAACTCAACATAAAAAGGCTTCCTCCAAATGAGACTGCAGAAGTGGTTAGTACTGCAGATAGGTTGTAAAGTGTAGATTTTCCTCTTCTGGCGTGTTGCTAATAATAATAACTAAAAATTTTGCATTGCTTAGTAGATCTGTTTGTGGAGGTAAATTTCTCTACCTGGAGGCCACAGTTATTATTGTTAGTTCATAAGCGAGTCATAGCTTCAAATGTAAATTGTCTGGAAATAAACCAAATTTGGTGACATAATAATAAAAAGGAAAATCAATTTCTCTAGAAATACACAGCTGTTCATTAAAGCTGTCTGCTAGCCCATTGCAGCTGTTCCCATTTAAAAACTAAATATCTAAACATCATCGTTTTCAGTGGAAAGTTTGTGGGGAACATATTCATGAGAGTCTGCGATGGTTTGGCAGGTAAGTGTGGTTTATTTGGTGTACGACTCTCAGGGAGCACAGGTAGAAAACAAAACGTTGTGACTACATCTCCATTGAGGCTGTTGGCCACCCAGTGTCCCAGGTTCAAATCTTGCTGGGACTGTGAGGGGATGGTGAGTTTCTGGACAATTGAATAGTCAGTTCTTCATCCAGATGTAGGAAACTTGGAAGATTTTCCCAAAAATGTAGCTATATTGAAAATGATCCAGCCTACCAATTACCTGTGTCACCTCTGTCTGGGCAGCAGAGCTGCAGAGCTGGTGAATCTGGGCTGAGTCAGTAACAATGTCAGTGTCACTCCCCACTGACATTCCTGGCTTCCACACAGACTAATCAGAAGCTGAGCCTTGTACTGGCTTAGTGCAAGAACGGTGTGTGTCCAGCTGTGTTGTGTGATTTGGGGGTGCTCTTAGGAGGACTCCTGCCCCTACGCTTACACGCACACCTACGCCTGACTTCCCTCACTGCCAATTTTTCCCTAAGTGCTGCATTTTCTCTTGGTGCTGTGGGGATGCTTCAGTCTGATTGCACCTGAACCTGGAGCCTGTTAGAACGTTCAGAATGAAGTAGACCACATCAAAGCATGAAAGCCCTGAAATAAGAAAGGTAGGGTAGCAAGAGCCTGGAGTCTGATGTAAGTGCAGGTCTCAGATCCATTTCAGGCTTCAGTTTCCTCACTTACAAAAGTGGGGTTCCCCATCCAGGTCTCCTGTGAAGACCCGAGTGACTGACCTTGCATCTGCACAGGTGGATACAACATACTGCAGTGTCTAGCAAAATACCGTAGCTGTGGGACAAGGTCAGGAAGGACCTCAGCTCCCACACCGCACCCCTGTCTGGCTCTGGAAGAAATACTGTTTGGGGAAAGCAGGTGGCCCCAGTATAAGTCTGTTTACTGACGGGATACATCCCCAAGAGCTGAAGTTTATCTTCTTAGCATTGAGAGGCTGTTTACCCAGAAGCACATGTTCATATTTTGTTCAGAGTGTTTGTGAATGATCCACCCTCTAGCATCTCCCAGGATGTGGTCATGGATCTCTGTTTTATCAACCACAGAATCCACTCTCACAATTTATAACTTAGCCGAACCCTTATAACCACCTTTGGGACCTGGAAAAATGGCTATGTCAATAGCTCAGAAATAGATGTGGCGATCTGGGCCCTTTGCGCAGGCGGATGTTACCTGTGATGCGTCCTGCCCGGCAGGCCCCCTGTGCAATCCTGCCTATGGCTGCTCAGCCCCTAGAACCCTCTCCCTGGACGATGTAACCAAGCAAAGCAAGAGAAGGGATTGCTTTAATTTTCAGCAACTGGGATTTTCATGGTGTCGAAAACAAACTCCTCAAATTCACAACTCCTTTATCCGCTAGAGAATTCATAGTAGAAAAAATATCAAGGGATGACCAAGTGGAGTAATACTGATTTGCTTTTTCCCTCTGTCTCTCCATAGCACATTCATTCACTCAAACACATTCTCCAAACACATCCAGATCCATTTCTGGTCCTCCTCCCTTCTAGCTTGCCTTCCTTGGGCCCACATTTCGAACAGTGGCTAATGTGGGGCTCCAGCCTTCCAGGGAGTTGAGTAAACAGTATTGACTTTCATTAGCTCAAGCACAACGGCTAGAGATGGAAGGTGTCCTCTACCCAAGATGTGTTTCGGCAGCATCGCCCCAGGAGGGACTCAGGCTGGAGACACATTTCTAAATGCAAAGTAAGAGATCCTCCACTGGAATGTTTCCTCAGAGAAGGTTCTTTATTTTCTGCATGTGATGGCAAAGCTACTGCCACTGCTGTCTAGACAACAGAGATGTCAGAAATGTATCATTCCTTCTTTAACTTCCTCACTCAGCACCAGGTCCTTAACTTTAACCCTCTCCAGGTGCTTTCATGACCATATTTACCTAAAAGGGTGTGCATGACCCGGGGTGTAAAATGTAGGCATGGCAACAGGAGACACCTACGTAGCTGGATCTATTCAACTTCAGAGAAGGAACCTTGAAATACACAAGCCAAGATGCGCAAAGTGGCTCCTCTGTCTGGAGGGGGAGAGGGGAAGAACAGTTTTTGGAAAGCAGCAAGGACAGAAGGAGAAGCCTTCTAAGGCTACCTGCTGGGCTATGCCTTGCTCCTTTAGGACAGCCTTGTTGGGCAGGCACAACGTGTCCCTTGGGGAAGGCATTTCACACAGAAGCAAAGCTGAGCAAGAACCCCAAGGGAGAGGTGTCTGGATGGCTCAGTCATTTAAGCCTCTGACTCTTGATTTTGGCTCAGGTCATCATCTCACAGTCAGGGGATTGAGCCCTGTGTGGGGCTCCGTGCTGAGCCTGAAACCTGTTTGGGATTCTCTCTCTCCCTCTCTCCCCCTCTCCCTCCATATGTTGTCTCTCTCTCTCTCTCTCTCTCTCTCTGTCTCTGTCTCTCTCAAAAGACACACATTAACACACACACACACACACACACACACACACACACACACAGAACCCCAAGGGAATAAACATGACCATAGCCCAAGCACCAGTTGCACAAATAAGGTTTGTTGGCATCACACACCTGGGGGAGAATCTGGGCCTCTCTGTTTTGAAATACTGATTCAGCAAAAAACATAAAAGTCAGAAACAAACCACTGTTATGGTAATTCATGTTTTCATGGTGGTGTGGGGTCAAGGTCAAGGTCACCATCAATGTTCAATAAGTGAGTCACCACATGGTGGGGTTATATCCAAAGCACTAACCTTTGTGCTTTGGGTGCATTCCCAACCTCCCGACCTCCCACATGTATATGAAAGGCCTTTTTACCCCTCTGTAGCCCACACCATCAGGCATGAGAATTTGCATCAGCCCCAAAGATGGGCATTGTGTTTCTAAAAGACTTAGAAACACCAGCCAAAATGCTAGATGCTGTGGTTCTGCAGAGTACATTTTTCCACTCCCAGAAATGAGATAAGATCAGCTTGAGAGAGAATAGGGTTAGGGGCTCGGGGTAAGTGGGAAGAGGTGGAAGGAGATGGGGGCCCCCTGGGCTAGTGATGAAGGAGGGAATGGGGTGGGAAACAGTGGTCCCGGGCAGGATTGAGGGGTGGAGAAGAGACCTTCCTTCCTCCAGGACTCCTGCACCCTGCTTGGAAGCAAATGGAGGCTGCTGAGCTATTGCCCAGTGAGTGTGGCCAACCCCAGAAGCCAGCTGCTCAGCTCCTACACATTCAAGGCCCTTGCTGTGGGGTCACTTCTCCTTTGCCCACTGCCATGGCCCCCATGCCTTGGAAGGCCAAGAATATTACAGTCCAGGAAAGGGCAGGCACTTATCCATCCTGTGGAGGAGGCTGTATCTTGGGAAAGCCAAAGCGGATATAGACAAGATTACTGTCCCCTTAGCATGTAGACTTACTGCCTCTTACATCATCCTCTTCTTGATCTGTTGGGCTCAAAATCCCCAGACTTCCAGGCGCCTTGGGTCCCTGAAGCTTCTTAGGGAGCCATGAAATGAACGTATATCTCCCCTAGAACATTATGGACAGCTCTTGACCAGGATGTGGACACAGATTCAGCACTCCAGGGAAAGTTCCAGCCTCTAAGCATGGTATCTGTCAAAGCTGAGCATACTTCAGAGTCACCTGAAGGGCTTATGAAAACACAGATGGCTGGGCTCACCCTCGGAACTTCCAGCACAGCAGGTGCATTTCTAACAAGCTCACCTGTGATGCTGGTGCTGCGGGTCCTGGAGCCACGCATTGTGGCTCTTGCTTTATCTTGCCTCACTCATGGAGGGCGAATGGAAGACTCTCCTAGTCTTCACTGTGATATGGAGACATCTACTGCATGCGTAATCCCATCTTGCAGAAGTATCTCATACAATAGATAGTATGCTTTTAGGGGCCAGGGATAAGACCACCCTCTGCAGCCGAGACAGAATCTGAAAATGATGCATGAGTAAGACATTATGCCTTGGGAATGTCTAGCGGGGGATTAATGAGGGCTGACTTGGAGAAGGGTGGTCTCAGGGCCTCCAGTAGAGCTCCCCAGTCCCTTTGAGAGGCAGTGTGTTCGAAAAGAGTTTCTTCTTGATGCACATGTTGCAGATATTGATAGAAACGCCCCTGAGGAACATGACAAGGAGGTGAGAAAATGCCTCTCTGGTTCTGTTTGCCTCATCAGAATCAACAAATCTTTATTGGCCTCCCCAAATATTTGAGGTTCGAGAAGCAGAACCAAGCATCCAAGAGACATGGGCCTTGTCCTCTGAAGAGACCACATTCTGAAGTGAAAACCAAGAAATAGGGGAATTATCTTTGGGAAGCAGGGCAGATGTACTTCCCATGATAAATGCGGTTAGCTTTTCACAGCGGACGTGGGCCTGAAATTGTGCACATAAATTAATGCTTTTGTGGGGCAGGTTGATTTCAAATGCACGAGAGGAGCCAACTGTTTAAAGGAACCTGGCAGAGAGTCGTTCTGGAAAAAGAAGAATCGCTTACTAATGTGAATAATTGTCCCTCTCATTTATCGACCTTATGAGCTTTGAGCTTTCAGTTTGGTAGTTCTGAATAGGTCTGGAAACCAGTCAGATGAACTTTCCGGCATTCTTACTTTGGAAAAAGCTAATGACAGGTTTGTATCAGAGACTTCTTGTTAAACGTCTACCGTGTGTTTTATTGGGCCAACTCAGGGTGTCTCTGTGCCAGCTCAGGGTGTCTCTGTGATTCCTCATGGCTGCAGTATCGTTGAGTCATGCCTGCTGCACCATCAACCTGAGGTCAAAGAATCAAAATGTATCCATGATCAACAAAGAATGATCGCTTGTATTAAGTATATTTTCTTGGACTTTGAGTTTTTGGAGATTGGTCATCAAGGTATGGCAAATATAATCACTCGCAGACAGGCTTTCTCAAGCTTAGCACTACTGACATTTTGGGACAGATAATTATTTGATGTTGGGGTCCATTCCATGAACTGTGGTTAGTAGCGTCTCTGGCTTCTCCCCACTGGATGCCAATAGCACCTCGCCAGCTGTGACAACCAAAAAACGTCTCTACCCATTACCGCATGTCCCTGGAAGGAGAAGCAAAATGGCCCCCAGTCACAGACCATTGCTCTAAGATGACATGACCCTTCACCTAGTCAACATGCCCTATTCTGAGGCAATTCTGTATTGAGCATCCTCAAAGCAAGGTACACATCTCCATGAGTCCAGCCACAACTTGCCACTCATTGCTGATTCTGTCACAGGTAGCCGCAAAAGTATTCTGGGTCATTTTACGTGGTCACAATGTGCTAAGTACCTGCTATGTGCCAGGTACTGGTGGTGAGCAAGATAAACAAGGTTCCTACCCTTAAGATTATAGTCTAGTGGGAGGCTCAGGTGGTCAATAAGGAAAGAAATTAGTAATTAATTATAAAATGTAAAATCATGTAATGTAAACAGAGCATGGAATTAGAGACTGACATGGAAATATCCTGGGCAGGTAATCTGGGAAGGCCTCCCTGAGGAGGTGACATGTAGATGGAGGCCTGCAAAATGAGTAGGAAGCAGCCATGTGAAGAGCTAGGGGAACTACAGCTCCTGAGAAAGAAAGACTGAACCAAGAGAAGTGGGAACAGTAGACAGAGACTATAGAGGCAGTTTGTGAGAAATCAGATGCCGCCTTATAGCTCTAGGGAAAGGGGTGTGTCCTGCCTGGTCCTGCAGCTCTGGGAGGCAGGCCTGGGGTGGTGTGATCCCTCTCTAATTTCAAGGTGGTATGTCAGGCGGAAAGATGGCTTCAGACTTCGCAGGGAATTGAGGAGTATCTCAGAGATTGAAGTTGGGTGTCTGTGCTAAGGAAGGTGAAATTTTCTAGGGCTCAGGTCGTCCGGGTTATTTCTTACATGGGTCTCGTATAGAGTGGGTAAGTAAAATCCCTCCCGTTCTTGCAAAACCAATTGTGTAAAATGACATAAGCCAATTCGAGCGTGCTCACCTATTAAGTTCTTTTTGGCAGCTGTCTCTGGCCGCCAGTGGCTGGAGGGAGTTGAGAATTAGCTGCTCTCCTGCAGGCTTGCTACTGGGTTCTGTGAAACCAAACCCGGAGCCACCTGCAGACACTTACCGGCAAGCAGACACCAGACTGCACAACCTGTTATGTAAGCACCACAGACTCCACCTGCCTGTCCTCACAGGTGCTCTGACGGCACATCTCATGGAACCCTCACCCCAGGCAGACAAGACAGTCGTCAGGCCAGAGGACAGGGCTAATCTCAGAGCGGGCAGCAGGCAAACAGCATCCTCCAAAGGACTTGCTGGACGAGGGGCTGTTTGGGGTATGAGTCCCAGGCCCCACCCCAAAGGAAGATGGGGAGAGTGCCTGCACGATGCTTATGCCCACTTTAGGCAGACGGGGGTGGGGGTGGGGGGGTTCTGGAAAATATTTTAGCCATGCCATATGTATCTTGAATACCATTAATTCCACCCATGAGAACCCACTTCTTATATCCATTATGCTAAATTTCAAGCTTCACTTATGCCAATGAGAACTCATCTGGAAGCTTCTTTGAGCTCAAAGCCTCTGGTGTTGGTCAGAGTTCAGAAGTCACGAGAGATGAAGAAGGCTTTTGTGGGAACTTGCAGGAGTGTGGTCTTCCTGAGTTAGTACTGAGGTCCACTCCCCAAGAGGGAGCAGATTCCAGATCATGACTACCGATTGCCCCGGGATAGTGGCTTAATCTGAATAGCATATACATAACGTCACACTCACTATGCTGCAGGATTGGAGAGTAAATCACCTGCATCGAAATGGGCAGGCACACGCTGAGTCCATCCTGGGAATGAGCGTGGGAGAAAGGATAGTAAATTGAATGATCTGATTACCCAAGAGTGGTCCCATAGGTCATATTGGAATTGGCCAATTTCCAAAGAGCTAAAGCCCAAACAGCCATGCTTCACCCAAACTCTCATACATGTCGGCCTTTGGAGGGCATAGGCTAGGGACACTTTCAGCTTGTCTTGGGGACCTCTGTTGGCAGCCCCAAGATAGCCATCTCCATCCTCTTCTGGCAAGATGACCCCTAATCTCAATGACCTCTGCCAGAAAGAGGAGGTATTTTCATGACTGTCAGCTGACAAAAACTGATAATAATGATAAAAGTTGTTTTGAATTCGGCAGTACTTTCAGTTTGCCTTTTATATGGTCGCAAGAGCATCACACACACTTGAGAAAGACTCCAGGAGGGGTCAGCTTCAGCCATAAGGGAAAATCAGAGAGGCAACCCCCCAGGCCGACCCCATGTCCATGGGAGACCCACACACCTTCACTCTGTGAGTCAGACCAACGTGGACGGCCTCTTTCCAGCCCTGGAGTAGATGACCTTTCAAGCAGCCAGAGTTGACGTCTCTCAGCCACCCATCCTGGGCCATACAATCTTGGGCAAATCATACGCCCACTCCGAGCCATGCAATGTGGTTAAACGAGATGACCCAGATGAAATGCACAGTAAGCGCTCACTAAACAGAGGTGAGCATGTTAGTCATTAGATTCTGAGTGTGGAATACTAGTGGCCGGGCAGCAACAACAGAGCAAAGAAAATTACGTGGAATGAAATTATTTTGGCGGCGTACGTTTTCATTTGCCGAGCAGACTCTTCTGTGGTGCCTTGTGCGAGTCTGCTGGTGTTGAGTTGCAAATGGGATTTGTTTAGTATCAGGATCTTCCCTATCAGCCAGGCATTTATGTATTTTGTATGTTGGAAAAGAAATGCCATCTTGCATGATAAGCGAAGAAAGGTACTACTTACCCATTCTCACTTTCTTGTTATTTCCGAGCAAAAGCTAATGGGAGGGAGAACGTTGTGTTGTATGTAGTCTTTAGATGGGAGACCTTCTGAGGTGTCTTGCTGCTCAGGATAATATAGACATTTTAAGAGAGTACAAGGGTGAGAATCAACCAACCATAAAGGTTTTTTATTGTAAGCAGTAGTCGGCTTCCTCTCCATCAGTCGGCCATTCAGTACTCTTTGGTCTGTTTCGGAGATGAATATATGAAGGCATCCTATCGGAACTGGAGGGGCTGGTCCAAGGGCCCCCACATCAGCGGAAGGACCATGCGTTGCAAGAACCATCTGTCCCCATTCCTCTCAAGCTCAAAGACAATGCTCTCCATGGCAACAGTGACAGTCGGGAAATGTAAGAAACAGCAATCCCACCAAGCAAAGAAACCAGCCTCCGTCCTGCTTCAAGTTGCAACAGGTCTGACTCCTCATGTTGCATTTCCCACAATGGCCTGATGATGGCAGTACTTGGAGACCCTGCTGCTGATTCACTGGTGGTGGGTTTACTGCCTGGGCAGCGAAATCAAGGGTCCAAAGCTTGTCTCTTCGGGTCAGACGAGGGACTTTCCTCAGGGGGAGAGCCGCTGCTATCTCTGTTGCCAAAGCTTAGGTCCCATGCCCAGAGTGACAGCTGGTACATTTGGTTTAAGTCAGGGTTTCCCCAGATGTCACTGTTATTAGCCTTTGGGGCTGGATCACCTTTACCCTGGGGACTGTCGTGTGTGTTGGAGGATGTTTGGCAGAGAAGACACAAAATCACAAGGAGGCAAGAAATGATTTGTCGGAAGTTTGGAGGAAGATGGTAAGGGAATATAAGTTAGAAATGTACAAGCATAATATATCCAATAATAACAGACACCTTTTTCAAGTCTCTGTGGTGACTATAAGAGGGAAGATTGAAGGGTGCCTTACCTTGGCTCTTAGAAGAGCTTTTATCTCTCGTGTAGCTGGATTCGGTCCATATGTCATTAGTCAGTGTTCAGGCAGTGAGTGGAGACTACTCCGTGCCAGATGGTGCAAGGCCCTGGGGGCACAGCACCCCCCACGACAGACATGGTCTTGGGCCTTCCAGACCTTCCATCCAACCTAGGGTTTCCCAGCTATGGCACCGTTGACATTTGGGGTCCGATAACTCTTTGCTGTGGGGGCGTCCTGGGCCTTGTAGGGTGGTCAGCAGTTTTCCTGACTTCTACTCACTAAATGCCAGTAACAAACTCCCCTCCCACGTGTGACAACTGAGAATTCCAGACATTGACAGATGTCTGAGCAGAATTGAGACCTGCTGGTCTAGCCCAACGGAGACAGAATCCTTCCTCTTTCTAGAATCCGCCCCCAGTGATTCTAATGGGGACCAGGCAGACCAACAACCCCTCCAGTCTACGGAATAAGAGCATCTGCTTTCTAGTTGGGGGCTTCTGGAGGAGGGGTGGGCATCTTTCACCTTTGGCTTTCTTTCTGCTCCTGGGATGGATTTCCTTGTGTGCAGGGGACAGACATGCATGATCAGGGGCAGGTGTGAGAGCATTCTGCAGCCTGTCTTGCTGGTTTTCACTGCTGGATCATTTGTTCACATTCAGATATTGCTTTCTGGAAGGTTCTGTCATGGCTGCTGTGAGCCCTCTCCTTGCGGGCATTGGACAATGCCAAGCCAAGTGGCCCACCTTCAGGAACAGGTGATAAGACTTGTCAGAACCCCGAACAGGCACTTTCTCAGACTTCTTTGCCAAAAGAAGTGGGGATCTTTTCCCCAAGTGATTGGTCTCTTCCCCAAGCCTGAGAACCGTGTGATAACATTGACAAAACACTTAAGCACCTGGCTCAGAGTAGATGCTCACCAAATGGTAGAGGTTGCCGTGTTATTATTATTGTAATAACTCTCATCAACGAGAACAATAACAAAGGTATATATATAAAAATACTTAGGGCATGAACTCTTGCAGACATCATTTCGTTTTAGAGATGTCACACGGTGCTAAGGAACCTCCCTGTGCCTTTGGGGCTATGAAAACCAACCCTCCTTCAGGCATCCAGAGAGTACAGCATTTGCAGTATCATAGTTCACAGTAAGATGCAGCCTCACAATGCGTTTGCAGTGGTGGGTGTCATGCCATTCTGTACTGGTTCCAGGGGACACATTTGCAGGAGTGACTCATGGCACCCTCTCGGGTCACTGGTGATTAACATCCGAGGTCCCAGAGATGTGGTCTTGACAGATATTGTCTCAGAAGGTCCCCGGATGCCATGGCTGTCATTCCGCACCTAAATCAGGGGAATTGCTGTTTGTGAAACTCAGGGAAAGCTGTGCTTTGCAAAGTCCCTGTGTGAAGGAAAGGTTAAAAAAAAAATGCTGGGAAGCCCTTTAAACTAATTTTAATGGGACCAGGAGAATTAGAGCTCTGCTGTAAGGATTTGCTGATCAAAGGCAGGCCGTCCCAGACGACTGGTATTTATCTGACACTGCGCAGCTGCTTCCGGCTTTTTGATGTCCTCCTCCCATCAGACGGGCAGGATGGAAGAAAAATCTCGTTCATATGGCAGAGACCCCCATCCCAGCAGGACACGGGGGTGCGTGGTAAGGTTTGTGCCTGGTAAGCACATCAGTGTTCACAATGCCGATTTTCCTGTTTGCTTTCAGTCTGTTTGTAAGATGTGAAAGCTCACAGTGGGGTTTGTGATGTGTCCTCTACCCAAGGCCAGCGTCTGACACCACCTCAAACGTGAGAACATTCCAGAGCTTCAGAGAAGCCCTCCCATCAGACTCACTCCCCCAACACGTGAATTCTCCAAACTATTTTGACAGATGAAATTGCAGATAATTAGCCTGACTCTGCCAACTTGCGATTACTGGGGATAATTTCTGTGGCTGTCCTCGAATTTCTGGAAGATAATCTAAAAATGGGGAAACAGGCCAGTGTTACCCTCATCTCACCCCTTGGACACATTGTTGTGAGTGTACAAGAATACTTTAGGTCACTCATAAACATCTATGATAAATGCAGAACATGCCACACAGCCTGGATCTGTTTATAGCAGTGAGATTGAAAAAGTGCTGTTACCTAAATGCCTTTTTACTAACATCAGCCATCTTTTTAGACAGATTCCATCTTCTCTGCTCTATGAGTCTTTTTTACTTAGAATAAGATGGGCATCTGGAAAATAAAGTAGGATATATGGAAAGCTTGTGTCTCCATCTCTATTCCTATATGCTCCCCCATCAGTGATTTCAGTAGTTGGATTCTGAAGGTTTACTTCTCTCCTTTTTCTAGAGTCTAGAGCCAGCATGCCTTTGTGAGACTTTAGGGGACTGATTTTAGTAATGGCCCCACGTCTCTTCCTCCGTATCCATACCCTTTATCATGTGACTTTATGGAACTGGAGTACATTTTCCCTCCCCACGTGTCTTAGCTCAGGCTGCACAACCAAACACCATAGACCAGGGGGTTTGAACAACAGAAATTTATTTCTTATAGTTCGGAGGCTGCAAGTCTGAGATCAGGATGCCAGTGTACTTCAGCTCTGATGAGAACTCTCTTCTTGATATGCAGACGGCTGCTCTTTCCTCATGTCCTCACATGGTGGAGGGAGCTCTGGTCTCTTCCCCTTCTTGTAAAGACACTGATCCCATCGTGGGGCCCCACCCTTATACCTTCATCTAAATCTAATTGCCTCTTTAAGGTCCCACATCCAAATATAACCACGCTGGGGGTTAGGACCGCAGCATATGAATTTGGAAGGGACACAAACATTCACTCTACAATATCATGGGTCTCATTTTGACCCACAAAATAGGGCAGAGCTAATAGTACACCAGTTCTGAGACTAGACTTCAAAGACCCTTGCATGATCCCTCTTGCCCTCTCACAACACAGAAGGGAGATAAGAGGCACAGGGAGCCAAGTGGCTTCAGCTAAGGTGGCCCAGCCATTTCCAGCCTAGAGAAAAGCTCCCATTTGACCCATAGCTCCATGAACGAGCCTAGCAAAAATCAACAGAGCCCAGCTTGCATTAACTGATCCCTAGCTACTTACAAGTGCATGACTTATAGTAATCAGTGATTATATTTTATGCTGCTGAGTGTTGGGGTGGTTTGTTTCGCAGCAATAGCTAGCTGATACACTTTGGTTACTATCATCATCATTATTGTCTTCCTAGGAAGGAAGTTGAGTGTAGTGTTTAAAAGCATGGAGTAGATTCAGACTTATCAAATTTTAATCCTACCTGTGGCACTTGCTGTTTGTGTAACCTTAGGCAAGACATTCTAACTGCCTCATTTGTAAAACAGATATGATAACAGGTTTGCATAAGGCAATTATGAGTAGTAAATGAGTTAATGCATATAAAGTGCTTCACACAGTGCCTGATACAGAGCAAGCCCTGGGAAAGTGTTTGCTGTTAAGCCTTTCAAAGGGTTTGAGGCTTGGACAGTGGAGACCAGAGGTGGAATTAGTTGATGTCCAGGTAGGATTTGTCCTACTATTAAATTAAAGGGTTCTGATCTCTCATTGTAGCTTGAGACCAGCTCACTTTTCCCAAAATAGGAAATGTAATCAAAACTGCTTTAGAATTCTCCGAGATGACTTTTCTTACCTTCTCTGAGAAATAGGCGTTCGTGTTTTGACGGCATTATCCCCTTTCTCCATGCAGAAGTGATGGTAAAGAAAGGAGGCATCAACATTGTGACTCCAGGACCGACAACCACTGTCAAGGGCACAGACCCCTTTTCATGTCCTCCCTCTCTTCCCCACATCTAGGTGCGTGCCATTCTGCACTGTGCACCCAGAATTTCATCTCTCCCAAAGTCTTGGGGCTGCACCTGCTGCCATGGATGCCTTGAACCTCCCTGTGCCCCTTCCCACTCAGGGCATTTGCTACCCCTGGACAAGGATTTTTGTGTAGCAGCTAACTTGTTAAAACATCACCCCTCTGAAGTAACCTACTTGTTGTTGAACAAGTATGTTTCTTAAATAGTATTTTATCATGGAAAAATGAATTTCATGGTGGGAAACCCAAACACCTTGATGGTCATTGGTAAAGCTAATGGGAGGGAAAAATAGGTACCCAGGACTCTGTCAGCAACATGGAGGTAGCAACCCATTAAGACCAGTCCTGGGCACTGAGATGGGCTCACCAGTGGGAGGCACTGAGGTCACATGACCGTTGCAAAGCCCTGTGTCCTAGGTAATAACTGGAGACATTCACGATCCCTCTCTATTTTCTCACCTCATTGTATGTGCTCCCTCAAATCAATACTAATTCCCCTTTCCCCACCCTCTGCTCTGCACTTGTGAACCCTACCCATCCTTCAAGGCTGTCCTGTTCTTTGTCTCTCAGGAAGGCTTCCCTGAGGCTCTGGTTATCAGTTACTCTTCCTCCCCTGGCTTCCTCATAGCCCTTTACAAATGAATCTGTCCAATTCCCTACTGGGCTGTGAGCTCATTGAAGACAGTGGTCATGTAGTGATCATCTCATCATTTCCCACATGACTTAGCAGACTTATGTATGAAGCTCTCGGTAAATAGTTGCTGAATTTTTTTAAATGACTGATTTCACAGTTTTTGCAACCATTTGGGGGTGACAATGCCTGCACTTCTTCCCAAATATGTGAATCCCCAAACCCAGGCCTCTTGTAAGCTCTGGTGGCTTCTGGACACAGTAAACCACTTCCCCGTCCCTCTTGGGGTGCCAGGGACAAGGACAAAGTAAGAAGCTCCTTTTGTTCACATGTCTTTCTTTGACACCAGCTCAGGCAGTTTTTATCTTAAGAGAATCACAAAGGAAGAAATATCCACATCTTTAAGAGCAGTGTAGAAATAACTTGGCCATGAGAAGTCCTATTGTCAGTGAATTTAAAGCCAGTTGAGCCAGACTCTCAGAGTTAGACTCTTTGCACTTTGAGCTCTCACAATCATAAAGTGCTAGACGGACACTTAGAAATCTTGTCCAATCCACCCATTAAAATATGCACTCCTTGAGAGACGCTTTCTCTCCTAGTCCACACATTGTGCAGATGCACGTAGCCCAAGGAGGTAAAACCAGTAGTTGGGCTGGGCCTGGAACTCTCTAGCTTCTTAGCCAACATCCACGCTGTGCCCCGTGCTGAGCAGAGGTGGCAAAGAAGGAATGGATTGCTGTCTCCAAGCCACACCATCGACGGCAATGGGCTCTGTGATGACTATTGTACAGAGTAATAAACCGTTGTGATAAGGGTGTACCCCAGAAGCTGTATTTGGCCCATGAATCCTCAGTAAATGTTGCTGCCTCCCAGCACTCTCCCAGGCCCAGCCTTTGCTGCCCTGCCCATCAGTTTGGAGTCCCTCTTGCATAAGAAGCAAGGCCCTCCTGGATGTGATCTGATCGCAAGAATTAGCATCAGAAACTGATTAAAACAATGTTTTTAAATTTTTTTGTGATATTCCTCTCTGCCTTGCATGCATGTGTGTGTGTGTGCATTTGGGCAGGAGCAAAAATGTTGTCTAGACATTTGACATCTGCTCAGTGGGGCATCTATGACAAGGGCTTGTGCTCAGCACTTTGAGGACCGTGAGGCCAAATCCAAAAAGAAACCAAAAAACTAAAGCATAAATGCTGCAAGCATGGTACAGAAAGATCGATCTGAGGCTGCCAGGGAAAGAACAAGTGTAGCGGATTTTCAGAGTGGGTAGAAGATGTTGGAGTGGGGGTCAAATAAGGATGCACAAATAAGGATGTGGTGATATTTGAGCAAGACCCAGAAACTTGAGAATGTCTTAAGTGAGGCGGGAAAAGATTCCAGGTAGAAAGGATAACTTGAGCCCAGAATATGTTAAAAGTGAGTTTTACCAGAGCTTGAAAAAGCAGGTAATCTCTTCTGTATGTAAGTTTTCAGAAGAAGCACGAAAGAGGGTGGAAGACCAATTTTATGAAGCTTCCAGTACAAGAACATACTGCTATAGGTCAGTCTCATTTATAGAACACAGGTGGGAAAATCCTAAATAGGGTATCAGGACACTGAATCCAGAAGATTATTAAAATACAGACATTGTGACTAATGAGCCTTACCTTAGGAGTGCAAGGGCGGCCTGAAATTTTAAATCTATCAGTTTAACTCAGGGCCTGAACCGACTTAAGGAAAATGGTGATACGATTATTCAATAGATACAGAATAAGTAATCGTTATTCTTCCTGATAAAAAAAAACAACAGTGATGCCTGGGTGGCTTAGTCAGTTAAGTGTCCAACTTCGGTTCAGATCATGATCTCATGGTTCATGAGTCCGAGCCCCACATTGGGCTCTGTGTTGACAGCTCAGAGCCTGGAGCCTGCTTCAGATTCTGTGTCTCCCTCTCTCTCTGCCCCTCCCTCGCTGGCACCCTGTCTCTGTCTCTCTCTCAAAAATGAATAAACATTAAAAAATATTTTAAAAAAATAGAAACCTCTTACCAAACTGACAGTAGATAAAATTGCCCTTAACATGATAAAAAAGAAGTGCTAAAACTTGAAGTCAAGCATCATACTTGATCCTGAATTCTAGAGGCATTTCCTGGAAAGTTCAGAACAAGGAAAGGCACCTGCTTCCCCATGTGTTATTCAACACCGTGTTTAAAATCTTTGCCGACACAGTACAATAATACAAAAGGGAAAAAAACTAGGCACAAGAACTGGGAAAGCAAACATAATGCTTTCATTATCTTCAGAAGTTATGACTATCTGCTCAGAACGACTAAGAAGATATACACGTAAAATTTTGGAAATGAAAAGAGAATCCCAAAAGCTATTGCATATGAGGTCTACTGTTTAAGAAAGTCAATAGATTTTCTATAAACCACAAAATATCTTAGAAAATATAATAGAAAAAAAAAGAAAATATAATAGGAAAAATAGCCTGGCCACAATGGCGACAGATATTAATAATGGCTAACACTTAACTGAGTTCCTACCTGTGTTCTAAGCATTTACTTCTTCTCCCTTGCTTGATTCACATAGCAAACTCATAACCTCACCTAACTGTGAATAATCTAACAAAAGACTTGAAAGAACCTTATAGACAAAATTATATATTGAAGGGCATAAAGGACTCAAATAATTGAAAACATATACATACCATATTGTTTGATGAGAAGACTCAACAGATAAATTTCATAAATGTCAGCACTCCCCCAAATTAATTCATAAACTCAAAACAGTTCAAAGTCCTAATGGTAATTATTTTGGGTGGAGGGGGCAGTTTGATAAAAATAGAGCAACTGGTTCTAAAATTCACACAAAAGAGTAAACATCTAAGAATAATAGCCAAAACATTTCTGAAAAAGAACAAGAAAGAACTGTTACCAGGACTAATGTTATCATAGTGAAGACAGTGTGATGTTAATACAGAAATAGACTACTGGATTGATGGAGGAGAATAAAGATCTCAGAGACAGACACAAACATATATAGAAACTTAATCTGTGAGGGGCGGCCACTGGCTCAGTCAGTTAAGTGTCCGACTTTGGCTCAAGTCATGACCTTGCAGTCCGTGGGTTCAAGCCCTGCATCAGGCTCTGTGCTAACAGCTTAGGGTCTGGAGCCTGCCTCAGATTCGGTGTCTCCATCTCTCTCTGCCCCTCCCCCACTCATTCTCTCTTTCTCTCTCAAAAACAATATTTAAAAAACTTTTTTTATAACAGAAACTTAATGCATGATAGAGTTGGCATTGCAGACTAATAGGGCAAACACGAACCACTAAACATCTTTCAAAGGAGGGCTGAGCCAATTAAATTTCCAAATAAGAAAAAGAAATGAAACCGTATCGCTACCTCACACCACACACAAAAATAAAATTCAGATGGATCACAGATACGCAAAAAGAAAACTTTATTAGTGGAAAATGAAACAACATGTCTTTAAGTCCTCAGACTAGGGAAGGAGTTCTTAGTAAAGGCCCTGCATGCCCCCCTCCAAAACATCAGAAGAAGAGCAAATTAATCAATTTTGTTCATTTCAGTTATCAGCCTTTGTGAAAAAAGTTAAAAGACAAACTACAGACTAGGAGTAGATATTTGCAATACGTAAGTGAATCGGTACCTGGAATACATAAAGAATTTTCCACATATCAATAAGAAAAAGACAAATAACCAACAATAGAAGAAAGAGAACAGAGAAGAAATGGGGAGTGGGGGGCGCCTGGGTGGCTCAGTCTGTTAAGTGTCCGACTTCAGCTCAAGTCATGATCTCACGGTTCATGAGTTTGAGCCCCGCGTCGGGCTCTGTGCTGACAGCTCAGAGCCTGGAGCCTGCTTCCGATTCTGTCTCCTTCTCTCTTTTGAACCTCCTCGCTCATACTCTGTGTGTATCTCTCTCTCTCCCTCTCAAAAATAAATAAAAACAATTTAATTGTTTTTGAAAAGAAAAGAAATGAAAATTGGCCACACCATTACATGTGGCAGGAGAGACTTAACCACGCTAGTAGGCTGGGAGCGCATTATTTCACTGCCCCCCGCTGGGGAAAGCTTACAATCTGATAGAATCACACGTTGGTGAGGGGATGAGAACTTGGGTCCTTACATGCAGTACTGTTGGAAGGTATGCTGGAATAACTCCCCTGATGAGCAATTTGGGACCATCTAGTTAATATCAGGGGGAAATGAAAAGTGCACACATTAGGTACCAGCAATTTCCTTCCCGTCATATACCTCAAAGAAGTTCTCCCAGGATGCCTTCTAAGACCTGGATGAAGATGTTCACTGTAGCACTGTTTACTCTGGGAAAGAAAGGAAAAACTAGAAACAGTTTAAATGTCTACCTGTAGGAGAAGAACAATGGGCTGTAGTCCTAAGATGGTTGCTTAGCACAAAAGAATAAACCACTGGGGTGCCTGGGTGGCTTAGTCGGTTAAGTGTCCGACTTTCGCTTAGGTCATGATCTCGCGGTTCGTGGGTTCGAGCCCCGCGTCGGGCTCTGTGCTGACTGCCAGCCCAGAGCCTGGAGCCTGTTTCGGAGTCTGTGACTCCCTCTCGCTCTGACCCTCCCCTGCTCACGCTGTCTCTCTCTCTCTCTCCTAGAAATAAATAAAACATTTAAAAATAAACAAATAAATAAATAAACCACTGACAGTTCTCAAAAGCTGTAATAGTGGCCGGTTACAACAAAAACCAACCCGTGGCGTAAATACACGTGCACAAATGAAAACTCTTGTCATTGATGTGTATATATGCAAAAGAATAAGGAGAGCTGACTTGAAGGAGGCTCAATGAATTCGGCTGTGCTCTCTGTCGCCTGACATTTTGTCACAGTGTTGCAAAGTCGGGTGTGGAACAAAACACAAATGCCCTGATTCCCTGCTGGGAGAGCCTCTCTGATTACATGCTTTTTGTGCAATCTTTATGTTTCATACATTTTTGCATTAAGGGAGCGGAGAAACATTTTCATCTTTGTACATGGCGGGATGGGGCGGACGGTGGTGTGTGTGAATAGAACCACCCCTTTCCGAGACCTCCTGAATTACATGTATGAAATGCTTTCAAACTCGGGACTTCGCATCCCGCTGCTCAGAACAGATCCAGGCTGTGAGTTGTCATAACAACAAACACAGTGATTTGAAATGCAGATTCTTTCTTTTACTCTGAAGGAAACCAGTGAGGAATATAGAATACTTTGTATTGGACAAGAGCCTGTTGGAGTCCAAATGTGACATTAGAAATTGGTTGCATGCCTGGCAAAGAAGAAAGCGAATGATTCGTGAAGCATCTAAACTGAGAATCATACAGGTTTGCAGAAGGCCTGTCCATTCAGATTATACAGTTTATACAGTTTTGACACATAAATTTATTTTTTGATTTTAGGGGTCCCGTGAGAGTAGTTTTAGGTTGTGTTGGAGAAGCGGTCATTTGGGGTGGATAAGGGTTCTGGCTCTGAAGTCCAATGGGCCTGTTTACCAGTTTCTAGCTGAGTGGCATTTGGGCGTGTTACTTACTGTTAGTCAGGCTGCTCCAGAGAGACAGAACCCAATGAGGTGTGTGTATATACATACACAAAGAAAGAGATTATTATAAGGAATTGACTCATGCAATTATGGAGACAGAGAAGTCCCAAGACCTGCAGAGTTGACAAGCTGGAGTCTCAGGAAGAGCCAGTGCTCCAGTCTGAAGGCAGTGAGGCAGGAGCAATTCTTTCTTACTCAGGGGGATGGTCAACCTTTGTGGTCTATTGGAAGCTTTGACTGATTAGCTGAGGCCCACCCTTGTTAAGGAGAGCAATCTGCTTTATTCAGTCTATTGAGTTCAATAGTAGGCTCATCCAACAAACACCCTCACAGGAAGACACAGACTAATGTTTGACCAAACATCTGGGCATCCCATGGCCCAGTCAAGTTGACACATAAAGTTATCCATCACACTTACCCTTTCTCAGTCTTGGGTTTCCTCATCTCTAAAAGGTAACTCATAAAGTTGGAGTGAGGAGTAAATAAACTGCTGCATAAGGAAAGTGATCAGAGGAACTGGGACTTAGTAAGTGCTCAATATGTATTTACTGAATGAATTAACACATTGAACTCAGAGCAGAATTCCGTCTGAATGTTATGTTTCTTCTGTCTCTTTTCTTTTTGCTTACATAGTTTTAGGACCCATGTATGAGTGTCCAAACATTGCTTAGATTTGCATGTTTTTGTGCTTCATAAAAATGGTAGCTTCAGAGACTTGCTTTGTTCACCCAGTATCGTATCAGTAATATTCAACACGCCATTGCATATGGTTGTATATTCAGACAGTACTAGAGAGATCCATCCTGTTGATAGTTGGGTCTCTGTTAGTTTTTCCATTGGAACAATGGTCCTCTGAACAGGCTGGTCCATAGCAGCTTGGACCCACTTCTAACTTTTTCTCTAGGATATGTTCCTAAGAGAAGAATTTCTGGGTCGTAGGTGTGCAAGTGTTCAGTTTTACAAGATCAGGCGAATTCCTTTCCCAAAGTGGACAGTTTGCCCTTCTTGAATGAGGGAATATGATCAGATATCCTGCTAATCATTAAAAGAGGTACTTATAGACTGTTGAACAATTGATAAAAACAGGTTGTGATATTTAGTGAGGGAAACACAAGAAGAGGAGATACAAAGTTACATGAGATCACAGCCCCACAGAAAAAGAGGGTGGGTCAAAGCAAATCAGAGTTATAGGAAAAGGCTTCAATAGGACCTGGAATCACACAGACCTGGGGTCAAGCTTTCACTTGCCATTGCCTGCTGGAGACTTGAGCAAGTTACTTGACCTCTCTATGCCCTTGTGATCTCCTTTTTAAATGAAAATTGATCACACCCAGTTCAAAGCATTATATAAACTGAGATCATGCATATAGTAAGTACTTGAGAAAGGATGGCCAAAAAAAAATGGAGTTAATATTATTTTAAAAACCAGACATATATTCACTAGAATGATTACTGCAGCTTATGGTAGGTCTTAAATTATGATTGGTTTCTTTTTTCTATTTTTAGAGCTCCTGGAAAGTGATTATATTGTTTTCACAATGAGAAAATTAATTTGTTTTTTTAAGATCCCATTATTTGCTACTATGTGTGGATTCTGTGCACTACTTTTACTTATTTACTTACTGTCAGCTCAATGTATCACCTCCGTGGGACTCTGGGGGATGGGTTTGCTTGACTTTAGGTAAACCAGGCAGGTACCTAATTCTCAAAGAGCTGTCTCTAGGGCCAGGACTTGCACAAGGTAAGAATGACACCCCAGTGGGGACCTATCAAGGAGAGAAATCTAATGGTTTGATTATAATTAAACATTCTATGCAAACTCTTCCACTTTTGCTGGGGTCTGAATTTTCTGAATATTGGAATTTGTACAGTGCAAAAAGACTTCAGGCCATGGGGATGTATCTTTCCTAGCTCTTTTTTTTTTTTAATGTTTCATTTATTATTTTTGAGAGAGAGAGCATGAGCAGGAAAGGGGCAGAGAGAGGGAGAGACACAGAATCTGAAGCATGTTCCAGGCTCTGAGCTGTCAGCACAGAGCCCAATGTGGGGCTCAAACTTACACACTGCGAGATCATGACCTAAGCCAAAGTCTGTCACTTAACAGACTGAGCCACCTAGGCGCCCCTTTCCTAGCTCTTTAGAACTTCATGGCTTTACTCCAAGTGTGTCCTGGGCATGGACAGTCTCTTGAGAGCCTGTGACTTTGGGACGTGACTTTGTTCATTCGACAAATACTTAAACGAAATTTACTCACTCTGGGTCAGGCACTAGAATAGTTGCTGGTGGTACAGAGTGGGATAAGCCAGGTGAGATCCCTGCATTGTCTATTCTAGGAAGCATCATGACCATGAGCAAGTGCACAAATAAATATACAAGGCAGTTTTAGATCATGAGCAGTTCCATGAAGGAAGTGGAAAGGATGTGATGAAGGATAATTGAAGTCATTGTGTGGAGATGAGCTCAGGAAGGACCTCACAGAAGAGCTGACATGTAATCTGAGATCAGAAGGATGCAGAAAAGCCAGTTGGGGAAATATTTTGGGCAGAGGGCTTTTATTTAATACAGAGCTTTTATTCAAAGAAAATCATGGTGTATGCTAGGAACTGTGGGAAAGACTAGCATGGCTGAGGCATAGTGACTGAGGAGACGACTCTCCCACACAGCCACTTAGAAATGCTTGACAAATGAAGCAAACCTCATTTTAAGATGCATAGATGAGTCCCAAGAAAGTACAAGTGTTCTGAGGGACCAGAAACCGAATGGGAAGTCAAAGACCACCTTGATGACACAGGGGCTAGAGTTTTTATGACTAGGAAGGTACAGAAATTGAGGTCTTGGACTCCAGGGAAGTACAGAGTAGGAACTGAGAATCCCCCCATGAAGGCAGGACTCTGGGAGCGCTCATGCTCCCTGCCGCATGGAAGTGTCGATGGAGGGAAACTACCTGTGCATTCCAGTAGAGAACAACAGAGCTTGTGTTACTTGGTCTCGTTTCTGTTAACAGATAATCCTCTGAAAATCAACGCCAAGAACTTGGTCTCACATAAATTTGGGTTCAAATTTATACTACCCACATCACCCCAGCATCCCCAAGTTGAGAAGGAGCTCAACCACCAGTAGAAAACAGTGATGCGGAATCTAGATTCCATGGGGGAATCCAGGAAAAGCAAACGCATGACTTCCCGAGAGAGACAAACAGTCTCAACCCAGGTCACACAAAATTCCCACAGATGAAGTGCTGCTGAGAATGAGCTTCCAGTCTCAAATCACAAATGCACAGGGAAGAGTGTCAGCATGTGCGAGAGTCAGATGACAGAGTGACCTGGGGGATGATGTGAAGTAACTATGTAAAAGGTAACATAATATATTTAAAATGATTGAAGCCATAAAAAGGCCATTAAGAAAAATAGTATGTGACAGACGCTCCAAGGATAGATAAAGGGCAGTTTTTAAAAATAGCTTAGGGGCATCTGGGTGGCTTAGTTGAGCATCTCACTTCCCCTCCCGCTCAGGTCATGATCTCACAGTTTGTGAGTTTGAGCCCTGCTTTAGGTAAGACCTGATTCTCCCTCCCTCCATCCCTCCCTCTCTCTTTCTCTCCCTCCCTCCCCCCGGTGATTCTCTCTCTTCTACTCTCTCTGCTCTGGCTCATTTGTACCCTCTCTAAGGAAAAAAATAGCTTGAAAGAATTTCTAGGTAAAAATAATAAACCCTACTTTTTAGATGACAAAGTAAACAGTCAGATATGAAAAAAGTAAACAGAAAGATAGATATAAACCGCTCAGAATGTATTGCATGGAGTAAAAGGCAAAAAAATACAACAGAAAGGTTGAATGAAATAGAAGGGTAAATGGAAGAATTCAACTTACTTTTAATTGGAGTTCCAGAATCTGAGAACAGAGAGAACTGGGAAAAAGCAATATTCAAGGCTGTTATGGCTGAGAATTTACTAACTTTTGATGGTAGAGGTATAGAGTAGACTGAATGATGCCCCCCCACCAAAGATTATCCAGCTCTAATCTCTGGAACCCTTCAGTGTTACCTTAGGTGGAAATGTCTTTGTAGGTATGATTAAGTGAAGGATCTTGAGATAGATTCCCCAGGTGGGCCCTAAACACAGCCACAAGGGTCCTTTATAAGAGGGAAACCGAAGGAAAATTCACACAGAGGAGAAGGCGATGGAAAGACAGAACAGAGAAGGAGTTGAAGATACTGGCCTGGAAAGTTGGAATGACATGGCCTATAACCAAGGAATGCCAGCAGCTGCTGGAAGGTGGGAGAGACATGTAACAGATTTCACCCCCAGGGCCTCCGGAAGGAGCATGGCCTTGTCAACACCTTGATTTTGGCCTGGGACACCGTCTTTGGTTTCTGGCTTCCAGAACTAGAGAGAATAAATGCAAGTTGTTACAAGTCACCAAGTTTGCGGTGATCTGTTACTGCAGCCCCATGATACAATGCCACATGTATTTATAGATTGAGGATGTACAAGAAGTTACAGGAAGGATAAATAAAAGTAAATCTATAGCTAGACACACAGTAGTGGAACTGGAGAACACCAAATACACAGAAAAGACTTTGAAAGTACCCAGGGGAAAAGTGCAGGGGACAATGACCAGAGTACATTTGTCAGATAATCCAGATGACAGTGGAGTGGTGTCTTCAGACTACCTACAAAAACAAATTATCATCCAAAAGTGTGGGCAAAATAAAGACATGTTCAGGTGGGCAAGGATGATTTTAACACTAAAAGAACCTTCCTGAAGGGGCTGCTCACAGGTGTAGTTGAGAAAGAAGGACAAAAAAACAAGAAAGACATAGTAAGACAGAAAAAGCTATATTAAGCCATGAAACTGGAAAATATACCATTAAATATAAACAAGCATCAAATGAATCAGACAACAATAATAAAATTATGACTTAGAGACTCTTTAAAAAAGGAAGTGAATTAAGACACTCAATAGAAACAATATGTTCTTTTAATGTTTTTTTTTTTTAATTTATTTTTGAGAGAAAGAGAGAGCATGCACAAGGAGAGGAGCAGAGAGAAAGGGAGGCACAGAATTGGAAACAGGCTCCAGGCTCTGAGCTGTCAGCACAGAGCCCAACACGGGGCTCAAACCCACAAACTGTGAGATCATGACCTAAGCCAAAGTCAGACGCTTAACTGACTGAGCCACCCAGGTGCCCCAGCAATATGTTAGATTAAAAGGGAATAGCCAATACAATAGTTACTAGGGAAGCAAAGAGGGAGAGTCCAAGGAACACACACAACACCTAGCTAGTACAAAATAAGAGTGGCAGAATAAATCCCAGTGTATCAGTAAATAAATCCGCCTATATCAAGAATCACAAACGGTGTAAACAAACTAATCCTAGCATTTGAAAGTCAGACTCCCTGATGAATAATCAAAATCTACATGCTCTCTGCATTTATCAGGAAACACCTAAAATAAAAGTGCTCAAATACTTAAGAATTGGAAAGAAGAAAGCAACAATGACTTAACAACACAATTTTCTACCTAGAAAACTCAAAGACTGTACATACTAAGCAATAAAACTAAGTTGGGCATTCAGCAATTTTGTTGGGAACAAATTCGGACATATAAAACTCCGTATACACATGAGCCAATATAATTAGAAAATATGGTTTTAAAAAGATGTCATATACATTAGCAATAAAAACTTAAAGGTACCTACGAATAAGCCTTTATGGAGTAATTTCTAACTTATTGAAAGACATAAAAGATGACCCAGAGAAGTGGGAATGATAGGCCGTATTCATTAGTAGAGAGAATCCATGTTTTAAAATGGAAATTCTCCCAAATCAGTATATAAGGTTAATATAATTCTAATCATGAGCCTAACAGAATTTTCTATGGAAATGTATGTGGAAAAGCAAGGAGGCAACAAAACTTTTAAAAAGAACAGTATGGGGAAGGGACTTTCCTTTCCAAATAGACACTATAAAGTTATAGCAATTAAGGCAGTATGATACTGACTCAAAGGTCGATCCATGGAATGAAATAGAGCACTCAGACTCTATCTCGTATTTATACAAGAACGTAATCCATAATAGGTGTGGCATTATAAATCAGTGAGAAAAAGCACGAACTGACAAAAAAAGGTAGTACTGGGAATGCCATTTTTCTGCGTGCAAAAAAAAATCAATTAGATCCTTCCCTCAATCCATAAAAATCAATTCCAAGTGGAGAAAGCCTAACTTAAAAAGGTAAAGTTTTCACACATTTAAGAGACAATATGGGAAAATACCCTATGACATTTCTTCAAAGTATACCAGTGATAAATAAAATATGGTTAATCTGTGTTACAATTGAAAATATGTAGAAAACAGAAGTCACCGCAAACAAAGGAAAAGCACAAACTGGAGTAGAAATAGGTACTTACATATCAAACAAATAAACAGAAATAGGTAGGATCCAGAGTATTTTAAAAAGTACGATTCAGTAAAAACAAGATGGGTAGTATCAGGATTAAAGAGAAAGGGAATAAATAGAAAATTCACAAAAGACCTAAATGGCCTATGAGCACCAAAGCAGGCTCTTGGACCTCCCCAGGCATCAGATCAATGCACGGTGAAGCAAGGGGATTTTTTCCACCCCCGTCGACCCTGGCTGGCTGGCCAGATGCTCCAGGAGGGGCAGAAAGCCAGGTGGAGAAACATCCAAGGCTCATGACATGTTTTGGACCAGACTGGCAAAAATTAATAATGACAACAGTAAGCATTGGTGAGGAGGAGGTAGAGAAACAGAACTCCATATACCCTGTCCGTGGGAGAGCAAATTAGTTCAATTTAGAGAGGAATTTGGCAATATTTAGTAACACTGTGGATGTGCGTATTCTAAGATTCAGCATTTCCAATTCTAGGAATATACCCAAAAAAGACTCCCACATGCTTATAAAGAAACTGGTAAAGCCAAAAAAATACTTATTGCAGCACTATCCGTAATAGGGGAAAAAACCCTTTCTGTGGTATCTGGGGAGAGGGGCGGCCTATAACCCACTAACGGAAAAACAGGTGAAAACTTGCAGTGTCCTTTCATACCGTAATACTGCA
Source organism: Crocuta crocuta (assembly GCF_008692635.1). Taxonomy (NCBI): domain Eukaryota; kingdom Metazoa; phylum Chordata; class Mammalia; order Carnivora; family Hyaenidae; genus Crocuta; species Crocuta crocuta. Next base: position 12,695,499 of record NW_027532008.1, on the reverse strand, counting down.
CAGCAGTTAAAATGATCGAACCAGGGCTGCGTGCATCAGCAGGGATGCAACTGCAAAAGCACAATGCCAGGGNGGAAGACTGGAGGAGAAGGAGATCAAGAAACAATGCACAGAGAGCTTCAGCTCCATCTACAAAACTTCCATGCCATTAAGGAAGAAAGGGAGGCAAGATGTGTTAAGATGTGGCAGAGCTCGATGATGCCCCTTGATTCTCTCTGTTTTTCCCAGTGTGCATGAACTATTGTATCATACACTATGTTTTTCTAAAATTTGTTAAAATAGGAAAACCAGTCCAGAGGCTGTTGTATTAATCCAGACACTAGGACTAGGGCAGTGGTAGAAGGTAGAGCAGTGGGCAGGACCAGGATATGTTTGGGAGGTGAAACGGATGATCTTGGATAGGTTTTCTCTCTCATGTATAGCAGGTGGAAATAGACAGTCACTGCCCTGCCTGGGTTCTGTGCACCTTTCTGGGTGCTTCAGTTGATTTCCAGCTGCTACTGTCTGCATCTCTGTGCTGATAAGAGCTCTTCCCTCTCTCCTCCCCTCTCCCCCCGGCACACCCAAAGCTGTGCTGCCTCCAGGTGTAGACCAGCTAATAAGGAATGCAGCCACCGACCCATGGCCCTCCGGAGTTGGCCGGAATAATTCTGAAGCTTGTACTTTGCACCGTTTCCCAAAGCTCCCCCTGAGATTCATCTTCAAGCACGCTCCAAGGTGGCAGGTTTGATAGGAGGCCCTTTTTAAAAATAATATTTTTAAAGTTTATTTATTTATTTTGATGGAGAGAGACTGTGCAAGCAGGGTAGGGGGAGACAGAGAGGGAGAGAGAGAATCCCAAGCAGGCCCCGAGCTGTCAGTGCAGAGCCCATTGTGGGGCTGGAACTCATGAACTGTGAGATCATGACCTGAGCTGAAATCAAGAGTCAAAAGCTTCAACGATGGAGCCACCCGGGTGCCACACTGGGAGATGCTTACAGGCAGTCTGCCCTTCCTTGTATCCCTTCCTCCCCATCAGCATTAGCCTGCTTCCCCAGGGAACCCCTTTTTCACTTGTGTCGGATCTGCTGCTGGAAGAACCCACACTAAGGCAACAAGCTCACCTCCAGCGTGTGCCCACATGCCACCGGGCATGTCCCTGGCGTCACTCTCAGTCTGGCAAGAGGAAGGGGCCGGGGGAAACAAAGACGGGTTCCAAGGGCTATGGGCAGGCACATGGGGAGATAGATATGAACATGCAGGAGAAGGCGTAGCTGAGGGCAGAGGACGTAATGGGCTGCTTGAGGGTTTGCAGAGAAGTGGAAAGAGAAACTCCAAGGTCCAGAGGCAGGAGCTCTGGTCCGCGCCAGCGCGTACAGCAGTGTCTCGTTCGGGGATTCCTGTAATGGACTCAGCAGTGTGGCGCCACCTGGTTATGTGCCATCCCATGTCTGATGCCACTGTGATGCCATTTATTTGCACTCACTGTCCAGCCATGTCTTCAGAGCAGGACTGGGTGCTGATGGATTCTGCTTTGATAGGCAATGTCATTGAATGTCACTGGAGAGTGACTTCTTGATACAGCATCAGGCGGCAGTCCAGTTGTGCCAAAGTGACATTTCAGCAGTGAATTAGAAAACATTCACCTGGACAGTAATATAAGAAATGGTTTCTGGGATGTCTGGGTGGCTCAGTCGGTTAAGCATCCGACTTCGGCTCAGGTGTTGATCTCAGAGTTTGTGAGCTCGAGCCCCACATCGGGCTCTGTGCTGACTACTGAGTCAATGTGACTGTTATGAAAAGCAAAAGCATTGTAGTAAGGTTCTTGGCATTTCTCTGGCTGCTGATTTGGAAAGAAAGGTGCTTAAATTGACCTCCACCTTCTCCTAAAGGTGAACGAAGAAGTCCCTACTAGCCAGAGCAAAAGCAGGAAGCTGTGTGGATACTATAGGCACAGGCTATGTGAGGAGGACCCTAAAGAATGGTTCCAGTCTTTGGGGACATCAGAAAAATGTCATCATCTGCAACAAAAACTACAAGAGAACTACATATACAGATTTGGCATCCCTAGACATACCCATTACAGGAGATGGTCCATACAGAGTTACTAATGAAACTAGGATTTATCCTATAGCCGTTCAAATGACTTGTGGGTCCAACAGATGTGAACCTTATAGGACCCTGGAAAAATCTTACTGAAGGTGGAGTGGATAAATCAGGAAGACCTGAGTTCAGATTTTAGCTTTACAACTTCCCAGCTGCATGGTCCCAGGGAAAGTTACTTAACCTCCTGGGTCTTGGTTTCCTTACCAGTAAAGTCTAAGGCTACGCAGGCTTGTTATGGTGGTTAAAGAAGATAGTGTGAGTTACAGTATTTTACAGTGTGTGGGACACATAGTAAGCACTCAGTAGATAGTGTCTGCTGCTGTTACTATCAATGCACAAGAATAAAAAAAAAATCTACCTAGAGAATTCTATGGAAAATTCTACCTATAGAAGCATGTCGTAAATTTTCTGGTGCTCTTGGTACAAAGAAAAGGAAAATGAAATTGGAGATTAGGAATTCGTCAGAATCTATCAGCATCAAGCAAGGAAAATGAGACTCTCTAGAGAGCAAGCCTTGTTTTTTAGACAATTAATCCAACTTTCCTGGCTAGAGGGAGGAATTCTTTAGGAGATCCGACTCCTGTCTTCTGATTGTATACTCCCCGAGCAACTTCTTGTCTGTGGCTGGATCTAAGTAAAGCAGGCCAAAGGGCAGTCCCCAGTGCTGAAGTAAGGGTTTTCTTCTACTAGAAAGTTGTGAGATTAGCTCCTGGTTCATCACTCGTTGTCTTGTGTGTTTGGTGAGTCCATCACCAGGACACTTCTGTGAGTACAAATAAAAGTCAGGCTTCTGCATGTGCAGAAATGATGGCCAGGTGGAGGCTTGGGGTGACCCTCTCCCCACCCAGGAACTGTCCCCCTGGGAATTCTTGTCTGAAACCCCCGGCTTGCAGTTCAAGTTCAGTCATTCATATTGAGTGCTCAGTAAGCTTATGGGAAGAGACAATTGATCCTATATTTTTCATTCTTTGTTTTTTAACATTTATTTATTTTTGAGAGACAGAGAGGCAGAGCACGAGCAGGGGAGGGACAGAGAGAAAGGGAGACACAGAATCCGAAGCAGGCTCCAGGCTCAAAGCTGTCAGCACAGAGCCCAATGTGGAGCTCAAACCCACAAACTACAAGATCATGAGCTGAGCCAAAGTTGGGCGCTTAACGAACCAAGCCACCCAGGAGCCCCTATTTTTCATTCTTATGTGAGTTTTTAAAAATGTTTATTTATTTTTGAGAGAGAGTATGGGTGGGGGAGGGGCAGAGAGAGAGAGGGAGACAGAGGATCAAAAGCAGGCTCTGCGCTGTTAGCAAGGAGCCTGACGTGGGGCTAGAACTCATGAACCATGAGATCATGCCTGAGCTGAAGTCGGACACATGACTGACTGAGCCACCCAGGTGCCCCCTCATGTGAGTTTTATGGAGCATTTTCAAGGGGCGGGGGAAGCTGGTCTTTTGGTAGCTCTGGGTCCCTATGCAGAGTGTACCTTGCCAGCGCATACCACACGCAGTCATAAATATGTCTTATTTACTCTTCACAATGACCCTGTAAAGATAATTTCTTACTCCCACTTCACAGGGAAATAAACTGAGGCTCAGAGAAGGCCAATGGCTTTCTCAAAGTCACAGAGTGGGAAAGTGGGAAAGACAGGATCTGAACCTCAGTCTGAAGTTCTGTGTTCTGCCCCCTCCCCCGCCCTGTTGCCTCTCATCTTACTGCCCGTGAACCCTCTGCCCCTCCAAGTCCCTCTCTCGTCACAGGACAGGAGTGCCCAAGGCCTGTGTCCTGTTCTCGCTGCTCCACGAAGAATTTACCCGTTTCCTGGGTTTCTCAGGGATGAGGGCGCATCCTGTCTGTGTAGGGGTCCGCCTTAAGAGGATGTAAATGGTTCCCAATCACCTTCTATCAACGATAAATCTTTGTTCTCACACATTATTCAGGGAAGAGCTCCCGGTGAGTTTTAAAATATTAATTGAGATGATCCATCTTCCAACCACAGCTTTGAAATCTCCATCCTTGGAGAACACGAGGAGAGCCCCCATGAGAGGTGACACATCTCTGTATCCCTGGTTAGCACTTGAAACGTTCTTTCCTATGAAGACCCTACTAAACACCACCGATGTATTTATTGTTATCATATTAGGGCAGTGACAGAACTGTGATCCTGAGACATTAGATGGTCAATAACCCCCATTTCCCAAACGGTAGGTAATCTTTGGATTATAAGCAGATTCCATTGATAAGTCTGAAATCTTCTGGGTTGAATATCATTGGCCAGGTGTCTTTATTCCAAACTTTGCACAACCTTTGTTGTGCTGGCGGGCGTGGTGAATCTCCAAGGAAAATCTCCCAGACTCTTTTAGCCACAAAACTCCTGTGCGCATCTCTTTTCAAAGTACTGATGTGGGCCTTGGACCCCCTCCCTGCCCTGTAGAGCGCTGGGTTTAGGGTCTATTAGACATTTCCAGTGTCTAAATGAACAGCTACAAATGAACTGATCACCTACAGCCTATGTTCCAGCTGGTTTCCTATTGCACAGATGAGAAGATATAGATAATAAAGTAATGAATATGCGTGTGGTTCTTGGGGGTCTCAGGCTAATTCTCTAAAACCAGTGTCATTACTTTGCAAAATGAGTTTTTAAAACCTCGGTGACTGGGGTTTGGAAGGTCTGTCTTTGATATTCTCAACGTGTATTGGCAGAGCAAAAGTTGAGAGGAATCTCATCAGTGAAGGAACCCGTTCAACCAGACCACAGTGAACAAAGAAGAAAATAGGCAAATCAGTATTCTCACCTTTGTTATTTTAAACTTCAATTGTAGCCGGTGTTTTGGTTTTGGCTGGTGAGTTTCACATTCTGTGTTCTGATGAGATCTGATGTGAGTATGCTTCCAAGGACACCCGTGAGTGTTTACTCAGCTAACTGCCCTAGAAACAGGTGCCCAATCAGCATGAGCACACGAATTAAATCACTATAACAAGTCCCGTGGGGAGGAGCCCTCCGTTGCCTTCAGCAGGGTAGGCGGAAGACCTATAGTATTAGCCTAGCCCAGAACACAGGGCCACACAGTGCGTAAGGCACGTCTAGGGTCCGTCTGCAGCACCCCGCCCTTCCAAAGCTTTATTTTTGGTGAAGTACACGAAGCAGTCATTTGTGTTTTACTTCTGTTCCTACCTTTCCCCTGTACATGCAAGGGAGGAAAGCCAAACTGAAGAATCTCACTGTATGGTTGTGTTTGGTTCAGATGTCCCCTAAAGGGTTAAAAACAGGTGATGCCTTATATTCAGATTCAGTTAAACAGCATCTGTGAAACATCCTCATACCCAGAAGGTGCAATGCACCGAAGGCCTCACCACTGAATTTCTACTGTGAATTTCTACTGTGTGGTCCAGGAGGGAGGTGGATCTCTGGGAGACGGCAGATAATCCTTCTGTGGGCCATGGGAGCATTCTTAGACCATTGCCTAAGCTTAGATTTTAGTCCCTGACATTCTCCTTATGATCCTGGTAGAAAAAACATTTCCCCTGTGGAAGCTCATTTGATTATATTCCCCAACTCTGTTCAACTTCTGACTATGAAATAGGTTGGGGCTTCTTTGTCTCAGGGCTGACTTGTTCTACAGCAATGGTTTGTTTTGTAACTCCTAAGAACGGTGAAAACATTCTTTCATATAAAACTTGCACAAATTATCATTGGGGCACCTGGGTGGCTCAGTTGGTTAAGTGTCCGACTCTTGGTTTCATCTCAGGTCATGATCTCACCGTTCATGGGTTCAAGCCCTGCATTGGGCTCTGTGCTGGCAGTGCAGAGTCTGCTTGGGATTCTCTCTCTTTCCCTCTCTCTCTCTCTCTGCCCCTTCCCTGCTCTGTCTCAAAATAAGTAAATAAACATTTTTAAAAACTTGCACAAATTGTTATTTCTATAAGCAGAAAAAGCAAGAAGCTAGTCCCATGGAAACTGGTTTGAAGATTCTAAGCCCGTCTCTTCAGCCCCTGCCCCAGCAATGCCCTTCCTTGGAACCCTGGTGTTCCTTAGAATAGAATTTGAGAAACATTGTCCACTGACAAGTTTTGGGCTGCGAATTGGGAGGCTTGGGTTTCATCCTCACCTGAACACAAACCTCAGATTGCAGTTGGTCAAACTATTTAAACACTTCTCTACTTCCTCCTCTGTAAAATGGAAGGAAATAGCATATACTCTCATCATTTTTCATAGGGTCATGATGTGGTGATATCCTGAAATAGTTGGCATCGTGGTCATTTTAGACTTTTTTATGTGTTTTTTCACACCCGTTAACTTGCGTTCCTATTAAAACATCTCTGACACAGCAATGGGGCAACTAAGGGATATAAAATCCTTAGGAAAAAATTTAAATGCTACCCAGAAATCAAGCCTCTGAAGACTTGAGTTACCCACAGTGCATGTGGTCTCGATGATAGTAGTAACACGGTGGGTCTGTTTAGCAGATGCCATTTATGGAAACTACAGGCACCACTGGATTCGCATCCCCTTTCCTTCGTGGACCCACTCTATGATCTCAGTGGACCTATCCCTTTAGAATCCAATTCCTTCCTCACTTTTGGTCCATGTGCTGCACGTGGCCTGATTCCTACACCCTGGGTCCATAAGTGAACCTATGACCCAGGCCTGGCCGATCAAAGCTCTCTCCTGGGACTTTCAACTGGAACTGTTGGAGAAGAGGGACTTCCTCTCTCAGAGAAGGCAGACACTGAAGGCCAAACAAGCCAGAAACTGTCCACACCAGCCTTGTCTGTGCAGGAAGAGTGTCTGCCTGAGAAGGAAGGCATCCACAGCAACAGCAAAAGAGCCCAGAGTAGATGGGCAAGCTGACTACTAGGCACATAACTTGAGCACCTGGATACAGATGTGCCTGAAGGCAACCCTGGACACTTCTATTACCTGACACAACAAAATCCACCCTTTTGCTTGAACTAGTTTGAGTTGGCTTTCTGACAAAATCGAAAGAGGCCCAACTAACATGACAGCCTTGGGCAAGCTGCTTAACCTCTCTAAATCTCAGCTGTCTTTGCTAGGGAATGAGGAACATCACAGAGTGTTGTGAAGATTAAAGGGTGTTCTGGCACCAAGATTACACTCCACAGAGAGTACTCTCAAGATTATTAAAGTTTATATACCTGGTTTCATTTCATCCCCTCCATGGCTGAGCTCAGAAGGTGAATTACTTCATTTTGTAGATCAGAGGGCTGTGGCAGAGAGAAATTAGGCCCTGCATTGAGAGTCTGTGGCAAATAAGAGGGTTGGGATTTGAGCTTGGATCTGATGTCATAGTCCAGGCTCTTTTCACCAAGGTGCACTGCTCCACACTGTGCAGGCCCCCTTGCCTGCAAGACTCAGTTCACCCGCACAACACAGTCCTGTTGAGGACCACTCACGTGGATGCTGACTTAAAAGGGCGCCCTCTAGAGTTGTGCAGTGCACAACTTGCCCTATACATGATGGTCCCAAAAGTCAGAGACACATAGGGGACCTTGTAAGGGCAAACACCAGGGAGATATTCAAGATGATTACGTTGCGAAGGACCCCTTCACAAAGAAACCATTCTCCCAGCACCTCCCAGCTACTCTAATTTCCTACATCATTGTCCCAGCCTCTAGGTGATCCTACTGAAGCCTCCTAAGCTGCATTGCCAGAGGAAAGAAGGGCCAGGCAGGTCTCCAGGTCCCTATTGCTTGCTGAGCCCACCTGATCTCTGGGTCAACAAATACGCTTTGGTTTAACATAAGCTCTTCATACGTTAGCTTTGGATGTTTGGCATTCTCCAGCAGGGAAGACAGTTCTGTTAGAAGCACATTATGAAAAAACCATGTCCCTTTAACAAATTGGAGTTCCCTCTGGCCCTTGAAGATATCTGCCCGGATGGGTTTGGGGACTCACTGGAGGTGCACTGTTCACACCTGAAGAGAGACAAAGGGACTCATTCCTGTGTCCAGACTTCATTGGAGGCCAGCCTGAACCCAGATGGACGAGGGTTGGCCAAGACAGGCCCGTGTTCTCCCCTTGCATTTGAATGCTTGTCTTTAGGGTCAGGCTATGGGAAATGGAGCCTGCCCTGACGTCTTCCAAAGCCCCAGGAGGCTCCTGCCATAGGTGGGGGCATCTAGAAAACAGGTTAGTCTGGAATGAGAGCTCCAGCCGTGGTGTTCCCTTGCTTCCCCAAGCTTACCAAGAGGAGGTTCTTGGTGAACTCAACAGTTGCCATTAGGTCTCCACCCCACAGAGTCCTGGGAAAAGCCCTGCCATGACATCATAAGCCCTAGCCAGGGTGCCGGGGACCAGCGTCAAGTCTCTAAAGGATAAAAACTACAGGGGCGTCTAGGTGGCTCAGTCGGTTACGTGTCCAGCTTCGGCTCAGGTCATGATCTCAGGGTTCGTGGGTTCGAGCCCTGCGTCAGACTCTGTGCCGACAGCTGGCTCAGAGCCTGGAGACTGCTTCAGATTCTGTGTCTCCCTCGCTCTCTCTGACCCTCCCCTGCTAACGCTATCTCTCTCTCCATCTGTCTCTCTCTCTCTCTGTCTCTCAGAAATAAATAAAACATTAAAAAAGTTAATAATAATAAAGGATAAAAACTACAGTGCAAGAAGGCTGGGACATCTCTCAAGCCCTGGAGACCCAACCTTGAACCAGATATTCCACATTTACTGTCTGCTTTGATCTCTCCAGTGGCCCTAGTGAGGGAGGCATTATAGGCCCCATTTTATAGCAATGGAAGTGAGACTCTGAGATGTTGCATAGTCTGTCCCAGGTCACCCAGCTCATAGGTGGCAGAGCTGGGATTCAAACCTAAGTTTGTCCAATTCCATGCCCTTGACTGACACCCTATATGCCACCCTCGTTACCCATCCCATCTTTTAAATTCCAGCCTAAGCGAGAGACAGTTTTGGACAGGGTGGATTCTCAGGTCACNCTCTCTCTCTCTCTCTCTCTCTCTCTCTCTGTCTCTCAGAAATAAATAAAACATTAAAAAAATTAATAATAATAAAGGATAAAAACTACAGTGCAAGAAGACTGGGACATCTCTCAAGCCCTGGAGACCCAACCTTGAACCAGATATTCCACATTTACTGTCTGCTTTGATCTCTCCAGTGGCCCTAGTGAGGGAGGCATTATAGGCCCCATTTTATAGCAATGGAAGTGAGACTCTGAGATGTTGCATAGTCTGTCCCAGGTCACCCAGCTCATAGGTGGCAGAGCTGGGATTCAAACCTAAGTTTGTCCAATTCCATGCCCTTGACTGACACCCTATATGCCACCCTCGTTACCCATCCCATCTTTTAAATTCCAGCCTAAGCGAGAGACAGTTTTGGACAGGGTGGATTCTCAGGTCACTCAGACTAAAAGCCCTTACAGCCCCATTACCTCCATGACCTCATCCCTTCCTCTCACCCTCCCTCACACTGTTCTGGCCACACTGGGCTCCTGGCCCTTCCCCAAACACACCAAGCACACTCCCACTTCAGGGCTTTTGTATCTTCTGTCCTTTTTCTAGAATGTTCTTCCCCTAGATATCTACATGGCTCCACACTGACCTTCTTAAGGACTCTACATGGCTCCCACACTGACCTTCTTAAGGACTATGCTCAAATGTCACATATCAGAAAGGTCTACCCTGACAACTGTAAAAACAGCACATCTGCACCCTTTATCCCCTCTACCTTGACTCTGAGGTGTTCACTCTCTGCGTTTTCCTGCATGGCAGGTATCACCACAAGACTTACCCACTTTTGGTTTCTTGTCTGACTCCTCCCTTCGACCCCACTTGATGGTCCACTTCATGAGGGGAGGGACTTTTCCTGACCAACTCATAGTTGTGTGCCCAGACTTAGCAAATAAGCAAATGAACGGGGCACTGAAACCCCAGGCTGTCCCAGCTGTGGTTTGCCCTTTTCCATGGGCACATCCGTGATGTGTGATTACTCAAGAATTAGCCTTTTGACCAACTATAGGAAAGAGATACAAATAAATAGCAAGACCTTCAATGTATGTGTGTATGTATGTGTGTGAGTGTGTATGTGTGTGTCTTGTGTATGTGCATATATGTATTTGTTGGTATAAGGACAAAGTGTAACCCATACAGAATTGATGGTCCCTAGTGATTTACACTGTTGTTACAATTTAGGAAGAGTGTGGTTGCTGCGTGTTTGCTGCCCATCATGCAAGTCCATGCTCACCTCAAAGCAAACTTTTGCTGACTCCTTCATCCCATGGTTGTGTTCAAGTTTCTAGGTATTCATTAATGTAAATTACTACACAGGTTCATAATGGATCACCTGTAAATGAACTTCAGACAGTGTTCTTCCTCATGTGTTCTACTGCAGTGGACTGCAGCTCAAGCTCTTGAGAATGGATTTCTTTCAAGTTGCCTATTGGCAGCAGCCCAATCAATGGATTCACTAAATGTTTGGCTGGCTTCCTTGACCTGAAATCTATCAGGTTTGAACAAGGGTTCTAGTAAATTTATAGCCATATTCTGTGTAAGCCTCACATTCTGATTTATGCCAAGTCTAAATGCCATATATGATAGCTTATCTTAATTAAAGACTGTGGTAGGACTGATCTTCTTCAGTGAGACAAAGGTAGCACAGCCTCTGCTCTTAATTCCAGAACGTTCCATGACTCTTTGAGGTACTAGCTCAGGAGTTCAGATTGATAAATGAGTTCAGAAAGGCCCGTGCATTCAGTTGAGGGAACACATATGGTAGCTTAGGTGCTTACAGATGTCCTACAGGGCATGTCTCTCCCCCAATTCAAATATCCTTGAAAATAAGAAATTCTAAGACTTTCTAAAATCTCACTGTTAAGTTCTAACCAAAAAAAAAAAAAAAAAAGGTGTGGAAAGGACATGGAAGAAATAGCTACATTCAATCAAATCACACCAGAATTCAGTACCAACAATTCACTCTGTTGAGCTCAAACTGAACTCCATACAGACTTTTTTTCTAAATTCTGCAATTGGTTTAAGTTAGTTATACATACATGCCAATATTTCTTCCGTCTGGACAAGGGCAGAATACTGGACCCAGGCCCAAGTCATCCCTCTTCCTTTCCATGGTGTGGCCAGAATAGCTTCAGGAAATATCTAAATATTGAGGTCTGTACTGGTACTTAGAATTCATGATGGCTCTTATTCTCCCAAGGCAATGTAAGGATCTTTCAGCAGAGCTCTAGAAAATTGGATTTTAAGTTATAAACAGAATGGAGATGATGGACATTCCTAGTAACAGCCATGTGAAATCCCGTCGGCATCTCTGCGGAATTGGGCCCCTAGCAGCCCTCCAGTGCCTCCACACTCTGTTCACACAAAGGGCATCCTTGTCGGTGAGGGGGTCACTTCCATCTTCTGCTCTCTTACTCTTGTTCCAGTTGAGTAGAAAGTGGTATCTTCAAAGTCCTGCTGAACCATGAACTGGCTGTCAGACCCTCAGTCAGCCACTTCACATCTCTGGAACCTTGGTTTGCACATCAATTAAAAGAGGGGTCAGGGGTGCCTGGGTGGCTCCGTCGGTTAAACATCTGACTTCGACTCAGGTCATGATCTCGCAGTTCGTGAGTTTGAGCCCCACGTCAGGCTCTGTGCTGACAGCTCAGAGCCAGGAACGTGCTTCAGATTCTGTGTCTCCCTCTTTCTCTGCTCCTCCCCTGCTCACACTGTCTCTCTCTTTCTCTGTCTCTCAAAAATAAATAAATGTTAAAAAAAACTTTTTTTAACAAAAGAGAGGTTGGACCGCTTCTCCCAAGGACTCGGGAAGTGGCTTAGTTGGGATGTAAGGGAAGGAACCTACTGTGAATAGCAGAAGGTATTCACTAAAGGGTAGTGCCTTTCCCTTTGCAAAGCTAATAGAGGTCATAGACATGCCGATGCAGCCATAGTAACAAATGTCAACAGTTGTGTCCCAGTCGCTGGACTGAGAGCCTTATCTCAGGTCCTCCTCACCACAGTCATCTATGGTGGAGTTGATGTTACCAGTGGCAGTATCATTGCTCTTGCACAAATGAGATCACTAGGCACAGCGAGGGGAGGGGGGCAGTCGAACTGCTTTCTCATGTTCTCACAGCTAACAGAGCTAGGACACAAATCCATTTCACCAGGAGCAGAAGCCAAATATTTCGGGAGGCCCACAAGTCCTTCGTGATCCGGCCCGCCTTGTCTCCTCAACCTCCATTTAGTTTTAGCCACATTTGTTTGGCTATTCCTCCAATACACCAGGCAGTTTCCTGCCTCAGGCCCTTTGCATGGACCATTCCCTCTATCTGGAACACTTTCCCCCAGGTGACCACATGTCTCACTTCAAGAATGTGCTCAAATGTCATCTCAGAGAAACTTGTCCTGACTTCCTCTTGTTACTGCTGCCTCCGCCCTGTGACCTCTCAAACTCTATTACTTGGCCAATTTCTTTTTCCTTTTGCTCTTGTCTTCTATTCTATTATAGAATTAAATTATTTATATGTTGATTGCTCTGTGTTGGGCTCTGCCAGATAAGTTCATCCAGAGGAGGGGTCTCTGATTTCCTGATGTGACCCCTTGCGTCTCAAATAGCATCTGATGTATTATAGCCAGGGAAGATTCATTGAAAGAACAAATTAGTCAGGGAATAATAAGGCTGACAGGGTCTTAATTACACCACCCCAGCTCTGTGCACAGCTGGTGCTAACATCGTTCACTCATGATGTGACATTTGTCCACACAGAAGTTCAGGCGGCAAATATTTCTCTCTCTCTATCTTCTTGGTGGCCAGCATCACGGAGGGTATATGAGGGGCAGACAGGAGGGACAGCACTGCCGCCTGCTTAGAGTCAGGCTGGGGAGATGAGACACAACTGAGACAGAGAACAACACATTCTGTTGACTGGTAGGTTGTGGGGGACAAGCTCTAATTCCTACAGGGCCCCTCAGCAGCGTGCCGGGCAAAGGCAGCCTTATTGGGAAGTGACTTCACGGAGAGGACAGAAATCAAGCTGGGTCTTTAAAGAACTTCAGTTGGTGGAAAAGACGGAAGACAAATCCACAGAGGCTGGAATGGGCAGACATGCAGGATGCTTATCCTCTCCATTCTCCAATCTCAGTTCAAACGCCCCTTTCTTGGGGAGCCCCCCTGAGCCTTAGCCAAGCTCTGCTGTTACACAACAGAAAATTATGTTGCTTTTCTTCCAGGGTCTTACACAGTTTGTAATTATAAATGTTCAATAAATATTCATTGGGTGATGGAATGAACACGTGAATGAATGGGTAAACAGTTGAATGAGTAGATTAAAGAAGAAAGCGTAAAAAGACAGACCAGCACATCTGGAGCAGGCGGTGATTTTGAGAGCGTGGTAGAGACAAACTCTTTGCCTCCAGCACCCACGTGGTGCACTGGCCGTGGTGATAGTTTCTCATTCAACCCTGGGAGTAGCCAGCGGAGATGGGCATTTGGGATCCATTTTACAAATGGTGAAACTAGTTAACATACCCAAAACCAAGCCTAATAAGCTTTATTAGTCTTGTGTATTGTATCTATTATAAATAGCGGAGGCAACGTCTTTACTCAAGGCTCGGGCCATTCCAAGCCCCTGCTTGGGGGACAGGTAGGGAAGATGTGGCAGACAACAGGGACCCAAATGCCAGCGTGCAGAGTAAGGTCACCCAGAATCATGCTGAAGTCAAAGACTGTGTAGCTCTCACCTCACATCCTCAACCCCGACTCCTCATGAGCCTCGCAACAGCAGGGGACGGGCACAGAAGGCACCCCTTTAATTTCCCAGGCAAACAGCTTTTTCTCATAACTATGAAAATGTGATTGGACTGCCAAAAGTACATGAAACCAACCACGTAAATTGTGAAATATACGTCACAGTTCAATTCTGCAGCCGTGAGAAATTGCAATTTTTTTTTTCCACCAAGACGGGAGAGAAAAGCTAGGAGTTCTCTGATATTCTCAGTGAGTGTCAGTGCTCTGATCACATCAGTCTTCCAGGCTGGATGAGGTTCACCCAGACACTCAAACACGTCTGCTCCTGGCAGCACCCCCCGGCCTCCCCTGCCAGGGCACACGCACATGGGGTTCCTGCTGAGGGCCTGGGGGGCACCCTCCTGTGGCTCTTTGATGTATCATTGTGATTGGTTGTGGTTTCTTTCTAGGTAACTGTGTGTATGTACGTGTATGTATAGGTGGATGTATATACACACATACACGTGAACACATGAACACATACATGTACTCATACATGCAACACATACACATACATGCACTCACGTATACACACATGCACATATACGCACACATATGTGCACACTTATATATATGCACAATATACATACACATACATATATAATGCCTACACATATACATGCGCACATGTGTGCACACACATATACATACACATATATGCACATATACATATATGCACACATACATACACATACACTCATACACACATGCATGCACACACATATACATACACATATATGCACATATACATATATGCACACATACACACATATGCACACACAAATACATACACTCATACATATACACACATGCATGCACACACATATACCTACATATACATATATATTCATGCACATGCATGCTCACATACATGTATTCACACATACACATATAAGTATGCACATATACATACACACATGCAAATATATACGTGCACACACGTACACACATATATGTGCACTCACATATACATGCACTCGCATGTATATACACACATATGCACACACACGCACAATGCCTACACATATACATGCACACGTATACACACGCATGCACATGCACATGCATGCACATGTGTGCACACGCGTATATACACATAAATATATGNTTCATGCACATGCATGCTCACATACATGTATTCACACATACACATATAAGTATGCACATATACATACACACATGCAAATATATACGTGCACACACGTACACACATATATGTGCACTCACATATACATGCACTCGCATGTATATACACACATATGCGCACACACGCACAATGCCTACACATATACATGCACATGTATACACACGCATGCACATACATGCACATGTGTGCACACGCGTATATACACATAAATATATGCACACATATACGCGCACACACATAATGCCTACACACATGCACTCACATGTACACACATATGTATGCACACATGTGCACAGTGCATGTGCATACATACACATGTGTGCACCCACACACATATACACATACACACATACATGCACACATACACATTAATACACCNCACATATGTATGCACACATGTGCACAGTGCATGTGCATACATACACATGTGTGCACACACATATACACATACACACATACATGCACACATACACATCAATACACGTGCGTGCTCACATACATGTGTACACATATGCACACATATACACACAAATATATACGTGCGCACATGTGCACTCACATGTATACGTACATGCACTTGCGCACACACATGCACACACATATACATACACATACACACAGACACAAAGTCTCTGTTCTCCCTGAACTTCACAGCACTCCTCCCCTGGCCGTAACCGTTTATGTTTAATGCTAATTTCTGTGGAGGTGGAACTCACTTAGACCACACAGGTCTCATTGCACACTTCAGTGAGCTTTGAACACGTCTACACCTATGGGACCATGCCCCCCAGTCACTATCTGGAACATTTCTACCTTCCCGCAAAGTTCCCTCAGGCTCCTTTCCAGTCAATACCCATCCTCCACAGGGCCCATCCCCTCCCTGATTTTTATCATCATAGATTTTCCTGACCTAGAAATATATTTAAAAACAGAATTTTTTGTGCCCACTCTCTGCCACTGGGCAAAATAGTGTTTGAGATTCACGTGGCTCCTTTTGTATGGAGTTGGCATTTATAGACTAAATGTTTGTGTCTCCCCAAAATTCATATGCTGAGGCCCTCCCCCTCCCCCCCCAGCAATGTGATGGTATTTGGATGGGTCTTTGATTAGGGTTAGATGAGGTCATGAGGGTGGGGCCTACATGACAGGATTAGTGCCCCTGTAAGAAGAGACCAGAGATCTCTATCTCCCTTCACACACACACGCAAGGAGAAGCCGTGTGACAGAGGACACAGCAAGAAGGTGGCCGCCTGCAAGCCAGCGAGAGAACTCACTGCACCCAGACCTGCCCGAGACCTTATCTCGGACTCCCGGTCTCCAGAACCGTGGCCATGGCAAATGCCAGAAGGGGGATAAATAGCCCAGCTTCCTTGGCACTGCAGAGGGGCGGCTCAGAGGTGTGACACTCCATCTCCCAGCAGAACTGAACCCCTGGCCTGCAGTGACGTCCTGTTCTCAGTGGACTCTCTCCTGGCTTCCTCCCCTCCCCTGCCCCGCTTCCTCGTCTCCAGCACTTCTTCCTGGGCCGCACTGGCACCCAGATCCTGGTCTGCAGGGCTGCTGTGGGAGTGCATGGCTTAGGGTTGCAGCTAAGCGCCCCGCTTTCATCTTTGACTTTCAGCAAGCGCTTTCACCCCAGCTGCCTCATCTTAGAACGCAGGGCCTAAAGACAGTGGGACATTGGGCCTCAGCCACTGAGTCACATCCTCAACACAAATTATTTTATTTCACACGAGCCAAATATTATTGTGATCTCCACTTTATGAATGAGGGAACGAAGGCACAAATACACATACTGAGATGTCCTACCTAGAGTCACTCGGGCAGTAAGTAGTGGAGGCAAGATGAAGTTAGATGCTGATGAAGATGGGGGGCGGGGGGGCGGGTGGCTAGCAGAAAGTGAGGGCTTTCTTGTGCCTCATACTCATACATGTTTAGACCTTAAACCAATCCTGAGAGGTGGGTCCTATTATTAGATCCATTTTACAGAGAGGACTGTCAAAGCCCTGGGATGTTAACTCACTTGCCTAAGGTTGGACACCTGGTCAGGAGCGGAAACAGGATGTAACTCATGTGTCTGATTCCAGAGTCTACATCTCAACCAAGACATGGTGCATAGACATCGCGAGCACACCCAGCTGTTTCTAATTTGATTGACCATCGTGATTTTTCAGGGCTCTTTCCCTGCCTGAGACTTTACCTTCTTCACCAACTACCCGGAGTCAAGAACTTTTGTCAGTGTGTGTTGGTGGGGGAGGGATTTGATAAAACGTGTGTCTCATTCTCCTCCTCCGTGAAGCGGGTTCTGAAAACACTCATGTTCCCTTGATGCATCCCAGTTAGAGCTTGCATGGGAATTCGGTGAGTCAGAGAGCCAGGCGTCTCTTCTCAATAAAACCATGTCAGCTTATGATCCGAGAATCACTTCCCCCATTGCTCAAAGGCATCCCACTCACAGCCCACGGCCTGCAGCCCGGGGACTCGAGCTTGCTACCAGCCTATTACTGCTCCTTAACTCCTAAAAGTTGAGCATATTTACAGTGATGAGGATAATTTTCAGAACAAAGCTGGTGAAATGTGCATGTTTAAAGGCCTTGCCTTCTCTTTAAAGCCCTCACTGAGGCCAGTGAGCAATTTTGAGCAATTACCAGAAAGGATCCTTCCGCCAGGGAGGCCCGCATCTCTGTTCTCTCTTCCTCACCTCACCCCCTGGCTGTCAGGAACAAGCCATTGTACAAATGATTGTCCAATTTTTCCAACGTGATCAATTGGCTGTAATTCTGTTTTAAAGAAAGCAGAGGAGGGGGCACTGCCAAAAAGCCGCTCTCTTCTCCCCCCACCCCTGCCCTGCCCCCCAGGGTCCATACCAGAGTAAAGCACCTGCCTTGAGCTCAGTGCCCTGCAGCCCCCCGGGGCTCGACATGAGAAGCCGGAGATGTTTGTCCTGCTGAGAGAGGTGTGCGGGCAGCTCGCTGCTGGGCCAGCCTTCAAAGGCAACGTCCATACCTTCCTCCTGTATAGCCCTATCCCGGCTATTTAAGAAAAGTCAAAGGGGACAGCGCTTGAAGTGACAGCAGAAAGGAAGGGGAGGGGGAGAGGAGGAGGAGACCTGTGGGGGAGCTGCAGCTGTCACCTCCGGCCGTGGGATGACATGTTCCCATTTTCTCGTATCCCCTGAAAGGTGGTGGCATGACTGTAGTTCTGAAATCAACAACTTAGCTCTTAGCCCACATTCCCTCCCGGTTTCTTGTCACTCTTTTCTTTCCCTCCCCACCCCACCCCCTCCCATCCATGACGCTGAGTTAAAGTCTCAGAGAAGTGGGAAAGTCCCTATTTTCCGAGGCTGAGATAAAAACGGAGAAATGCAGTGCACCCCGCTTCTCTGTTTATCCTTCACAGATGCTTTCGATTACAGGCCTGCGGGCACACTCTTATGTTGATCTAATCTACAGACATACTCACCGAGTGCCCACCCTGTGCCGGGCTCCGGGTCCCATGCTGAACACAAGGGCGAAACGAAGCTGGACAAAATCCCTGCCACGGGGGGCTGACCTAGTCAGGGGCGGGAGTGGATCCATAAATAAAGATGTCTGGTGTGCCAGGTGGATGGAGGTAGGTCATACAGGGAATGACGAAGCAGAGCAAGGCGGGGCTGGAGAGTGACGGGCAGTCAGGGAAGATACTGGAGGAGGTGAGGGAGTAAGCCAGGAGCATCCCTGGTGGAGGAAACAGCCCGGGCAGAGACCTGGTGGCTGGGGGGCCTGGCGCGTGTGAGGAAGTGCACGGAGGCCTGTGTGCGGCCGGAGCACAGGTCGGAACACATTCAGGGCATATTAGGAGTTCAGAGGAGGGAAGGGAAAGTGTTGGGGGACCCAGTTGTGTAGAGCTTTGCCTCTGAAAGGACTTCAGCTTTTCCCTAGCACGAGATATTCTCTTAATCTTGTGAAATGAGTGGGAAGTTGTGATAGGAGTCGGGACTGGTTCGTGACAGGTGCTGAAAACCTTCCCAATTTCTCCCCGGCTGATAGGTTAAAGCAGAAGGTTCCTCACACCAGGAAGACTTCCTCTAGTACCTGCGGGGCCCCCAGGTAGGGAGTTAGCACTGCCAGGCCCTCCGCTCTCTCCTAACGACTCTTCCGATGCCGCTCCCTTGGTAAACTCGCCCAGTCCTAGCTCTCTGTCACCATCCGTGTCCTGGTAAATGTTTATATCTAGTCTAGAACGTTCTCCTGAACTCCATACACCCCATTTGGATGTCTGGGAGACATTATAAACTCCAAACATCCCAAACTACGCTCCTGGTTTCCCTCCACATTCGAACCCGCTCTGCTCCACAGCCTTCCCCATCTCAGAAGACGGCATCCTCTTCCTCCGGGCACACAGGTCGTGGCCTTGACCCCTCTCTTTTCTTTTCATACCCCATATCCAGTCTGTCAGTAAGTTTTGTTGGCTGTGCACTCAAAATATTGAGTCTCCGACCCCTTCTCACTGCATCCTCTGCTCCTGTGCTGATCTGAGCCACTGCTGTTCATTCTTGCCTCCGTTGCCTCAGCAGCCTCCTAACTGAGCTCCCTGTGTCCACCCACCTAGACTCTGTCCTCGACACAGAAGCCAGAACGCCCCCTCCTCTGCTCAAAGCCTGCATGGCCGCCCACCCCACTCAGAGCAGAGCGAAAGTCTGCAACCGTGCTGGCCACTCACAACGTCCTGCAGTGATGGGAATATTCTATATCTGGAAGGTCCTGTATGTTAGCCTCTGCCCACATGTGGCTTTTGAGTACGTGAAATGTGGCCAGTGAGACTGAGGAGCTGGAGTTTACAGTTTATTTCATTTTTTTAAAAAAATGTTTTATTTTATTTTTGAGAGAGCGCACAAGTAGGGAAGGGAAAGAGAGAGAGGGAGACACAGAATCTGAAGCAGGCTCCAGGCTCTGAGCTTTCAACACAGAGCCTGACACGGGGCTTGAACCCATGGACCACAAGATGATGACCTGGGCCAAAGTTGGACACTTAACCAACTGAGCCACCCAGGCGCCCTGTATTTCATTTTAATTTACTTAAATTTAAATAGTCACACGTCCCTTGTGACCACAATGTTGAACAGTGCAAAATTACACGGGCCAATGCCTTTGACCTGTTCTCCAACTCCTCACCCCCACCCCATTCCAGCTACTTTGACCTCACTGTTTGTTCCTCAAAAGCTCCAGGCTAAGTGCTGCTCTCTTCTCTGTCCCTTCTGCCTGGAGGGTCCTTCCTGGACATCTGTACCATTAGTACCTACATTCTGCCCTCACATCTACTCCCAATCTCCCTTGCCTTACTCCACTTTTTCATACCCACAGAACTTCTCACCTGTCGACAGGTTACATAATTTATTAGCTCTATTGTTTTATATCTGTCCCCCCCTCCCTGATCCCCCAGGATGGAGATCTTTATCTCTCTAGTCCTCTGCTGGGTCTTCAGCACCTTGAAGAGTTCTGGCACACAGAAGGTGCTCAATAAATGTTTGTTCAAGACCTAAATCAGTGAAGTCTGGCCCACTCTCTGCTGTGACTCTCTTTGAACACGCTTGTTTGTCTCTTCCCCCTGGGATGCCATCTGCCGCCTGCCCAACCACACTCACCCGTCATTCAGCAAATAATCAGAGAGCCTGCTTTATGCCAGGCCCGGTGTTAGGTACTGGGGACACAGCAGTGATCAGGGCAGGCAAGAATCTCTCCCCTCAGGGAGCTGAGATTCACCTCAGAAGACAGACACTGAACAGGCAAATGAGAAGAGTGTGCGGTGGGTGCTAAGATGGGAGCGCCGTGACGGAGGACAAGGAAGGTGGTGTGGGGCTGAATCTGGACAATGATGACGAGGGAGACCTGTCTGAAGGAAGAGAAGGACCCAGCTACACAGAAGCCAGGGGAGAGCACACCACGAAGAGGGAAAAATAAAATGAATGGAGACAGCAGGTGGTGAGGGTCCTGCGGGGAGAAGGAGCGAGGCTCTGAGATGCGTGGGGATGTGGGATGTGATGAGCCGGATTCCACACTGAGGGTGACAGAGCCTGGATCAGGCAGGGCCTGCCAGGCCTAGAGCCTATTCTGGTACTTCTTCTCGAGCCACTGACACTGGCCCCAACCTCCTTGCCTGCACTCTTAGAATACTCATTGATTAGGGGCGACTGCTCGGTCGGCTAAGCGTCAGACTTCAGCTCAGGTCATGATCTCACGGTCTGTGAGTTTGAGCCCTGCATTGGGCTCTGTGCTGAGAGCTCAAAACCTGCTTTGGATTCTGTGTCTCCCTCTCTCGCTGCACTCCCCCACTCGCTCTCACTCTCTCAAAATTAAATATTTAAAAAAGAATATTCATTGATTAAAATGTCTTTTTAACTGCACAGCCCTCTCAAGTGAGATCTTATGCTGAAGGTCCAGAAAACACCCATAAGGAGAGCTACACTGATGGCAGGTAAGAAGCCTGCCACTTCTTGGGTTCCCTGATGGCCCCTCGGGAACCGTCGTGGACTCCAGAGATTCTAGGACCTTCAGGCTGAAGCACGTTGGCCTGCAGCACGCACTTTCTGGGAGCTCAGCTCTGTGTCCTCTGTGCCATGTGCCTGTGTGTGAGTCTTGTTTCCACGCAGGGACTGCCCCTTCCTTTCTGGTGGGAGGACTTCGTCTCTGACACCCCCCGATAGGGCCTCTTGGAGGGCTGAGTGTTTCGGAGAGAGCAGTACCGATCGGTATCCAGCTAGTAAACTTCAGTAGTCTGCTGCCCACTCCTGTCAAAGCTCCTAGGAACCTTCCCAAACATCCATATGTTTAGGAATTACCTGGAGAAGGGGTGCCTGGGGGGCTCAGTCAGTTGAGCATCAAACTCTCAATTTCAGCTCAGGTCATGATCTCACAGTTCCTGAGATCGAGCCCCAAGTAGGGCTCTCTGCATTGACAGCAGAGAGCCGGCTTGGCACTCTCTGTGTCCCTCTCTCTTTGCCCTTCCCCCATGCTCTCTCAAAATAAATAAACTAAAAAAATAAAAAATAAGAAGAAAAGCAAAGAATTACCTGGGAAGAAAGTAAAAAATAGAGACTCCAGAGGCACCTGGGTGGCTCATTTGTTTGAGTGTCTGTATGGCTCTTGATTTCAGCTCAGGTCATGGTCTCACAGCTCGTGAGATCAAGCCCTGTGTAGAGCTCTGCACTAACAGTGTGGAACCTGCTTGGGATTCTCTCTGTCTCTTCCCTTCTGCCCCTCCCCTGCTCATGCTCCATTTCTCTCTCTCTCTCTCTCTCAAAATAAATGAATATTTTATAAACCATGCAGACTCGAGAGTTAATTGGGGCATACAATTCTGTCTTTAAAAAGAAAAAAACATCCTAGGTGATGCTTGTGCAAATGGTCTGTTGGCCATTCTTATCAAGATATGGTCACTTGAAGTTCAAGTTATCCAGTAGAGCTGAGTATTTGCTGACTTATATTCAAATGGCCAGAGGCACTGACTACAATTCAAGGGTCAGGATTAGAAGTTGACTTTTCATTTAAAAATAAATCTGTTTATTTTTAACAGCCCTGGGTGGCTCAGTCAGTGGTGTGTCCGACTCCGACTCAGGTCATGATCTCTCAGTTGTGAGTTTGGGTCTTGTATCAGCCTCTGTGTTGACAGCTCGAAGCCTGGAGCCTGTTTCTGATTCTGTCTCTGTCTCTCTGTCTCTCAAAAATAAATAAAAACACTTAAAATTAAAAATAAGTAAATCTGTTACAGTGTCAGCACTACCTGGCTTCCCTGACGAGCCTCTGGAAGAAGAAATGCACGTTCCTGACATCACCTTGACAAAAGCCCATCCTGGCATGAGGGTGATGTTCTGTGTGATGGAGAGCCCCCCACTCCTCCCACCATAAACCACCTGAGTGAGGTCTGCAGTCCTCCGTGGCTAGGAGAGGAGATATAGAACTTTCCGCTGCCAGCCGGAGACTGCTTTGGCAGAGAGAAATTCTCTCCTGTGGGCATGAAGTGCTGGGTGTGTTCCGCTTCTCCTCACTTCCCACGCTAGGCTGTCAGTCCCTGTTCATGCGTCTGTCTCCTGTATCCAGCTCACAACTCCTCTGGCAGGAACCCCACCCTGCCACATCCAGAACCTCTGATGTGCCTGATTCTATGTAGGACACTTAGCAGGTGCCAAAAAGATTTCGTGGAAGGACTTCTTCAGACACCATCACAACCAGCTATGTAATTTTCAGGGCCCAGCGCAAAGTGGAGATGTAGGGCCCCTGGTTCAGACATTACTCAGAATTTGAGGATGACAGTAGCAGAGCATTAAAGCCAAGCTTGGGGCTCCCTGTACGCCGGGACTGTGGGTCATGTGTCGCACATCCATGAATGGGCCCCGGTCTCCACTGATGTTCTGTGAGTTCTAGGTCACCTGTACCTGTAAGGGTGGGGCCCCCAACCCCAGAACTCTGGTACCATAAAAGCCATTGCCTCTGAGGCAGAGAGTGGTCCACATGAGGTTCTTGAGGGCTGGTCTCCACCTTCCTCTTTCTTGTGCGGTCTTAATGAACTACCCACAGACCCCTGGGCCCCAGAGGTCTGTGTCCATCTTACTTGGGGCAGAGTAAGTAGCCTGTTGGGTTGGCATGGTCTGTTTGGTTCTCTGTGCCCTTGATGGATTGAGAGATCTTGGAGGACAGTGATTAGGCCTATGAATCCCCAGGGACTTGAATAGGACCCGGAATGTTTTCAAGACTTAACTGATGTTTGTTTAAATGACTGGAGGATAAATTAATAAAACCAGATGGCAATGCTGGCTTCCTATGGCTTGTGATAGGCTATTTCAGACTCTCTTTGAATTAACTTTTCATGGAAACATGAATATTTATATTTTTATATTTATATTATCATTATTATTTTAATTTAAATCCAAGTTAGTTAACAGACAGTATAGTATTGGTTTCAGGAGGAGAATTTAGTGATTCATCACTTACATACAACACTCAGGGCTCATCCCAACAAGTGCCCTCCTTAATGGCCATTCCCACACCCCACTGGCTGCACCCCCCAGCAACCTCAGTTCTCTGCATTTAAGAGTCTCTTATGGTTTGCCTCCCTCTCTGTTTTTACCTTATTTTTCCTTCCCTATGTTCATCTGTTGTGCTTCTCAAATTCCACATATGAGTGAAATCATATGATATTTATCTTTCTCTGATTGGCTTATTTCACTTAGCATAATACATTCTAGTTCCATCTACATTATTGCAAATGGCAAGATTTCATTCCTTCTGATCACCAAGTAATATTCCATTGTGTGTGTGTGTGTGTGTGTGTGTGTGAGTGTGTGTGTGTGTATCCATTCATCAGTCAGTGGACATTTGGGCCCTTTCCATAATTCTTTATCTATAGCTATATCATTTGTATCTATATAAACTAAAGCCATGTTGAATCCCTATTAGCATCTTCCAGAACCTTACCTCTGACGTGTGGTTCTGGAAATTAAAGTAGTGGCTTCATCTGAGAACTTGTTAGAAATGCAAATTTGCAAGTTCTCTGAGGCCCAACCCCAAACCTACTACATCAGGTAGGGGGAGGTGCCCAGAGACATGTGTTTGCACAGGTGCTCCAGGTGACATGTGGGGGAGGTGCCCAGAGACATGTGTTTGCACAGATGCTCCAGGTGACTTAGATGAGAGTTCTGGTGTTCTAAGGAATAGTTTGGAAAGCTGTGACTTCAAGGAACTTTCTCCCAGATGCATTTGTATTTTAACACAAATTAATTGTTGGCAGCTGCAGCCTTAGAAGCCTCAAAGGATTAAATTCTGTGGTGGAATTTTACATCGTGAGTCAAAATCCTGTAAGGCTGGATCTTGATATGGGCATTTGTTGGACTCAGCAAATAGGACATTTGGATGAAAATAGGAGAGGAAAAGGGAACGCTCATATTAAGTGTATGTGTTTTTAAGTTTATTTATTTGTTTATTGAGAGAGAAAGAGAGAGAGAGAGAACATACTGAGGAGTGGCATAGAGAGGGAGGGACAGAGGATCCAAAGCGGGCTCCGTGCTGACAGCAGAAGAACCATAAGATCATGACCTGAGCCAAAGGTGGACACATAACCAGCTGAGCCACCCAGGCACCCCTAGTGTATGTTTTTTAACAACCAAAAAAGGACTATTTGTTGATGCAAAGCCTTCGGTAAGTTAGGAGGAGAGATATATATAGTAAAGAGGATGCTGGGCCAGTAGGTAGAAGATCTTGATTGCACAAGTCAGTTAAACTCTGTGAGCCATAATTTCTTCACCTGAAAAATGGAGCTAATACCCAGGATTGTCATGTATGGTTGAGCATGTTCTACACTGCACAAGAGGATCTGGCTGAGGTGCAAGTGGGAGCTGATGCCCAGCTGAGCTAGAGTTTGCCTCCACTCAGGGGACATCTTTGCCTCATTCACTCAGAGGCACCTTGGAGCCTGTCTGCCTGCTTCCTCAGGTTATTGTGAGGATCAAGACATGAGGAGTAAAAGCAATTTAAAACGACATGTTGTATAAATAAAAGATAGGATGCTATTTTGGTTGCTGTTGCAGTGATCTACTTATATTTTGACCATTTCACTCAGCCAGGCCGACCAAACACCTGACATGCTAGTTGAACAAAAATCACCATCCGTCCTCCAAAGCTCATGCTGTAACACTTGGGAGAAACCAGCCAGACTCCTTCCTTAGTCTCAGGAATGGTGACTCAGAGGAGCTCACTGCGCCCCCACCCCTTTGTAAGATGGCTAAAGCGACTGGCTGAGGCTTCTAACAGTTTTTGTTTTTTTTTTTTTTTTTTTTTTTTCAAAATT
>NW_027532008.1:12605069-12669698 GCF_008692635.1 Crocuta crocuta | reverse complement strand
GGCCTCCGCACCTAGTGGGTCTGGGTACTTAGCAGCACACCCTCAGACCCTCAGCTTGTTGCGGCTGAGCTGGCCGGGTGGCAGCCATCGGGGCAGGAAAGCACCAGAAGCACCAGAGAACCCAAAGGCTCTCCAGTCAGGCAGCGGTCCCGTGGAGCCACACCAGGCCTGGACTTCTGTTTCTTGTGTGCTTAAGAGGAAAGAATATTCTTTGTGCCCTTTGCATCGGGAACCCAAACTTTGTGGGTAGGACACCACCCTATCCCTGTCGACCTGACTTCACAAGTCTCAGTACCTAAAATTGAGCACCAAAAGAACTTTTATTTTTAAATAAAAGCAAACATGGTCTTGCTCATTGCCACCTTGTGGCAGCTCAGCACTATAGCAACAGCCCAGGTGAGAGGACACCTGCCTTCTGGACACCTGAGGCTTTTGTAAGTTTCTCGTCCCTTGGAAACACCTCCTTTGTTTTCTTTTCCCCAGTGTCCCATTTGAGGGACCAGTGAGCTGTTGAGATATCGGGTTAACCAGGGTGAACACGGCCAATCAGCCAAGCCTCTGTGTGGTTCCCATCTTTCCTTTCTCCAGCACCCTGAACCCTTCAATTATATAACCTCTGAGATTCCTTGCAACACTGACATGTTTTGGTTTTGCCAAAGATGACCTGGGCCTCCCAGGTAATATAGTAAAAGATGGGTTGTATTTTGTATTGTGGTGTTTTGCAAATCAAAAATACATCTCTAGCCCCTCCCGATTGCCCTCCACCCCCCACTGCCCCCTGAGGGATTTCGGCACAGTGAGATAGTGACTGGCTGCCAGAGGGCCACAGGAACTTCAAAAGCTGCCTAATTAAGTTTCAGCCAGCAGGCTACCTTCTGTGGGCCAGGGGTGCTCCCTGGGAAGATAAGACACAAGACACATCCAGAGATAAAGGGTGGAGTTTCGCAAATGAATGAAATAAATCAGAAGCAAGCCATCCCACTTGCAAATGGAAATCCTTCTAACAGGAGCCCCACAGTCCTCGGAAATGGCAAGGCAGAGCTCTCATTGGGCAGGAGGCTGCCAGCCTCTTGGCCCACTCTCCAGGGCCCTGATGGAGTGTGATTGTGGCATCAGCTGAAATGGGGAGATAAGGGGAGATGTCAGTAATGGAGGAGAACTTGTCTTCTCAGTTCTGGAAGCTAATCCCCAGTGACTCATTCCTTGTGAGCCTCCCACGGGGATGTGAAGGCATTGAAGGTACATTGTTTATTCCCATGACCTACGTATTGTTCTGCCCTTGTTAGAATTCTAATTACATCCTGCAGTCTTCCTACAGTCAAAATGCTGTCCTCGTCTGACTAATTTTACAGCAGAGATGATCCTGTTTCCTGCCCTTCAGATATAAGAGTTCCCTGGGCTTCAACTGTCCTTTGAGTGTCAAAAACGTTTTTTAAATAAGGAAGCACAGCCCTCGCCCAAGAAATCCTAAGATTTTGCTCAACTTAGGTAAATTGGAAGTTGTAAAACTGAGGGAACATGGTTACCCTGATTCCTTTGCTAACTGCAGAGCATAATTTTCCTTTCTGGATGTACCTGGACCTTAATAGTAGAGTTCCTTGACAGGTTTCATGGTGTGTGGTACAGGCACAAAGTAACTCTCAGATTTTGAATTGCAAAGGTTTCTGGTGAAAACTTTTTTATAGGATAGATGCCCCTTAAGGATATATGCTCCTCAAGGAAAATGATGTCAAAATCCATTGGAACAGTGATCCTTACCCTGTGGGTTCTCTGGACTCACTTTCTCCCCTCTTTTCCCATCTCAAAAATAAACGAAATTCATGATTTTAATGAAAATAAGCTACAATTGGTCTTGAGGCTTTCCTGACAAGGGAGGAAAGTAGAGAATTTTCCCTCCTGAAATCCTCAAATGTTATAAGGAAGTAAAGCTTCCGGTTAGAGTGCACTATGTGTCTACTTCTTTGCTGAGGTCTGTTAAAATACTTAATTCTTCAAATGTCTGTGATGATGTGCTCGTTCTGAACTTCACCATTCAGCAGCTTTGCCTCCTCTCAAAGCCCCGGCATAAACCTGAGAGAGATACAGATCCAATCTCTACTCTGCCCTCTGACCTCAGTGTCTATGCTTGAGGCTTTCTGGAGTGAGCTCCAGACAAGTGGCACAGTGAGCCCGTTCTCCACCAAAAAACTCTCCAACCTGCGTCTCCCTTAATCTGTTGTGTTGAAATTTTTTTTAATGCTTATTTATTTTTGAGAGACAGAGAGACACAGAGCGCAAGCGGTGAAGGGCAGAGAGAGGGAGACACAGAATCTGAAACAGGATCCAGGCTCTGAGCTGTCAGCACAGAGCCCGACGTGGGGCTCGAACTCACGAACCGTGAGAGCCAAAGTCGGATGCTCAACTGACTGAGCCACCTGGGCACCCCTGTTGGGTTGAAATCTTAAGCCCAAGGCCAGCCAGGTCTGTGGGTGTCTCTTTAGACAAAAACAAAACAAAACAAAACAAAATAAACCAGCTCTATCAGAACAGCCGGAACAGCCAAGCCAAGGCAGCTGCAACGCCAAACCTGGAGACTCAGTGGATGCCTTGGGAGCCCTGCTGGGCAGGTCAACATCTGCTCCCAGAAGTTTTTAAATAGAAAAAGCAGCATATCAATTAAATTAATTTCAAAGCCCTACAGTGCACGAGGATGGAAATCCATTTCCTATTCTGGTTTCCCTCTCAAGTTTTCCAAATCAAAGTTTAAAGGAATTAAAGATCTAGTTCTCAAAGGTCACCTTGCCTGATAGTTTAATCTGCTCAGTTGATGCTGAGTGCAGTTGACACTGATATCTGGGAGAATCGGATTCTTCAGCTCAGGTCTGTTCTCCCGGAGTATGTGAGATTCCTGCGGGACCTCAGAATTTGACTATGTTCTATGACAAAAATCTCATGTGCCCCACTTTTAAGTAAGAGTCCAAACGCTTATATATAATAGCACTAGCCTTATACCTACTGTCTCCATTTGGGTTATACTGAAAATATACCCCGAATCAAGGGCTTGAATGCAGAACATTTATTTGGGTAGACTATGGGTTGAATTATGTTCCAAAAATCATATGTTGAAGCCCTAACCCCTGATACCTCAGAATGAGACCTTACTTGACCTAGTGTCTTCACAGAGGTAATCAAGTTAACATGAGGTCATAACATGGGCCCTAATCCAGTGTGACTTGTGTCTTTAAAAGAAGTGGAGGATTTGGGGACAGACACATGCACACAGAGAGAATAGCACATGCACATCAAAGCAAAGATCAAGTTAATGCATCTACAAGCCAAAGATTGCCAGTAAACTCCCAAAACCGGGAGAGAGGCCTGGGATATAATCTTCTCTCACAGCCCCCAGGAGGAGCCAACCCTTTGTTAGCTGAAGCTCAGGTTTCCAGCCTCCAGAACCATGAGACGACAAATCCTGTTGTTCAAGCCCCAGCCCGTGGTGCTCTGTTGTTGCAGTGAGCAGAGAGGGCAGACAGTGCTCCTGGGAAGCACTGGCTGGGGTGTGGGAATGAGGCAGCTAAGGAAAGGCAGTCAGTGAAGGGGATGTGTTGAGTCAGGTTTCACAGTGAGACCACTGAGGCTCAGTCTCCCTGGGGAGCACTGGTGGGCAGTGTAGACACAAATCTCAGCATTGTCCCAGCTAACTTCAGGCTGAGGTGTTCATCTGTGTTTTACTAAGGCTCCCAGAGTTCCTGCCAGCTTTGAGAAAGCTCTTGGGGCCAACAGTCATATGTGTTTCCAACAAGGAGTGGTTGACATGAACTGGAATGGTGAGTGCTGATGTAGGCATCAGCTACACACACACACACACACGCACGCACGCACACAACAAGGAGTGGTTGACATGTACTGGAATGGTGAGTGCTGATGTAGGCGTCAGCTACACACACACACACACACACACACACACACACAATTTAGAAAACAATCTAGTTCCAGCTCAGATATGTTATTCCTGGCCAAGTGATCTTTCCAGAGCCCATCTGTAGCAATCCACATTGGGATTTTCATTGCCCGTGACCATGGCCAAGACTCACTGGTATCTGAGAGAGAACAGTGGATAGAAATACTTTGATTTTAGCCTCCACATGATGCTGACTGGTCCCCTATGAATTTGGGAGCCTCTAGTCTACAGGAACTCAAGCTCAGTGGGGAGAAAGTTCCAGTGCAGGGCTTAATTATGGTGTGTGCCAGCCATCAAGGGAAAATGGTGGAAAACGGTGAAGCCAACCATGGTGGCTTCATCACCTGCCTTCCTTCGGGTGTCTTTCATTCCATCAAACACATTTAAAACCTCTTGATTCCTTTTCCCCTTGATCTCTGGGCTGGAGGTCTCCAGATATTCATCCAGGGGAGGCTTGATCTAGGGAAAGTTTCTCTACAGCCTTGTGAAAACAAGTCAACCATGGTTGTTGATGAGTTGGCCTGTCCTATGGGATTGCTTGGGTTTAGAAACTACCTCCTGGGGAAGTCTCCCCCTCTCCACCCCCTATGTCCTTCAGCCAGAAAACCACTTTCCATGGGAAAATGTGGAGTGTATCTTGATGATTCTAAAGCCAATGGCCCTGGGTCACCTAGTGGGGACCAGTAATTCTTTCAGGTTGTTTTCAGGACACTGTGTTTCCACCACATTTCAGCAATCTACACATTTACAATCTTTTTCTTTCTGTTATAACTTTTTCTGCAACTGTGGAATGTCCACCCTTCACTTTCCTTTGCTGTCCTTCACTTTTAATTTTTATCTGCCATATTTACAAGCTATAGCTGGTCATCGTAAGGCCCAGATCCTGGCTCTGGAATTCAGCTCACATCCTTAGCCCTGTGCAGGTCTCTCATTTCAGAAGCAGGCACTGTCCTGAATACCTTAGATGCATGTCGGATCTCACAACACCACTGCAGGGTGGATCCAGATCATCATTTTGCAGCTAAAGGGGCGCCTGGGTGGCTCAGTTGGTGGAGTGTCTGACTAAGGCTCAGGTCATAGTCTCGTGTCTCTGGGTTCTGGCCCTGAGTCAGACTCTGTGCTGACAGCTCAGAGCCTGGAGCCTGCTACAGATTTTGTGTCTCCTTCTCTGTCTGCTCATCCCCTACTGACTCTCTCTGTCTCTCTCTGTCTCTCTCTGTCTCTCTCTCAAAAGTAAATAAACATTTAAAAAAAAGAGGCTAAAAGAAATTAAATAACTTTCCCAAGATTGCCCAACTAGAAAGTTGATCAGGAGAAATTAGAACCCCTCTCTGTCACCACCATGTTATAACATAAAACCTGGAATGGAGGACCAGCCGAGTGGAGCTGGATTACAGGACAAATCAAGGACTTGCGATTTGAGCTTGGAAAGTGAGTAAGCATGATACCCACTCAGAAGCGTTTCCAGAGGACAAATTGTGATTAGATCATCCTCAGCAAGCCCTGGTGGCATTGATTAAATAATAGTGATGTGCTAAGGTCTGTGCTAAGCACTTCGAGCATTGTCCCCCTGCAACATAACACTCCATCAATACTGTAGGTCCATTTTACAGAAGAGGAAACCTGGACCCAAGGAGGTTAGGTTCAAGGTTATACCATTGGTAAGTGATTGAAGAGGGACATAAACTGAGATCTTTTTAGTCCAAAGCCTAGGGTGTAAGGGACCAGACTTTCCCTTCCCCACACTCATGGGATGGAGAGGTGGCAGAGACCAGGAGGGAGAGGAGAAGTGATCAAAAGGGGATGTGTTCTGATACTTCCTAAGTCGGGTGTTAACCAGGAGAGACCCACAGTGCATCATCTACCACCAAGATGAATCTTCAGTGTATACGTGGGCATATAGTTCTAGAATCTTCCTTCTTCAAAACACAAAAAGAAGCCAGGGCAAAACCTCTGGACACCACTGTGTTAGCAAACCTATCAAACACATGTTCTGAACGTCAGTCATTTCTCAGCCTCCCAAAGACTCTTGACTTCACACCAGCCCAGAGAGGAAGTAAGTGATTGCTGGCACAGAAGTGGTCTTACACAGGACAGTAGGTGACAACAATGGCAGAGGGGTCCAACTCATGGCTCATGGAGGCCAACACTAAGGTCACAAGGTAGCCTTACCATCCCCTCACCCAAATGCGATGGCTGACTTCCTCACCTTTTCTTCCCTATGCACGTGAGCACATTTTTTTCTTTTCACTTCCCATTTCACTCACAGGTGTCTGATAGACAAGGTCACGCTTCTGCCCCTCATCACAGAACTTAAGAACTGGAATGCTAAAGAAATTCTAAGGGCGCCTGGGTGGCTCAGTCAGTTAAGTGTCCAACTCTTGGTTTCATCTCAGGTCATGATCTCAGAGTTTTGTGAGTGTGAGCCCCGCATTGGACTCTGCTCTGACAAGACAAAGCCTGCTTGAGATTCTCTCTCTCTCCCTCCCTCTCGCTTCCCCCCCCACTTGTGCTGTCTCTATCTCAAATAAACTTTTTTAAAAAAAAAGAAATTCTAGCAGAAACTCGAGTGCCAAGCTGGCCTTTCACCCAACCCCATCATTATACATATGGGGAAACTGAGACCAGAGAAGTAGCTTGCCTAAGGCTGGTCCCAGTGGCAGAAGCTGGTCTAAATTGGAGGCTTTTTGGCTCCTGACCTGATCCATGATCCACTACAATGATGGTGACTACATAAGTTGTAAAGTGACAGAAATCTAACTTAGATGGGTGTAAACCAAAAGGAATTAATTGACTCCCATAACTGGAAAGTTCAAGGGGTGATGCACTTCAGGAACAGCTGGATTCAGGATCAGAAGCCATGCCATGAAGATGTGGTTCCTCCCCATCTCGTCTCTCTTTTTGTTTGGATTAGCTTCATGACCAAGTTACCTGACCCATGAGTTACCTAAGTGGATGCTGGCAGCCCTGGACCCATCACCTTATCCACATCAACCCCTTGTATTTAGTTGTATTGTTTCCTAGAGACTGAGGGGTTACACAGATCAGAGTGTGGATCTGTAGGAATTTTTCTACTATCAGCCTCAGAACATACACTGAGAGTGCTTGTACCCCTAATTGGGGTAGAGGTTTGGGCAGTCCATACTTCCCTAGACTGAGGTTGGGGCCGTTGTTCTAAACGAAACTCTGTGCAAAATTGGATTTTTAAAGGGGTAGGGTAATGTGTTCTCCGAGGGTTAGAGAACAAGCAAAACTAGAATTCCCTTCAGGGTTATTTGAAGAATTTCATTTGCAATAAGGGCTGAACTTTGGATTTTGTGGTCTTCCACCAATAGTTCCTAAAAACAAGGGATGTTTGCAAGATCAGGGACCATCCAGTCTGCTGCTTCCTGAATTTTTGGGTTGCTACTGAGAGATGATTCCTCCCTGACCTCATCTCCATTACTTCCAATACACTTGGAAAATACATAAGTGAGTTTAATGAGCCCCCTCTGACTCTCAGTTTGAGAAAAACGATGGCGTACAGTCCCAGTTTCGAGTGAAATTGTGGTAAAGAGAATTTTGCCCAGTTTAACTCTTAATGGCCTCTCTGGGGAGAAGCTTATCATTTTGTGCCTGGCTCCAACTCGGTGCTCCGGTTTGCTGTTCCCAGGCAAGTCCTCTCCTGCAAAGCTGAGACGCAGCATGCTTCTGGAGATGCTGGGGAGAATAGCACACCCCACCTGCAGCCGCTCTTGGCCCGCCATCCATCCACACCTGGCCTGGCCTTTCCTGGCCTGTCTCCAGCCCTTTTGCTTCTCACTTAATTTCTGTTTTCCCCACCTCTGGCTGACTTGAGGGATGAGATGCAATTTCATGACAAACTAACCCAGGGCACCTGACATAAACAGAAATGCCGCGTGGCCGTGCCATTGTGATAAAGGGTGGAGAGGAGGAGATGTGACCTCTGTTGCCACTTTTCAACATTGTACTCGCCCCAGGCACCAAGAATGGAGAAAGCAGGGTAAGCCTGCTGGATTTGCAGAGGACAGACCGGGAAGGAGGAAGCTGGCTGCTTGGAGAACACCCAGTTATCATCCAACACATAGTCCCAGCCCCCTCAGAAGCTTAGGCTCTGAAATGGAGTCAAATACCCATTATTCATCACATATGTTGGGTGGAAATTATATTAATACCTCAAAAAGGCAATCAGTAAGAATTTATACTTACACTGCTTGTCTGAACCCAGCCCAGGGCTTAGTTTCTGTGAGAGCATATGGTTACAAACAAGCAAAACAAAAGAAACCAAAGAGGAAGATTTTGGAATGTCTCAGGGCCTGCAGAACTGATGGGAGGCCAGAGGACAAGGCCTGCCTAGAACAGACCAAGATCCAAGGTCACATTGAGGATCAGTAAGCAGAAAGTCCAGCCTGAACTTATGGCAGGACAGCCTGATGGGCATGACTCCATGGTGATAAGTGGCCACCAGTTAGACATTGGTCCCCAAAAGAGAGCCACCAATTGGCTGAGCACAGGCCACGTGTTCACCTCTGGGCTGCCTAGAAGGAGGATCTGGCCTCTTCACTTTCCTTAACTCATGGCTATTGTCTATAATTCCCTTCTCTCCAAGACCATGCATGATGAGGCACTGGTAATCCCCCAAAGGGAAACTGGGCTGCTGCAGGAAGAGGGAGTATTTCCTGGGAAGAAGTCAACACACACACACACACACACACACACACACACACACACNTATCTGATCGAGTAGACTAAGTTCTCTAGCTTTATTCTTCTTCAAGATTGTCTTGGCTATTCTTGATTCTTTACATTTCCATACAAGGAAATATGTAGAAATTATTTCTACTGGGAGAAAAAGAACACACACACACACACACACACACACACACACACACACACTCCAAAAACACACACTAAAAAGAAGACGTATTTAAATACAGAGAACAAACTGAGAGTTGATGGAAGCAAGGTGTGGGGGGAAGGGCTAAATAGGTGATGGGCATTAAGGAGGGCACTTGCTGGGATGAGCACTGGGTGTTGTATATAAGTGATGGATCACTAAATTCTACACCTGAAACCAATACTACACTATACGTTAATGAACTTGAACTTAAATTTAAAAATTAGAGAACAAAAATAAAATATATCCACTGCACGCAAGGAGCTGAAGAGACATAGTGTCAAGCACAGGATGATTAAAAAATAAGTGGTATATATTACAGCATTTTCTACCAATATAATAAAGTGGTGTGGTGTGTAGAACAGGCATGTATAAAATGGGAGCATCTTCAAAGGCAGAAGTGGTTGGAGAAAGGACATGCCAAAGTGGCTGATGCTTCAGGGCAGTTTCACTAGAAGGCAGGATTGATCTTGGTCTTGAAAGATGAATGAAGGACAGAAAATGGGACACAGATAAGAAAATCCTAGGGGAAGGGAAAAGGAGGGTAGTACAGATGAATGCACCAGAATTCTAACCACTTTTCCTGGGAAGATTGCGCTGTAGAGCCAGCCTGTCCTGAGTTCAAATCTTCACTCTACCACTGTGAGAATGAACAATCCTCTTAATGCTTTTGGCTCTTATATTACCTAAAAGATAGGACAAATAATTCCTGCCTCATGAGGTAGGGTTAGGTATGAACAGTGACTGGTGTGGTGCTTGGCCTATACAGTAAGGATTTGGCAAATGTCCATTTCCTTTTTCTTAATCGTTAACTCTTCCCTCTTTATATTAAACTTCATTGACTGGTGGGTAAGAAATATTTGCGACTCAGAATTTGAGAACTAAAACCAAGCAGATCCATTTTTAATAATTGCAGCAAGCACTGTATATGTAATATTGGGTCTGCCCCAAGTGAGATGTAGAAACAGTCAGTCCAGGGGCACCTGGGTGGCTTAGTCGGTTAAGCGTCTGACTTTCGCTTAGGTCATGATCTCGCGGTTCATGGGTTTGAGCCCCGCGTCGGGCTCTGTGCTGACTGCCAGCTCAGAGCCTGGAGCCTGTTTCAGTCTGTGACTCCCTCTCTCTCTGACCCTCCCCTGCTCACGCTGTCTGTCTGTCTGTCTCTCTCTCTCTCTCTCCTAGAAATAATAATAAAAAAAATTAAAAAAAAAGAAAAAGAAACAGTCAGTCCTGACCTGCATCACTGACCTTCTGGGCAATCTTGGAAATGTGTCATGTGGCATGCACTCTCTGAGCTTCTATTTTCTCTCCTATTCGAAGACACTTTCCTGGAGCCTTTGGAAAACACTGGCATTTCATTATACATCTAGTCACTATCTCATCCATTCCATTTTTTAAAAAAACTTTGGCTTTTACATATGAGATTTTATTTATTAAAGTATGGTGGATTTGGCTACAAGGACAGGCAAAGGGCACACAGTACCGGGGCTCAATCGTGATAGACCTTCAGGATTTGGAGTTATGACTGTTCATTAGGGCTCTCCAGATGGAGTAAGGGGACACTTGCTTGGGTGAAGCAGGACCTTGAATGGCGGGCACTGTAGAGTCAGCATGTAGGGAAGCATCAGAAAGCAAGTAAGTGAACCTAGTCAACAGCCCAACATAACAGCCTTGCCCCTAAGTTTTTCTCTGTTTGCGTGTGCATTCTGGTTAAGTTACCCCTGACTGCTTTTTATGGTGGAAATCATATGCTGTGTTGAGGACCAAGCGTCAGGGGATTCCCAGGAGTATTGGAGAATAGCCATCTAGAGATCTGTTGCTGGGACGGTAGACTTAAATGCCTACAAGGCCCAGGCAAGTGATGGTAATGAGTAATGAGTAACCACAAGTCCAGAAAATAATGTTTCACAATTCCCATTCTTCTTGAAATATCTGCCTCTTAAAGTCTGCTTTTTAAATTTTCCTATTTTTGATAGAAACATGGGTAGAGGGAAATATTTCTCTAAGTAAGTACTCCTTAGCCATAGCTTAAGGGTAATAATGAGAATGTAAATTATTGCCTAATTAAAAACAATAATATCGACAGCCGTCACACCACACAGGCCCAGTTTAGTCTTTAAAAAAAGGTAATAGTTTTAAGACATCTGGTCTATCATGGATCTAAAGCCTGCTCTGCCATGTGCACTCTATTTCAGTACTCTACCTGTCATGAGTCCAAACCAAGAACATGAATGGAGGCGAAAAGAAACTCCTAAAACTTCTAATGCATTTCTTCTATTACCATATTCAACAAAGACCTAAAAGGACCTTGCAAAAGAGAATTTTTACAGCATGCATTTTTAGGACAGTATTATAGTGAGGTTCTGGTATATTTCACATGCAATGAGCCCTTTCCTTCAACAGGACGATAGGGTAGCATAAGCCAGTATAGGAAATTCTCCATGGAGTGTTATGGAATTGAGAAATTTGGCTTAATTTTCTTTATATGTGATAGGGAGCTAGGGGAGAGAGGTGTAACTTTGCCCAGGAATAAAAGCGACGGTTTTTCTTTTGTTGCCTTTGTTTCATTTTGATCTTTGAATTTTTTTCCCTCCAGTAGCTCACTGAAATGTAGAGGACTTAAAATAAAAAATATGAAAATGACAAATATTTCATACTTCTATAAATTTCACAGCATTTAGTCTTTGTCTTAAATTAGCAGCCATACATCGATTCAGTTGTCATAAAAATATCAAGTTCCAACTATGGGCTGAGAGTATCATCTCTGTTTCTGATTCTGAAGTTTTGTCTCCCCACTTAGAGTTCAGTAAGCTATTTGAGGACAGAGATACTATGTCTCATTCTGAATTCCCCAAATCCATCTGAAACCTTCTACCCTACATTATAATGACATTTGTAGTATCTCCCGTGAGAGAGAGAGAGGGAGGAAGGGAGGGAGGGATGTAGGGAGAGAGAAAGAGAGAGAGAGAGAGAGAAAGAGAGAGAGAGAGAGAGAGAGAGAATGTGTTTAATCATCCCTGCATCCCAGCCCACAGGCATTGCCTTGTTCATGGTTAGTGGGATCCCAGGATGTGTCTGTTGACTGAATACATAAAAGAATTCTGCTAACTGTGGGACATGTGCCACTATTAGAGGGTATCAGTGACGAGCGCAAAAATGCCCAGCGACAAATCAATAACCCATTCAGTTGTTACTGTGTTTTGAGGTAGAAAATGAGAACAACAGCATTGCGTCCTCTGTACTGAGAAAGTGCTGGCTGTCTTAGGTTGGAGAAGAAAATAAAATAGGCATGTATAAGCTATCTATTGCCGTGTAACAAATCGCTCCCAAACTATAGCAGCTTTAAACAATGAGCATTTATTATCTGGGGATCAGGGATCTGATGGAAGCTTAGCGGGATGCTTCCAACTCTGGGAGGTTGCAGTCAAGCTATTGTTGGCCAGGGCTGCAGTCACCCAAAGGTTGACAGGAGACCTTAGTCCCATACCATGTGGTCTTCTTTATAGATCTGCTCACTTCCTGGCAGGGGCTCTCCCCAGAGTCATCTGGGAGAAAAGGGGAAAAGACATTCAACACAGCAGCTAAACAGGTTCTTGGCACTGACATGCCAGTGTGGGAGGTGATGGCACACAGGCAGGTATAGCAGGAGACAGTGATGATTGGGGGCCATATTGGAGGCTGCTTTGTTCAATGGGGATAGTCAATATTCAGTGTGGCTTACAAAGAGACTTGGGGACTCCTCTCTTGGAAAACTATAAAATTCTCTTTTTTGCTGCTCCTTTATCTGTAGCTCTTCCTCTTCTTTTTGTACTGGCAGATAAAATTGATTTTTCTACCAAGGGATTGGGATTATTAGCTTATTTCAGCGACTGTGAACACTGAGCTAAAAGGAAAAAAAAAAAAAAAAAACAAAAACCCAACCAATTCTGGGAGTTGATGTGGCCTGTGCTATTCCACAAAAAATCATTGGGATGATAACCTCTCAGAGTCACCAGGCTGCTGTGAGGCTCTGCTTTCTAATCATGCTTGTAGGACCGAGCCTGTCATACAGACGTGAGGGGTTTAAGTCAGAGGAGTTTTTCTGGACCCCCTACTCTTCTAGGGCCCAGACTGTGTGTCCTGTTTATGCCCTTCTGGCTCAGAAGGGGTTTGGCTATAAATGCAACATGGTTAGTTTTCTGTAAATTCTCTGAAGACAGGTTTTGTTGCAAAAGAAAGTCTGGTGGGGTTGGTGTTTAATGAATTAACTGCTGAATGAACAAGAGATTGCAAGTCAGATAGTTCAACAGACTAAATTCCCTGATAGTGTTTTGATCTTTGCTCCTGAAGACAGAGTTAAAAATGACTGTTACTGTGATTTTGAGGCATGTGGTGGGTTTGAAGCTATGGTACCCAATGCCAACTTGTGTGTACATGATTCTATAAATACACGCCTGCAGTTTGCTGCATGTCTGGTGTTACAGACCTCATCAGATTTCATGACAATTACACATTTATTTCAGGGTCCTGATTGCTGGGAGCTTCCCTGAAGGTAAGACTGGGTCTCTTGCGTACAGAGGTATCCCAAGTAATTGGTACAGTACCCTAGTTGGGTTTTCAATAGATAGCGTTGAGTGAATAAATGAGGAAGCAATCCTAGAAATGCATCTAACTTAAAATTGGACTCACTCTTTGAAAAGAGTCAAAAGTTAGCCAACTCTGGAAAAATCCAAACTCTGAGAAGGGGAAACTATGGCAACCCTTGTTTTCTTTTTGTTTTTCATACTGGGTGGCCCTGTTACTTGCTTCCTGCCTGGCACCTTCACCCACTGGACTCCTCTAAGCTTTGGCCCATTTCCTTAGCTTAAATCCAGAGAAAAATGACACTACTGAGACTAGGTCCCTCTCTCCATTGGTAGCTCTTTCCTACACCTTGCCATGTTCTATCACCTCCTGATGCCCTGGGAGCTAAGATTCAGAGGGAAGGAGGGTGGGGGGAGGGAGAGAGGGAAAGAGAAAGAAAGGGAGAGAGTGTGTGTTTGGACTTGTGTGTGTGTACAACTTCCAATTTTTTTTCGCCTCCTGCCTCTGCGCTGCTCTTCATTGGGCCAAAGCTCTCTATTAATGTGAAGCAAACATCATGGTCAAGGGGAGAAAAGGCGACATGCCTCTGCATTCTTTCCTTAATCAGATTAACTCAAGGGAGGGAGGGATTAAATCAAAGATGGCACATCGTTTTTATCTCTTATACCAACTCCAATCAATTGTTATTGGCTGCCTGGACTGCTGAGTCATGAAGGATTCTGAGGCTGGGTTCTGGCTCAGCAGAAAAGAATGACACGATCAATTCATGTCTTCCATAGGCACAAGAAGGGTGAGGGGCAACTCACAAGCCGCATATAAGCCACAACCAGAGACACTGGTCCAGTATCTTCAAGGCAATGGAAGAGCTCAAATGTCTGGCCTCTAAGGGAAAACAAAGACCCTTGTTTATTGCAACATAAGCATATATCTAAATAGTGTCAACATGGGGAATAATTGTGCTGGATTTGCATAAATATATAAAGAAAAAGGATAGATAGATAGGTAAGGTTTGAGCTGTAGTCACCTATGTTCTGATTTCTGTAGCTTGGTTTCTTTCTCTTCCTTCCTTCCTTTCATTCATATGATCCCATGGAAACCAGAGCCACATAAGTAATTAATACTCAACGAATGGATAAGCATTAGGCAGGTGACATTTAGAGAGTAATTGCAGATCAGTTTTCTCTTAACCATGGGTTCCAGTCAGTCGGTGGGGGGTGCTGTCAAGCTCCTAAATTCCCGAGCCTGGAAAGAGCTTGGATGCCTGGCCCTGGAGCTATAAGCCGACTCCGCGTGACACTATTATGCAGCACTGTGATCCTGACAGCAGCAAGCACACCAGTTACCCCCAAGACAACATCTGGCCAAGTACCCAGGGACACATAGTTCCCCTCTGCTTTTTCCTTTTTAAAAAAATTTTTTAATGTTTATTTATTTTTGAGAGAGGGAGACAGAGAGACAGAGAAGGAGAGCATGAGCAGGGGAAGGGCAGAGAGAGAGGGAGACTCAGAATCCGAAGCAGGCTCCAGTCTCTGAGCTGTCAGCACAGAGCCCTGTGTGGGGCTCAAACTCACGCACTGCAGGATCGTGACCTGAGCCGAAGCCAGACGCTTAACTGACTGAGCCCCCCAGGCACACACCCCCTTCCCCCCTCCCCGCTTTTCCAAACTAATATCCACACTGGATGCATATGCCAAGGCCCAGCCCATCGGCACGAAGCTGTCCCAGACACCTAGCATTACTTGAGGCCTCATTTATTCACACAGCCCAGCTGGCAGGTCCCAC
Organism: Crocuta crocuta; assembly: GCF_008692635.1. Lineage (NCBI taxonomy): Eukaryota > Metazoa > Chordata > Mammalia > Carnivora > Hyaenidae > Crocuta > Crocuta crocuta. The sequence goes on along the minus strand of NW_027532008.1, from coordinate 12,654,516 downwards.
ACACGGCCGGGCGACAGCCAGAATGTCGAGCAGCACTGGGGATCCGGCCTTGGACCTGTTTACTCCCTGGGGAGATATGCTTCTCTTTTGCTGGCTCAGCTCAGCCTTGCAGGGGCAGTGACCGACCAGCACTGGCACCAGCTTATACCCTGAACAGGGCTCCCCCGGCCATGTCTTGTGAGCCTGTGTCCATCGGCCAGATGGCCCACTGGCATTGACTACAGCCCTGGAATGCCCCTCTTCTCTCTGACATTCTTTTCCCTAATTCCCTTTAAGTCCCTATCCAACACCCCCCTCTACTCCCACACACCAACCAGAAGTCCCCCAGGTGGCTGAGGATGCTGAGTCCCCTCCTCATCAAGACCCTCCAATCAGAAATCAGATACAGGGCCTCCTGAGGAAAACAAGAGATACTTTGCTTCGATAATGGCATTTTACAGCTCAAAGCATTTTGGCAAGTCTGATCTTTGTTTTGATCTCATATTAATGGCAATTTATAGCCATTTCTCTGTTAGGAAGCTGAGTCTTGAAAAAGGAAAATAAATTGTCCCAGGCCACAAGTCAGTGGCAGAAGTAGGGCTCCAGCCCAGTCTATCCAGGCTGCACAAGTAGCCCTCCCCCCATAACCCGGCTGTCTGGCCTAACTTTTCATCTGTAGCCATCGTGGCTGTAAAACTCCTTCCAAGGGCAGGTGTTTGTGTCTTATAAAGTTGTCCCTGCTTCTTAGCCCCTCGGAAACCTAATTTCATCATGATACCTGGAATCTAGCAACAGAGAAATTACCCTCCCCCAGCTGACACCCCTTTTGTCCGGCATTCAAATATTCCTGGAGGAATAAGACATTCAGATAATTACAATTTAATTGAAATCAGTTTAGTTGACGTCGTCTTCCAAACGGAGGGGACAGGACAGGATTGAAGCTACCACAAGCAGAGAAAGATGCTGAGTGGGGGTGGGGGGCAGGAATGAAGCCCACGTACTTTATGACCTTGCCCCCCCAGTTATATCCAGAAACATGTGAGCTGTGCATGTAGCCAGGAAGGAGTCATAAGAAAGCAAATCAAGAAATCAGAAACTGGAAACAGTCCTGGGAGGGACCTGCTTGGCTCTTGGACCATCAGCCAGCCGTTCTCTTCCAAGGAAAGCAGAGAAAGTGCTCTTCCATAGTACCACCAAATGCTAAGCTGCAGTGCTGCTCTTATCTTTTAGAGGAGAGAATTAAATTGCATTGGTTTCCCTTTGTTTTTTCCCAAACTCCTGGCCGCCAGGGCAAGAAGCTGAGAATAGAGAATATTTGCAATTTAAGACGGCGGGGGTGTGGGGTGTGGGGTGTGGTTAGATTCATTCTGCACCACCCTGGGCCAGGAAGCATCACTGTGCATGAGGCAGATTTTCGGCATCCTGAACATTTGCCAACTGCTGTTCGACTCCTATATTTTGAAGGTAATAGAGGCCAACATTTTTATCAACCCCCACTGATATAAATCTCACTCTATAAGACCAGAACATCATCTTAGGACCTCCATTCTAACCTTGATCCTAAAGTTTTTTAATCCCACCTAAATACCTTATGCTCCCCAAAGCTACTTTGACCAGCTCCGCTATACCTTATTTGAATGTCTCTAGTGTGTTTCTGTAAAGTGCTCCTGAAACAGTTCCTGGCTCAGGGAAGGCAGTCAGTAAGTGTGAGTAGTGACTATTATTAGCAATATGGCCCTTAGAATCAGCAGCATACATGCCATTTGAGCTTTTGACATCCAGTATGACAATTTCCAGACTGTTTTGTAATTAGTTACTGCTGCTTCCAGTCTGAACAGCAACATGAAATCTCAGCACAGTCCTTTCTAGGGTAGAAAGCAGCAGGCAGCTCTACAATATCTGATGTGCTTAAGAGGCTTGAAAGTAAGGATTCTGCCACTCCCTGTGAGGGCAAACCCAGCTCAGGGTACCCTTTACATGAAGCCAGTCCTAGGGAACAGGGCTCTTGGGACAAGTATCCAGTTTCCTTTCCTCCTGGACACACAGTTAGACTGCATTTCCCAGTCACCCCTGCAGTGGAGGGGAACCACATGACTGTGCTTTGGCCAATGAAATGTGAGCAGAACTGATCTATGTGGATGTCCATGTCTTTTTTTAAAAAAGACTCTCCAGAGCAACCCTTCGTGTCTGGGTCCTCCCCATCTATAAGACTGGAAGTAAAGTTCTCTAAGGCCCAAGATGATGTTATGGGATGGAAGGAACATGGTGCACAAGTCTCTGTTTGGAGGACAGCAAAGAGCTGTCAAACATACACACCCACACTGAGCTGTTGCATAAGTAAGGGCAATTTTTTTTATTATGTTAAGGTACTTAAAATTGGGGATTCTTAGAGCAGTGAGCCTGCCTTTATTAATATGGAACCTTCAGTTATTTGAGAGGCAAACTAAGCCAATTGTTGAGGGTGTCATCCCAGCAAGTTCTGATGAAACAGGACTTCAGTTTACATGCTTTTATTTACCGTACAAATTTGTGGTACAAAGCTAATGTCACTGGCAAGCACAGATAACTGGAACAGCTAAAAGTCTCCTTGCTCAGAGGGAAACCCCTGGTGCAAGGCCAGAGATTTTTCTCCGGCCCGATCCCACAGTGATAAGGATGTTCTCAGGAATTATGAGCTGTGGTGCTGCTAATTCTGGAAAGTTCCATTCTGAGAGCTTGCAGAGGCCTCTTGGTAGTGTTGTTTCCATTTCCATTAAACCTGAGAGCCCCAGGAGTGCCACCTGTCTGAGAATTCTCTGTCTTGACCAGGCACACAAGAGCCCCGGACCATGCAGGGAAGACACGGGCACCAGACATTTTTAGAATGCTAACACACGGTGGAACTTAAGCATGACACACCCCTTGTCTGAACTAACATTTTCTCATCTGCACCTGAGGGGGGCTGAGTCAGATTACAAGCTAGTGGCTGGGGAGAACGTGCAGCCTGCAGGTGTGTGTTCCTTGGCTTGCAAGGTAACATTATATATATTTTCATTAGTTCCCAGCAGTTAAAAATTAGGATTTTTGCATTTAAAAACCCGACAGCTCTTGAAAAGTCTGGCAACACTAAGCTTGTGTTCCCTCAGGTCAACAACTGGCTTTCCTCTCCAGACATGACATCTACTCTCTGGGTTGCATAAGTCCTGCCCCATCCCCCAGATTATTCATTCCTTTGCGTTACCTGCCTGGATAGCCTATGTTGGTACTTGGGTTTGAGACCTTGATTCTAGACGATTTCTAGCAGCCGCTTCTGCCTGGTCCAGCTGAACAAGGTCGTATCCCTTTGTTACATGGTCTGTTGCCACATAACAAGCTGTCCCAACGCACGGAGACTTCAAACAACCACCGGTTAGCAATATCTTGTGATTCTGTGGGTCAGGAGTTCAACAGGGCTGAGATGGACATGCCTGCTGTTTCATACAATGTCAGCAGAGGTTGTTGCTCTTCAGCTGGTGGATGAGCTGGTAGGGAGAGTCCAGGGATGCTCCACTCACGTGCCAGGTGCCTTGACAGGGATGGGTGGAGGTCTAGGACTTCCTGGGTCTGTCACCTGGAGCACCTCCATGTGACTTCCCCCCAGCGCAGCATAGAATTGAGATGGCTGGACTCATATGGTGGCTCAGAGGTCCCGGAGCAAGCAATCTTGGAAGCTCAGGCAGAAGCCACAAGGCCTCATAAAACATAGTCTCAAACATTCCAGAACATCACTTTAGCCATATTCTGTTAGTCAAGCAAGTCACTAAGGCCAGCCTCGTCATGGAGAGGGGAATTAAACTCACTAGGAAGAATAGAAAAGAATTTATAGCACCTTTAATCTACAGGATTATTATTTAAATTCGGTTGCTCTGAGTTAGAAGATACTGAGTAGGCTAAATAAATATGTCTTCTAATAATTCATTATATTTATATAATAAAACATTATGTCTCTGATCCCAGAAACAGAAGATAGGTTTATATAGGAGATCGCTCACTCTACACTGTGCCCACAGTCCTTTTAGATTTCCCCCACAGCATGCAGTATGACAAAGGACACTTTAGAATACAAATAATTGAACATACAGCTTTTATAAGAAAAGAGAGAGAGAATAAAGTGTTAATTCATACCAGCACAAGTAACTACATAGGTAACTACAGCATAAATGTATATGTTTTGTAATTCTTTTCTTCTCTATCTGATTTAAAAGACAACTATACAAACCAATAATTATAAAACTAAGCCAGCGCCTTGTAATGTATAAAAATGTAATTTGTATGATGAAACTAGCAGGGAAGGGGAGGGAGGGGATTGTGCTTTATTTGAAACAAAATTTCTATATACTATTAAAATTAAGTTATCATTAATCCAAACTAAATTATTTTGAGTTAAGATGCTAATTGCAGTCCCCAGGGAAATTACTAAGAAAAGCAACTTAAAATATGTTGTAAAAGAAAGAATACAGAAAGTAAGATAGTAAATTGAAAATATTGATTTAATACAAAATAAGTCATTAATGGATAAATGGAAGAACAAAAAAGACATGAGACATACAGAAAGCATATAACAGAATGGAAGATGTAATTCCTACCTTTAAAGAATTACATTAAGTGTAAAGGAGTCAAACATTTCAATCAAAATGTAGAGAGGTTAGCAGAGTGGATGAAAACAGGATCCAATTATATGTTATATACAAGGGACACACTTTAAATTCAAAGACACAACAGGTTGAAAGTAAAAGAGTGAAAAAAATAAGCATTTGGCTCACATATCCAAAAAGCAAAAGAGTCGAATTTCCATCAGCATCAGCTGGGTCTGAGATTTCTAATGATGTTGTCAAGACTCAGTCTTACTCAGTTAAGCATTGCTCTGTGTCAGTTCAGCCTCCCCTGGTGGCCCCCCAGAAACTTCAGGTATAGTAACTCCAACATGAAGTTTTCTCTTTTTCTGCTATACCAATGAACTTTCTGGTTTGAATTTCATTAGCCTGCTTGGGTCAAACGTCCACACCTGAGGCAGTTCTAATAACCAGGCATGAGTCATGTGCACTACCCTGGATTCAGAAGCTTAGCTGAACAATATGCCAGAGAGTAAGTGAAGGGTGCTCCTGCAGTGAAGGCCAGGGAGCTATAATCAGAATAAATGAGAGTGAATAGTTGGCTGGCCACTAAACAATGTAAGTGCCCACTGCACATACATAGGGTCATGTTGGTTGGAGGGATGTTCTCTAACTATACAAAACAGCAAAGCTAACTAAACTGTGAAGTATGGAAACTTATGTCTTTATATTCATGTTCTTAATTGTCCAAAGACTTTCTCAATTAACTTTTTTAAATACTTTTAGCTCCCTTGATGTATAGGACATACTCCAGTGGAGTTCTGAGAGACTGGGAAAAGGAAGAATGGAATCTCCTATTATGAAATACTGGCTCTGTACCAGTTCTCTTTACATACCTAATCTCACTCAAGCTATGTTAAACCCTGTAAACTAGAGGGAATTCTCAGCCTTTTGAAGATGAGGAAATGGAGGCACAAGGAGATCAGTCATTTTGACAATATGCCCATTTGCCAAGTGACAGAGTCATGTTTCCACCCAAGTCAACACAACGCCAGAGCCTAAGGCTCTTTGCTGTACTCCACTGCCTGCATCGTACTGCATAGCATGTCATTGTTATGTGTCTTCCTCCATGTCTGTGTTCAGACAAGAACTGGAAAGAAGCTACAGACATTCCCAGGGTGGAGTTTGGCTTCACAAATGTGGGGTTACATGTCAGGATTCAAGCTAACCCAGGAGTATTGAAGACTGAGCACTAGCGAACCACACAATCAGAACTTCTTGGCTTTCACTTTACTGGAAAGTTATTTCACCATCAACGTCTGGTGGTCGGTGGTTTTGTATCTTGTACACTCATGTTTTGCTTGCCTAGACATCTCTGGGGGGGGACACCAGCAGCAGTTTGCAAGACGGTCTCCCCATGGCAGTGGCTCATGACTCTTGCTTTTATTTGTCTCTTGGTTCTAGTTCCTATCACACCAAATTTTCAGTCTTTGGCTTCATCTCGGTATTGGGTATGGGTCGTGATGAAAAATGGGATCGCCATACTTTTTCTTTCACTTTTCATTCTCTGCCTCCTCTTGGGCAGAGGTGTGGAACCAATGTTGAAATCAGATAGTTTCCTTCATCCAGATATTTCTTGGAAAAATGCCTCTCTCCTTTTTGATGGATTAAGGCAGTAATCCCTACAATGTGTTATGCTGAACATAATTACCAAAAATGTCAGCCATGAACAAGTGGTGTGCTGCTATCAGAGTGTGGGGGGATATATGCCAGGCAGATGAAAGAAAGAAAGAAAGAGAGAGAGAAAGAGAGAAAGAAGGAAAGAGCAGCCACTACATTTCCTATGAGGTTAAAAGTGTTGGAATAGACCTTTTCTACCAAAATTGTTTGGCCAGCCAGTCCAAGGACAGCAATAGTCTGAATCTAAAATGTAGCACTTTTATTTATTGGGAATGAAAAACCAGTCCCCACCCACTGCTAGTGAAAACTGAAAAGTAGGAACTTGGCTTTACAGGAGACATAAAACCTTTTTCACTTATTTCTATTCCATCCCCACCTTTTTTATGAAATGAAAGGTTACTTTGCTAGCAGAAAACTGTTATTGTTGCTGAATTTGCTAAGAAAATTGGGCAATTTATCAGTGAGGATGGCAACAGCAAATTCACAGGGTTGCCAGAGGCAGTATTTTGCCACCCTGAGCAGCATTAACAAGTTAAAAAAAAATTCTAGGTTTCAGGATGGCAATAATGAATTTTGGTCTCCCAGGCAGGAAGGTAGATGGTGGATGTGTTTCCCACTGAGCATGTCCTGGTGGACACCAGAGGTTTCTGGAAAAGAGGCCATGATGCCAGATTCTGATTAGCATTAATGATGGTTTGCTCCACAAAAATCTCTGTACCTTACACTACAAATCTTCCTGGAGGATTTGGGACTAACAATCAGGACTAATAGTCAGGGACTATTTTCTCTGTCCTTGCTGGGTTAGCTCTTCCTTATTGGCATTCCACATAGGTTTTTGGCTTTGAATAATGTCTTGTTCTGTAAAACACCAAGAAATAGTGTCACGATCGGGAACAAAATGGATGGCGTTGCGTTGATACAGCGAACGCTATTTTGAGGGGATAAGTTAGTCTGGGCGGTGATAATGTTGAACAGCAAAGCTATTGTTATTGACCATTTTACAGGGACAGGTTCTTTGTAAGTCTGCGTGCCTACATATTTTATAAACAATGTGCTTGAGAAATGTCCAGCGAGGTACAATGGATAGCATAAGAATGAATGCTGAGTTAAGACAGATAGCCCAGTTTGAAAGCCCTGATATGAAAAGTAGGAAATATAGATACAGGCAGAGTATTAAGTCGGGTAGAAAGCAGCCTTCTCCAAAGAGGCACGTCCATCGTCCTCTCTGTAAACGGTCAGCACTTGGGGACAGCAACAAATTGTTGGAAACGTAGAAAAAGGTGTGGCCATGGAAATGAGCCAAAGCACAAGGAAGAAGATAAAAAGAAGGAAAAATAGCTATTTTGCCTACACCAAAGCACAGAGAGATGGCGTGTCATATCCACCATGTGACCATCCATTTCTGCCGATGACAGGCAGCAACTTTCTGGGGAAAGAATGTTAGACTGAATGTAGGTCTGTTTAGGCAGAAGGCCTGTAGTAGCCAACAATTTGCAGCTCTATACGGGGAGGAGAGAGAATATTTTTAAACATTTCTTTAATTTATTAAAGAGTTAATTATTTATTTATTTATCTTTGAGAGAGACAGAGACAGAGCATGAGCAGAGGAGGGGCAGAGAGAGAGGGAGACACTGAATCCAAAGCAGGCTCCAGGCTCTGGGCTGTCAGCAGAGAGCCTGACACAGGGCTCAAACCCACGAACTGTGAGATCATGACCTGAGCCAAAGTCAGATCCTTAACTAACTAAGCCACCCAGGAGCCCTGAGAGAATGTTTTTTTTCTTGGAAATTCTACATTTGTGAGCACCTTGCATGTTGACCAGAGTTTGCTTTGTTTGCGGGCAAAGAAAGGCATGGGTGAATTTGGGGAGCTATTTTCACAAGTTCCTTTGTGCTCCTCCAACACACCACTACCACCACCATCTACATGAATACAGTCGGTCACTAAGATGGCTCCCAATGACTCCCGCCTCCTGTTGTTTGTGTCCTGTTTAGTCCCCTCCCGAATGGTTAACGAATAAACTATTGCATAACAGATAGCGTGACCTCTGAGACTAGGCCATGAAAGGCATTGTGGCTTCCATTCTTTCTCCTGGGTTATTTGTCCTGTGGGAAGCCAGCTGCCATGTTGTGAGGACAAACAACCCTATAGAGAGAACTGCCAGCAGCCAGGTAGGTGCACCATCTTGAAAGTGTCTTCTCCAAATCCACCATAGCCTTGAAACTACTGCAATCCCAGCCAACATCACGTCTGTAAACTCATGACAGACTCAAGGTCAGAGCCACCCAGCTAGGCTACTCCCAAATTCCTGACCCATGGGACCTATGAGATAATATTTTCTTTTGTTTTAAGCCACTCAGTTTTGGGATATTTTGCTATTCAGCAATGGTTGACTAAAACAGCTGACTATAATCCTTAATGTGGGATTTGCTTCTATAATTATAATTTTAAAGTCTCGCAAACTTTTATATGAGAAGATAATAAAACAAATTCAGGTATAAAGGGGTAAAATTACATCTCCTAGCTTGTGTATCTTATGCAATAAAAGCCAGATACAGTATACATATCCTATATGTATAACTTCATCCGAAAGTCTAAAGCCACATCACGCACAAGACCTAATAAGACATTAAATAGACTTGGGCTTTTGCTCTGAGTGAGATGAAAAAAGGCAGCAGAGGATTTTGAGCACAGGAGTAACAGGACCTAACTCATGTGCCCAGGGGACAGTCGATGTGCCCAGACTACTGTGCACCCAGGTATGTGCTAGGGGGCCCTTGGGAATAAAGGTGGCAAGCCCCTGCCTTCAGGGTGTTTCCACGCTCATTTATATTCAACAGCACCAGGAAAAGTTTCACTCCTCCTACCCCTTGGGCTGTACCTTAAAGTTAATCCTAATATAAGAAGAGCGAGCTAGGGGCGCCTGGGTGGCTCAGTCGGTTAAGCGTCCGACTTTCGCTCAGGTCATGATCTCGCGGTTTGTGGGTTCGAGCCCCGCGTCGGGCTCTGTGCTGACTGCCAGCCCAGAGCCTGGAGCCTGTTTCAGAGTCTGTGACTCCCTCTCTCTCTGACCCTCCCCTGCTCACGCTGTCTCTCTCTCTCCTAGAAATAAATAAAACATTAAAAAAATTAAAAAAAAAAAAAAAAGAAGAGCGAGCTAAAGGGAGAATCAGAGCATTCTGCTTCTGCACAAGTGTTCAGAAAGGCTACAACAGTTCTGTTCCTTGGCTCTGAGACTGCCTAACTTAGGTCTAAGGACCCATTAGAAATGCTACAGTGTTACAGGCTCAGCAGCTCTAGGTCCATCAGTCACTTACGTTGTGGTAATAAACAACCCTCGAAGCTCGGTGCTTAAACAATGAAGTTTCATTCTTGCTCGTGCTACACATCCAGGGCAGGATGGAGGAGCCTCTGCTCATTGGAACCACTCTGGGACCCAGGCTGATGAGGTTTTACCATCCTGTGATACCAACATGCTGGAGTAGAGAGAAGAGCGCTGGGGTTCAATGCTTTGGCCCACAAGTAACACAGGGCCATTTCTCTTGTGTCAAAACTAGTCACAAGGAATCACAATTTGAGTCCCTGAAATCTGTGTCTCTACATGACATAGAAATAGAGTGAGGAAAATCCAAAACTGGCTTGCCTTCCTCTTAATGAATGAGCACTTATTTACTAAGGAGCTATATGTGTGCAAGGTACTATGCCGGGTGCTGTTGAAAAGATACAAAGTCAATTAGATATGGTCCCTCCCTTAAGGGAAGCATATGGCCTCTCAGTTTTAACATAATTATGAGAGTAAATCGCCTGGAATAATCATTATTTAATATGTTCTGGAGATAAATGCACTTTTCAATTTCCTTGTGTCTTTTTTCCCCTAAGTAGATGGGAATGAGTGATAATTCAACTAATTGCCTGTTCCAGTTTCTTCTCTGAATTCTCTTCCATGATCAGGGGATAGCAACTCTAGGACATTGTCACACATTGATCAGATCTGGGGTGTTGTCTTCAAACAGGATTGCCAGATAAAATGCAGGATGTCCAGTTAAATTAGAATTTCATATTAGCAATAAGTACTTCTTATTTTTGAATTTAAATTTTAATTAGTTAATATACAGTGTAATATTGGACTCAGAAGTAGAATTCAGTGATTCATCACTTACATACAACCCCAAACACCCAGTACTCGTCACAAGTGCCCTCCTTAATACCCATCATCCATCTCGCCCATCCACCCACCCTCCTCCCTCCCTCAAACCTCAGTTTGTTCTTTTTCATTAAGAGTCTCTTGTGCTTTGTTTCCCTTTCTTCTCTTTCTCCCCCTTCCCATATGTTCATCTGTTTTGTTTCTTAAACTCCACATATGAGTGAAATCATATGGTATTTGTCTTTCTCTGATTGACTTACTTCACTTAGCATAATACATTATAGCTCAATCTACGTTGTTGCAAATGGCAAGATTTCATTCTTTTTGATGGCTGAGTAATATTCCTTTATGTATTTATACCCCACATCGTCTTCATCTGTTTATTGTCAGTGGACATTTGGGCTCTCCCCATAGTTTAGCTATTGTTGATAAGCAATAAGTACTTTTTAGTATAAGCATATATCATGCAATGTTTGGGACATACCTCTACTAAAAAGTTATCTGTAGTTTGAGCATTCTCATTTAATGGGGCATCACGTAGTTTTATTTACCAAATCTCAAAAACCTATCTTAATAACCCCTCATCATTATAGAAGCTCCAACCACCTCTGATTTCCTACTGCACCACTCCCCCTTGCTGCCACCACACAACTACTGTGCCACAGTGGGCACACTGGTCTCATTCCTGTTCCTTTAACATACTTGGTCTGAGTCTGCCTCAGGGCCTTTGCATATGTTATTCCCTCTGCATGAAACATTCTGGTTCCTTGAGAGGCTGGCTTCTCCCCTTTCCCCATCTTAGCTCAAATGCCACCACCTCAGAGAGATTTCCTCTGATCAGGTGATCTAAAGCCACACCCTCTTGCCCTGTCTCCAGCCTTCTATTTATATCACAGTGTTTATTTACAATAGTTTCCACTCTCTGCAATTATACTAGTTTCATTGTATGTGTGTCTTCACTATAATGTAGCCTCTCTGACAGCAGGGATCATGTCTGCCTTGTCCTCATTACGTCCCAGCACTGACAACAGGGCCTAGAATGGAGTAGGTAAGCAATGAATATTTATGAATTGAGTTATGTTTTAGTTTGCACAAGATTTCTGGCCTCTAGTATGTATTTATGTCTGGGGAAGTTAAGGAAAGGAGGATCAGACAACCAATGATATAACTTATTATAGGAGTAAAGGTGATGAAAAAAAATAAGTGCAGCAATATATTGGAGACCAATTGGGGCTGCCAAACAGGGTGGGTTCTTTTTTCATAGAACTTACTAGGAAAAGCACCTCTGAGGAGGTAATGGGAGCTGAGTTCTATATAATGAGAAGGAAGGAATCCCTTAAGGGTAGAACATTGCAGGAATGGCAGCAACTGGAAAGTTCCTAAGGCAAAAACAACCTTGGCTTGCTAGAGGAATAGAAGCCAGAATTTTTGGAATGGCATGTGCCAGAAGGCAGCCAATGAGAGGTACTATAGGGACAGCTGGAGTAGGCTGGTAATGCAATGGTAATATAATGGAGGACTTCAATCAGGAGACTAATATGCCCCTCAAGAAGGTCACTTTGGTAGCTATGGTGAAAATGAACTATAGAGAAAAAGGCTTTGAAACATTGAGACCAGATAAGAGGCCACCGCAGTTGCCTAGGCGAGAGAAGATGGTGGGTTGGTCTAGGTTTTAGCATTGGCAATGGAGAGAAAATGGGACAGATCTGAGATAGAACTATGAGGCCTCACCAACAGAAATTGCTTAATTATTTAGTGGAAGGAATGAAAGAATGCATGGGTGAGTGGAAGGATGGATAAATGGATTCATTGGTGGATAGATAGTGAATGGATATTGGATGGGTGGATGATGGTCATGATCGGCAGATGAATGATAGATGGTGAATGGGTGGTAGGTGATGAGTGGTTGGTTGGTTGGATGGATGGATGGATGGATGGATGGATGGATGGATGGATGGATGGTAGCTGGATGAGGAAGTAGAATATACTGATTAAAATCCCAGGCTCTGGACCCTGATCAATCTCCTTTTGAATCTTTGGCTGATACCCTCATTAGCAGAGCAAACTTGAAGAAGTTGCTCAGCTTTAAGCCTCACTTTCTTTATCTGAAAAATGGAACAGTAATATGTGCATTATCAAAATGATGCGAGGACAAAAAGGGACAATGCCTACTGACTCATTATACCAGTGCCTGAACACAGTAGTTACTGTTATTTACCTCTAGTACCCTATGTATCAATTTGTAACATTTAAGATATCTTTTTCAACACCCACCCTCATTATCACTTAGTTTCAAACTGTTCAGACTCAGGCTGCACCAAAACCCAGCCAAAACAAAAACATTTATATCAACTGTTTTAAGTTTTTTTTGTTTGTTTTTTTTTTTAATGAAAGGGAGAGATGATGCAGTGTGGGAAGTGTTATAAACTATTCAGTATTTCAATTTCTTTATTCACAATCCTGGATTCCCTTTGATGGTTTTTTAATATAGGGAGGGCTCCTGTGAGTATGTGTGAATAATTAAACTTTTTTGAGTTTGAACATAACTTGGAAGAAGCTCATTTCACTGTCAATGATGTGAGGCAAAGGAAAACCCAATAGGCATCTTTTTTTACACTCAATAATTTTGTGGGATTTTTATTGTTATTATTATTCGCTTCCCAGACAGTCTGAGAAAGTAAGCTCTGGCACGTTCCTCACCGTACTTTTCCTATCTTTGGTGTTGCCTGGATCGACCTTGACTGAAGGAGGAGGGGCGGGTGCGGTGATGATGTGGCGGTGCTGTTTCAGCATTACATATACACACACACGAAGAGCTTCATATTTTCTCTCTCACATAACACTCTCAGCAACCCCTGGTGCAGGCAGTATTGCCATTCCCATCCATTGTACAGATGAGTCAACTGAGGCTTTCACAGGATACCGGACATGCCCAAGTAGAGCAGAGATTCACACTCAGACTGGGGTGATTCCAACGCTGGATTTCTCCGCCACGCTCCAAGACTACTCCTTGATTGGCTGCTTGGCGCTGAGTCATTTCTCAGCATTATTTACTGTGTTTATTCATTCCCCTCCCTCCTCATTGCCTGACAGCTATTGATTTTTGTGCATGATGGTGCCCTTGGCCTCAAATGGTTTTGCAATTTCTTCCCCAATTTTCAAGTGAACTTTCTCATCTGTTGCTTAGTGAAGCTCGTCTTTGTTCTTTACGTAATAACAGATGATTCAGTAAATGGCATGTCACAGAACAGGAGAGATGCGAGGGCAACCTTTATTAGATTAAATAGGTTTTCCCCACCCAGTGCTCTGTAGCATCATGGAATTACTATCGGAAAGCAGACAACAGGGAATGAGTAGTATGTAGCCAAAAGCTTCCCAAACTTGCATTAGTAATTACTTTTCTTGATATAGTTATATTTATTGGTATTAACAATTTCCTATAAAGTGTAACAGTTACTGTATCAGTGCAATCCCAACATTATGTATTCAGTTTGCTTAAAAGCTCTTCGAGATTATAACTTCACTCTTTTTTTTTTAAATTTTTTTTTAATGTTTTATTTATTTCTAGGAGAGAGATAGAGACAGCATGAGCAGGGGAGGGTCAGAGAGAGAGGGAATCACAGACTCTGAAACAGCTCCATGCTCTGAGGTGTCAGCACAGAGCCCGACGCGGGGCTCGAACCCACGAACCGCGAGATCATGACCCAAGCGAAAGTCGGACGCTTAACCGACTAAGCCACCCAGGCGTCCCGATTATAACTTCACTCTTGAATGCTGCCACCGCTACCCAACTTTCAAACCTGATTCCTATCTAAAACCTCATCACCTGTCTTTTGAATGGAAGGCTGATAGGAATGTGTGGATATATGAAGATCACCTTGGCAGTCGAGTTTCAAATTCTTTGCTACGCAATACATGACCCAACTCCTGCCTACTTCCTTTGTTCACTTTTCTGTAGCTATGGTGGTATTCTCTTTGTTCTTCAACCATACCAAACTTCTTTGCACCTCAAGGCCTTTACACCTCCTAATCCCTCTGCCTAGAATGTTCTTTCTAAAGACCAGCATCAGGCCATCTCCTCTTTATCACTCATGTCACAGTGAAAATGTTAGCAACCTAAAAAGGTCTAACCAAGATATCTCACCCACCCAGGTAATCTTTTTCTGTCTCTTTTATTTTTTTAAATTTTTTTACGTCTTTATTTTATTTTGAGAGACACAGACAGAGAGTGAGTGGGGGAGGGGCAGAGAGAGAGGGAGACAGAATCTGAAGCAGGCTCCAGGCTCTGAGCTGTCAGCACAGAGCCCGACGTGGGGCTCAAAACCACGGACTGTGAGATCATGACCTGAGCCGAAGTCAGACACTTAACCGACTGATCCATTCAGGTGCCCTGCTCTGTCTCTTTTAAATGAATTTTCCATCAGGGCAAAGTCTTGACTTGTTTCTGCTCTCCCCTACACTGGACACAAATCTTAAGCATCTCCTCCAATTTCCTTGGTTCACACAGCCTCCACCATGCTTTACTACACCCACTTGAGCCCGCCTGGTTCTGCCTTCTGCGTCAGACTAACCAGTCCCATGCCCAGAGTTTTAGCCACTTCCAAATGTGAAAGAAGCACACAGCGCAGAGAATGTGGGTCTGGCTTCCTGAGCAACCATCAGAGGAGCAGGCCAGCTGAAGGGTTGGACATCCTGCAGAGCTGACTCTCTGTGGGGCAAGTGGTGACTGATGGAAAACAGGAGATGGATGGAGAGGAGGAGTTACTGATAGGTCACCTCTCCTTTCTTGCTCCCTGAAACTGCTTTGAGGCATGGTTTCTTCCTGCATGCCATCCAGAGAAGTCCGTGTACCAAGTGGGTAAACCTACTGAGCAACTAACCTTGTCTCTCCATGGCTCATCATTAAGTGAAAGTCAGCACAATAACACATCACTCACATTCTTACTTGCCTCGCTTCCTTTCCCTCCTTCTTGCTGCCCTGAGCTTGCACCTCCCAAATGAAACACAAGCATTTTAATCTTCACCTCAAGCTTTGTTTTCATGAGAGTCTGGGCCAAGGCAGTCCCCAGTACTGGGAATATTTCCTGGTACATGCAAAGCACCCAGTATACAGAGGATGGATAGATGGATGGATGGATGGATAGATGGATGGATGATGGATGGATGGAAGGAAGGAAGGAAAGAAGGATAGATGGATGGCAGTTTCAAGTGTTCAAGGGCCAATGGGATGAATGAAAATCAAAAACATCACTATTTTTGTCTTTCCCCATGGGACTTGTTCCTACATATGACTCAAAACCAACATGTCCAAAATTAAAATAACCATTCACTTTCTTAACAATTTACTTTCTTCTTACTCTTCCTCCCCAAGCCATAAATTCTTCCTCACCCATCACCTAATGTACACTACATCTTTCCCATTTTCCTTCCTAAGGTGTCATTAGCCTCCATCCTTACCTCATGCTTTACAGCTACTGCTCCAGCTCAGGCCTGCATAATGTCTCACAGGATTGGGGCCTCATTCACCCAGCTGGCCTCCCTGCCAATTCCAACCACCTCCAGACTCAACCATGATCAGAATGTGTCCCAATTTTTGGTTCTCCTGAAAGCAGAGCCTGAGGCAAGGGTTTGGATACAAGTAGTTTCATAAGGAGTGAATAAGCAGGGAAATGAATCAGAAATAAAGAAAAAGCCAGTCAATATAAAAGTATATTACTAAGGTTGCTGCTATGGGGAACAGGGGCTTGACTCCACGGGGACCTCCTGGGAACATATAGAATGCCTCCTAAAGTTGTCCACCTGATGGGAAGCTGGAACATTTATACACCAGCTTCTACTCCGTCAGTTCCGGATTGACCCTGGTGGCATTAACTGTTCCATACTTCCAGGCCTTCCTTGTGTGCGAGCCATGTGAGCCCCTGTGGTGGTGGGAAAGGCTCTGAGACAGAAAGAGAAGAGGGTACACAGGTCAGAGGTGAGTCTGAGCTTCTGTGGAACTGTCCACTGCAGCAGCAGCTGAAATCAGAAGCCGACCAAGGACGCTAGAGGCTTCTGCTACAGCGTGACCTCTAAAATGCATGTGCAACTCTGGTTCCCAATGGTTAGACTCCCTGGAAGGTTCCCTGAGCTTGAGGCAAGATGCCCAACTTTCTTAATAGAGCTCATAAGACCACCTGTAAACTGACTCTACCTCTGTTGCGATCTCATCTGTGATGATTCCCTACTCAGAGTTTGCTCTCTGCACCATCCATGGTTCTCCTTTCCATGACTCCTCTGCCTGGGGCTCCCTTCCCATTTGCATTCCTTTCCTGGACTAGTGGGTTCTTAGATTCCTTTTCTGACAATTCCAGGCAGAGTGAGCACCCTGGCCCTATTTCTATCCTTGCCCTGATCACATTTAAAAAAAATTTTTTTTAATGTTTATTTATTTCTGAGAGAGACAGTGTGAGCAGGGAAGGGTCAGAGAGAGGAGGAGACACAGAATCTGAAGCAGGCTCCAGGCTCTGAGCTGTCAGCACAGAGCCCGATCCAGGGCCTGAACCCACAAACTGTGAGATCATGACCTGAGCCGAAGTCAGATGCTTAACCGACTGAGCCACCCAGGCACCCCTCCCATTTTTTAAAATAATCATTGCCAGTTCAGGGGCTTCCACTCCACTACCACTTAGACAGTGAGCTCAGTGGACACACTGACACACAAGGTCCTCTTCCTCTTGACTTCCCAAATTCCCAGGGAGAACATGGGAGGTGTTGCTGAATGGCTGGCTGGTTGGATGTGTGCACAAAGGCTTCACTACTCACTCAACAGCAAGTCTTGGCAACTTGAAAGGACCAAGTCTTCAAGGAGAAGCAGAGCCCACATTATGCAAGCATCTTGCTTCGCTCACTAGATCCCGATCCAAATAGTCTGGACCATCTGTTCACAATTGTTTAAGGATGCACAAACCATTTTTCCAGGTGTCCATCAAGAAGGTGTCAGCTCCGATAGTAAATTCAATTCAGCAAACATTTGTTGGACAGCCAAAGAGCTGAGTCATTGCATTAGACACAACGTAAGAGGATGAGATAAAAAAAATACCTGACATGTCTTTGGGCATCTTTGTGACCGGTACCGGGGAGCCACACACAAGGACAGAGACAGGTGAATCAAGATGAGACTGTCAATGCACCCAGCCTTCCTTTGTCACAGAGGATGTCACCCTCTCCTCCTCTGTGCTTATAGACAGGTATCCACCCTGGGACAAGGGCAGCCAGTTGAGTCATTCACCTGTAATCTGGAAAGGAGAGCATTCCCTGTACCATATGCAGGTAGCAATAGCCCACAGCAAACATTTACTGAGCCCCTGGCTCAAAGGGGAGCCATCTCTTCCCTCCATTCACATACACTCTAGCAGGGGAGATAGGCACTGGGAACACAATGGCAGGATGGTATCATAAAACAGCATGAGCCATGCTATGTATAGAGGTTTGCATACACGTACAGGGGAGGGATGGGAGCTCCAGAAGGTATTTACATTGATGAAATATTACAGAATAAATGAATGTACACTCAGTGCCTTTCTATCATGTATTTGCTGTCTTATATTCCATACACATAGCCTTTCTTTTCTTTTTCCTTTTTAACCCAGTTGCATAGTATGTAATGAGTAGATCAATCTCAAACGTTTAGGAGGGAGGGCTGTAGTGTCCAACCACCTAAGTTCAAATCCTACTCTGCCTCTTATGTGCTCTGTCATTTGGGGCAGTTTACCTGTGCACTTAGTTTCCACATCTGCAAAGCGGGGGTGATAAAAGTATCCTCTTCGTAGCATTTTGTGATGGTGAAGTGCATTAATAGATGAAAGGGCTTTTAAGGCATGCAGGAAGCCCTCAGTAAGGTTAGCTATTGGGGCACCTGGGTGGTCCAGTCGGTTGGGTTTCCAACTTTGGCTCAGGTCATGATCTCACGGTTTGTGAGTTCGAGCCCTGCGTCAGGCTCTGTGCTGACAGCTCAGAGCCTGGAGCCTGCTTCAGATTGTGTGTCACCCTCCCTCTCTGCCCCTCCTTTGCTCGTGCTCTGTCTCTCTCTCAAAAATAAACAAACATTAAAAAATTTTAAAAAAAAGGTTAGCTATTATTATGAGTGGTTCTGTTGTTGTTGTTAAGATTATTACACAGTGGCACAGTGTGAGTGCAAATTTTCTGGAAAATTCTAAGAAATAGGAAGAATTAGTCTCATTAAGTAAGAGGGCAGGTTCCAAGCTCTATTCACTGAATAGAGGTCAGCAGGAGCAGTCATATTTGACCCCTAAAGAATATATTTTTGATCTTAAGTTTTCAGATGGCAAGGCATAAGACTAGCAGATTAATTTTGCCTAGTGTCTCAGACAGCAGGGCACGTAATTTTTTGAAAGTAATAATTTCCTGAGCATCTATTATGGTTCTTGATTATTGTAGGGGAAAAAATATCCAACCCACTTGGGAAAATGGGGAGTATATGCATAGGGCAACTAGAAACTATGATGAGGGAGGATTTTAAGTAAGAGGTATGCTTAAAAGTGTGGTGGTGGGGGTGGCTTCTGGAGGATGCCTGTGAAAGAGCTCTGGGCCCTGCCTCCATAGGAATGTTCTGGACCTCCCATCCCCGGGTAGAGCACTTGAATTCTGCAGGTTAATCAAGAGTTGTCAGAGGCCCAGTGGTGTAGGAGCAAAGTATATACCTTCATGGAGGGTCCTGACAGATGGGTGCAAGACACCCTTATGGCTTTCTCCAGCCTAGAGTGGCTAGGGACAGGCAAACACTTCCCCAAAAGCTACACAGATGCAGCCCTGAGAGCCAACGGGCATGATGCAATGCTTGATGACTCAAGGAGGATGCAGCAGGGACCTGTTTGGATGGATGGCCAAAGACCAGATAGGAAAGGAGACCAAAATGAAATTTCTACCACAACAGGGGAATCAAGGCCCAAGGTAGGTTCGGGGAAAGAAACGCAAAGCTACATTTCTTGAAGATACCCAGAACAAACACAAAGTCAGAAAACCCTATACGGAGATAGGAAATAGAAGTCTTGGTCAGCAACGTGGATGTTTAGAGTCTTAAATGATTGGCCATTGCTCTGCCTCTTGTCAGCTGACCAGGTACTTCCTTTCTTCTCTACTCTATTTGCTCATCTATAAAATAGACATAGTAATAATACCTGCTGAGAGAGTGCATATGTTAAAAAGGAACTTGAAGGCTTGTTTCATGCTAGGCATTCAATAAATGTAGGCTAATACATCATTAGAAGGGAAGAAGTTAGGGAAGGGTCTTGGGGCAAGGCTGGTTGAAGGGGTCTGTATTGAGATGCTGTTATTTCTCATGGTAAAGATTCATAAGAATCCCTCTCAACTAGCACATGGTGGAGCCTCACTGTCCCACTGAGAGGGCAGAAGAGTGGGTTTATGTATGCATTAAGTATATGGTCCCCACGTGCTCCAAGCTGGTCAGAGCCAAGTCAAGGTCATGGGCTCTGGTGTCCCACTACCTGGATTTATCTTACTTACTAGCTGGGCAAGTATCCTTGGGCTAGTCTCACCTGTAAAATGAGGATAATACTAGTTCTTATTTGAAAACATTATCCAGAGGCTTAAATGAATGAAAATAAGCGAAGTGCTTCTCTAAGCCTTCCTTCCTAGCATGCTGAACACGCTATAAACATTAGCTGTTATTATTCTGATTTTGTTCCCATCCAAGTTTACACTTCAGCTGCTAGAATCCCTCAGGATCTCAAATATGATATCTCTTCCAACAATAAAGCCCATCTAAACTCCAGACCATTTTCCCTCAAAATAAGAATATTAAAGCCACCAATGTTCACGTGAAGATGGAGAGTGGGGCCCTCCTTTTTCATGCACCCTGGCAGTGATCTCCACTTGCACTTCAGAGAGAAGCAGAAACATCAACAAGGGTGCCCACAACCCAAAGTCAGGGGCTCACAGCAGCAGAGCCCTCTCTGACATAAGACATCAACCAATCAAAGAAGGAAAGAACAACTTGTCTGTGGGAGTTATTCTGTGCTTGTATTTCTTCCTTGAACCAAATATAAGGAGAAAGTAACTTGCTACTTGTATCAGTTAACAATCATTCGAATAATGCTGTAAACAAATAGCCACAAAGCCTCAGTGGCATATGGTAAACATTTGTTTTGGTTCATGGGTCCGTGGGCTGGCTGACTGGTTCTGCTGATCTGAGGCTGGACTCAGCAGGACTCATTCCCACGTCCATGGTCAGCTGCAGGAAAGCCAGACAGTTTTCCATCTTAGCAGGTCTTTTTCACAGGTCTGGGTCCTCTGTTGAGTTGTCTCAGTTTTGCCCCATGCATCTTATCCGCCAACAGGCTACCCCAGGCTTGCTTCCACAGCAAAAGCAAAAGAATGATTGGGAATGCAGAAATGCATCAAGTTTCTGCTGGTCTCACATTTGTTACCATTCCTTTGGCCAAAACAAATGTCATGACTTAGCCCAAAGTCAAGAGAAGGGAAGGAATATACCCTGCCCCACATACACATACACATACACATACACATACACATACACATACAATGAGGAGGTAACACAATGTTACACAGCAAAAGGTTTTAGCCCTGAAAGGGATAGAATTGTCCATATGTTATACATCTGTCCATCAGTCTCTGATATGGTCAAAATAATTCGCCAACGTTGATTGCAGGAAAGCAGAGAGGAAAATTAGGAGAGACCAAATCTACTGAAAGGAATGCCAGAATCACCCACAAAACAAGCAACTTTGAGGATATTAAATGACATTTCCCTTTATAGACCTTTTGCATTCAAAGAAACACCCATTCTCACATTTCACTCTTTACCATCTTAAAATCTCTGTCAATAATTTCTCGTCCCACCTACTTTGAATGAATCCAGATACGCCTTCAGAGGACCATTTTCCAGCCATCCTGCTCCAAGACTTTAATATTCCAAGAATTACGTAGCCATGTGGAAAGAAGTAAAAAAATAACTTTAAAGAAATTAAGATTTCTCCCCATTGCAGATAGGTTTGATTCCAATTAATGGATGAAAGTTTGAGAACTGCCCCTTCTGTTTTCCCTTCCACCAGTTCTCAGATAAGACCCACTGGGTTAGGTCATAGATGAAATTATTTTGAACATGATATATGCTGTGGAATTCTCAGTCCCCACTTACCATGGCTTGTGGTTCAAACCCTGGTGCCACCTATAGATTCCAGGAAAATAAATTAAAGATGGGTCGTAAAATTCCATGATGAAAACCTAAAATTGCAGCTGACTCTGCCACCACTGCCTGTTTCTCATGTAGAAGCTCTGGGAGAATCATTCTTCCTTTTCCTCTGTGTTGTTTTATAAGAGGAGCTGGCCACTTTAATAGCTTATACGTTTAAGATCCATAAAAGATAATGTGCAGTGAAGATGGTTGAGTCAGATAGACTAGGCAGATAGACATTTTGATAATCAATTTTTAACTAGGTAATAAGAGTTGACACACGCGTCTAATACCTTCTGGTCTGGGAGGAGAATTCTGTCCTTTGTACTTTGTGGTGAAGTTCACAGAACTGCCTGGCTGAATTCCAAGTACTGACCACTGGGAAGCACCAGGAATAATATTACCTTTGACGGGCTATCAGTTTGACCCCTATCCTAAATTCATTGGTAGCTTCCTATAAATTATGGGTTCTGTCATTTTATCTGAAGCAATTATTCACTTTTAGTGTGGTTTTGCTTGTGGCCAAGTTGAAATGGAAGGTCCATCAGCTGGATGTGTATTCATGGAGACCAACTATTTTTTTTTTTTTTTTTTTTTTTTTAATGGGGCTAAAAGTGTTCTAAATGAGATTCCATAAATCAGCGCTAACAGCTACAGTAGTGAATTTTCTTACGGCAATGCAAGATGCCTGGCCTAAATCAACAGGCTTACTATTTGCTTCTACATTTGGTTGAAAGCTCTTGATCTAACATTCATGTGAGTTCCCAGGCCACCACCTTATTTCTTCTTTTGTTTGACCTGGTTCTTTGGGTTACAATTGAGAAAGAGAAGGCAAATGCCGTTACAGTGAAGTTTTCCCCATGACTCAACGATGGTCATTCTCTAGGTGATGGCCCATACGGAAACATATTTTATTAATTTACTTTTCTGGTATCACAAAGTTAACGTGTGTCCACAACAACCAGTGAAACAATTCATATGTATAAGAGATAGTTATAATTTTTTTTCTTGTAACGAGGACTTTTAAGATCTACTCTCTTAGCAACTTTCAAATACACAACACAGGGTTATTAGCTATAGTCACCATGCTGCACATGACATCCCCAGGACTTATATATTTTATAGCCATAATGTTGTACCTTTTGATAACCTTTAAAATGTATAGCTACGCTTGGCAATGGATGTTAACTAGACTTATTGGTAGTAGTCATTTTTGCAATATATTTAAATATTAAATCATTATGTTGTACACCTGAAACTAATATGATATTATGTGTCAGTTAAATCTGTATCTTTTTCTGTAGAAATCTCCCTCCACCCGCCTCCAGGCTCACATCCCAAGGTGAACTGTGTTAACAGTCTGGAATACAGATGTCCATGTTTTTCTCCATCTTCATGCTCCGCCTGTGGTGGGGAGAATATTGAGAGACAATCGAATAAGCTAAGTGGGGGCTGGAGCCAAAGACTTGTTTTGTCTTTGTCCAACTGTAAAGGAAAACTCTGGAGGGTTGAAGGAGAGGGAGTGATAAAGTCTGTGTGTGTGGCAACTGAATGAAAGCAGGAATACCATCAGAAAGCATTGTGACTGTGGCACCTGGGTGGCTCCGTCGATTAAGCATCTGACTCTTGATTTCAACTCAGATCATGATCTCACAGTTCATGGGATCAAGCCCCACATCAGGCTCTGTGCTGACAGCAGAGAGCCTGCTTGAGATTCTCTCTCTTCTCTCTCTCTGCCCCTTCTCTTCTCTCTCTCTTTCTGTCTCTCTCTGTCTCTCAAAATAAATAAATAACCTTTTTTTTTTTTTTTTTAAAGAAAGCTATTGTGATTGCCCAGGAGAGACATAGTGGTGGCTGGGACTGAGGTGGTGACAGTGCAGGTGGAAAGCAGTAGCTATTTTGGAGGTTAGACTGAGTAAGATCGGGGGATAGATCAGATGCTGTAGGGAAGATAGTCAGTTCTAGCTTGTGCATCTGGTAGCTGGTGCTGCTTTGCCCGGAAAGAGATCCCTGAAGGAGCAGGAGGCTTGGCACAGAGCTCTTGATTCTGTTTGGGATGTGCTGGGGATGATGCATCCCCATGACACTTCCAATATAGAGCTCATGTGGGCCGTCAGCTCAAAGGGGAGGTGCAGACCAGAGGATTCTGCCTAAGGAGATGCGAGGACATCCCAGCACCTAGCACATTGTGGTAGCATATTACCTGCTCAGGAAAGTGTCAAATTCACTGGTAACAGGGATTATAGAAGTGCCTTCGAGAAGGAAACCTCTTTCCCTTCCAGGCTCTCCAGAGGCCCAGGCCTAAGGCTTTTCAGTGTCATGTGGAAGCTAATAATGTAGCACATCTTCAACACAATATTCTTGAAATAGCTGTTCGTTAGTTACTTGTTTAGAAAAGAAGCTCAAAGCTGCTTACGGTGGGAGAGAGAAAAGGAAGATAACTGGATATTGAGAAATAGAAGAGTGACCTTCCGTGCTCCCTCAGACCCTGAACAATTCAGCTCTGGCCCCCACACACGTGTTCTTCTCTGCAGAGAAAATATGAGTTTGGAGGTAAAACTACCTGGCCTCAAATCCTGGCTTCACATGTGCTGACAATATGGACACAGGTACATGATGCAACTACTGCGTCCCCATCTAAAACATAATAGCACCACCACCCTCATAAGCTTGGTCTGAGGCTTAAATGAAGCGGCATACTTACAGCATTCAGCAGAGCACCTGGCCTGTGGTAAGTACTCCCCAGATGCTGGCTGCTTGCTTCCTCGTACACGTCTTCCTTCCAAGCCCACAAAATTCTGTCCCTAAAAGGGACTCTAGAAAATAAGGAATTCTCCATCCTACTACATGTTTCTGTGATGTGAGAGATGTGAAATGTTTCTGCCCCATGAGCCCTGTCCCTCTGCCTTTGACTTCTCATTATCTCTTTGCTCAGCCTGCCATGTTTTATGGCCTTCCAAGCTGGGGTCCATCTTCTTCACTTAATAATTCTGTACTTGGGACAAGATAGGTGTCTTTGGGGTTGCCTTTACTGCCCTCAGCCTTGCACTTTATATACGGTAAGGGTATAGTAAACATTTATTGCAGTTATCTTAATTACATTGATCTGAATTGAGCTGAGCGCGAGAGAGGGAGAGATCGGGGAACAGAAACATCACTTGAGTTAGCTTTTGTCCCACACACTTTGGAAGCCAAATTTTGGGGCAATAGTTGGTTCTGATATGTTTTCTTTTGTTTGTTTTTGAAATTAACAAGAGCATTTGCTTATTATTGAGGTAATTTCTGTTCATTGTAGAAAATTTGGGAAAGTAAAAAATATATAGAAGAGTATAAAAAAATAATTACTCATAATTCCCCTAGAGAGAATCACCAGTGGTATTTGGGGATTATATATCCATATCTATTCTGTTTGTCTATTCTATATGTGTATGTCTCTTCTATGTGTATATATACTACATACCTATATATAATATATATACCTCTACACATTGGGATCAAATTATATAGCTTTTGAAATCTTTTTTTAAATTAACATTATTTGAGAAGCACTTTCTCATAATTTAAATATTATCTGAAATGTGATTTTAATATTAACCTCTCCCAGGAATAAATGTCTTTGTGTATAAATCTTTGCCCACATATCTATTTTCTCTAGGACAGACTTCATGGAAAGGGATTTCTTTGTCAAAGGATATGAACTCATTTTAAATCCTTGGTTTCTATTGTCAAATTGCTTCTGAGAAAGAGGGTAGCACTTTAAGCCACCAGTGGCCATGGAGGAGGGAGACATAAATATTCTCAGCCTCTCCATCCTTCTGTCTTTTTATCTTGGACAGTGTGATTGGCACAAAAAGGCAGTGACTTGATTTGTTAATTTCTCTGATTACCAGTCAAGTTGAACTCTTTAGGAACTGTCTGTTCGTATTTTCTGCCTCTTTTGTCCTACTAATGGGTGAAAGCCCCTTTTTTGATCTTTGAGAGCTCTTTATATAAGGAAAGAATTTACCTTTTTCCTGCTTTAGCTAGTTTTCTTCCTTTGCAGTTTGCCACTCAAATGATTGAGAAAATACTAAGTTTTTAGATTTGTTTGAAGAAAATTGACATTGTCACAAATTTATAGATTTTTCCTCTAGATAAACATGTTCATTTCTCATATCTTATTTTATCTATCTCAAAAAGATTTTTCTAGTTTTCATCATGGGGAATACATTGGGATATTATGCGTATCTTGTTGTGTTTTTTCCTAGGGTATCTTGGGTTTGCTAATGCAATTAAGAAAATGGGTTTTCCCTCTTCAGATATTCTAACTGGTTACTGTAGCTATAAGTAAAGCTATTGCTATTTCTCTATTTTATACTTAATCCATCCACTTTATCAAATACTGATTAACTCTTAAGAGATTAACAACTGAATCTCTTGATATCACCAGGGATACTTGGCTTTCCCCTGATTTTAATGAAAATATCTTCTGTACTCACCATTAAATATGGTGGTAGTTGCTGGTTTAAGCTAGCTAGTATTTACCATACTTATTAAGTGGACTTATATCCCTAGCTCACAAATGGGTTTTCTCCCCCTTTTAATTAAGAATGAGTGTTGAATGTTATCCAATACATTATCAGTGCTTGGCTATTTATAAATGCTGTGATTATATCTTTTATCTGTAGAAATGTCCCTCTGTTTTGTTTACTAATGCTTTTCCCCTCTTGCATTCTACTCTGTCTGAAATGGATATTGCCACCCCTGCTTTTCTAAAACATCTTTTTGCTTGTATTTGTTTATTCTTTGCCTATCTCTCCACTTTAAATCTTTCTGTACCATTGATTTTCAGCATCTCAGTTCAGTTAGACCTGTAATAAATATTAGCCACATGCCTAAATGGCAGAACACTGGATTAGGTCCCTTGGATAATGGTGAGAAAGTAGGTAAAACTTGCCAGAAAGGATACATCACAACCCAGAGTTCCTAGATGGGAGGTCCAGCAAGTTTTCCCAGGATTGATAGGTTTGTCAGACAGATGTGTACACAGGATAGCCCGAGAAGAGGCAGTCAGCTGGGCGTCAGGGAAAATGGGAGTTTTGGCGCTTCTGAGCTTAGGGACCCCATGGAATTTGGGTGATCCCACACTGGGGCACCAACGTTAAGTCAGGATATTAGATGCATCTCCTCTACTCTTTTTTTCTACTTCAGTCTCTGCCTACTTACAGTTTTTGTTTTATTCATTCACTCAACTCATTCATTCTGTCAATAAATAACTTCTCAGCACTTTCTCTAAATCGGTGTCACTCTAGAATGTCGAGAAAGCCACAGTGAAGAAGATGTAAAAACTAGTTGCCATCACAAAGCGTATATCCTAAAAGCACAAGATAACATCTCACAGCTTCTCGTCACACCTAGAAGAAAATCTAAAGTTCCCTCCACAGTTCCTACATAAACTGACACCCTCCTCCACCCCACTGCCTGAGCAATCCTTCTCTCCCGGCTCCAACATCCTGGTTTCAACCTTCCTCAAATAGGCCAGCCATGCTTCTTCCTCGGGGCCTCTGCACTGGCTGTTCCTGGAGGCTCTTCTCCCAGATCTCTGCTTAGCTCACCACCTGTCTATTTCAGGTCCATTTGAATGTCACTCCATCAGTGTGGCCTTCCCTGACCACCTCTGTCCATGGGTCAGGACCCCTCCCTCTCATTCAGTCTCTCTCTTTGCCTAGCTTTATTCTTCCTGAGTTTTTAGCACTGCCTGCCCCTGTCATGCATATTGTTTATTGTCTATCTTGCTACCTAATAGTGAGCCCCTTGAAAGCAAGAACTTTCTCTACAGAATAAGCACAGGGAACAGAGCTTGGCACAAAACAGACAATCAGTGAGTGTTTGTTGACAGAGTGAATGAGGAGAGCAGTATATGGCACACGTGGTAATGGTGCTGGGGCATGATTTGGGTGGGGAGGGTGACCTCTGCAGGGAGGCAGATTCCAAAGACGGGAGAGGGAGAAAGGGCCACGCTACCCAGACCTCCTTCATCTCCCAGCTCACATCTCAGGTAACTTGCTTCACATCCTTGGGGAGGAGTGTAGGATGGGAAAAGAAAAATGGGGAGTAGCTCTCCTTCCCCACAATGCATGTTGTCTCCTCTTGTTTCAGACTCCGACTTGCATGATTCTCCTCTTTATCCTTATGATTTAAGTTTTGCCACAAGGTGTCTGAAAGTGCTACACTTTTCACTAATTTTGTCTGAAACATGATATAATATTTCATCTGCTCCCTAAAGTTCCAGGAACTTCTCCAGTTCCAGGAAGGTGTCTTATATGTTATATTCTTGTACCTGCTTTCTTTATAGATTTTTATCTTGTTCCACGTTTAGGAAGAGCTTCTCAAATTCATATTGAGGTCACTGATTTGGTTTTCTGCAGTGTCCAATCTGTTCTTCCCCCCCAAGAGTGAACATTAATGCTGCTGCTGCAACATTATTTCCTTTCAAGACTTTCTTGTCTCCCCAGTCCTGTCTCCAGGTCACATTGGTGCCTCAGACATTTGTCAACCTCTGTGCCATTCCCTCCCAGGACTTTCTCCTGCTTTTCTCTCCAGGTCATGTCTTCTTACATTGTCTTCTTAACTTTTCTAAACTTTTCTTCTGGCTCCTAGAGTAAATCATTTCCAGAAGCATATATTTCCTCTGGACATTATGGATATTTCCTCAGTCCATTCAACAATGAAATTTATGGACTGTGTCTCCAGTACCTAGCACCCAACTAGGCTTTAGAAGATAGTCCATGGCCAGCAAGTCTCTGTCCCCATAGATGACAGAGTTCAATGGGAAAACTAAACAATTATACAAGAAATTTTAATTAATATCACAAGGACCAGGGTGCCTGGCTGGCTCAGTCATTAAGTGTCTGACTCTTAACTTAGGTTCCGGTCATGATCACATGGTTCGTGGGATTGAGCCCCACATCAGACTCTGCACTGACAGTGCTAAGCCTGCTTGGGATTCNCAGCAAGTCTCTGTCCCCATAGATGACAGAGTTCAATGGGAAAACTAAACAATTATACAAGAAATTTTAATTAATATCACAAGGACCAGGGTGCCTGGCTGGCTCAGTCATTAAGTGTCTGACTCTTAACTTAGGTTCCGGTCATGATCACATGGTTCATGGGATTGAGCCCCACATCAGACTCTGCACTAACAGTGCTAAGCCTGCTTGGGATTTGCTCTCTCCTCTCTCTCTTTGCCCCTCCCTTGCTCTCTCTCTCTCTCTTTCTCTCTCTCAATCAATCAATCAATCAATAAACTTAAATATATATATACAACAAGTACCATGGATAGGATACATGTAGGATATAAAGCTCATAGTTGGAGCACATAACATTGTCTACAACAGAGATGGACGCTACCTTCTTTCTTTTTTTTTCTGAAGTATTGTTTTTTCTAATGGTTTATGTCAGTGAATTTGGGTTACTACTCCCTTACTTCGGTGTCTCTTAATAAGACATGATTGATCCAGGCTTCTTCTGTAGGAACAAATGGAATTGAATTCCTCTTAGTTCTCATTGTCTATTCGTCATTCATATCTTCTTTTAGATGTGCATGCAGGTTACAGGTTGATGTCCACAAAGTCTGGTCCAATCTCTAGTGTGGAGAGGCAGATACTTTAACTGTGCACCTCTACTGACACTGGATAAGACCCTCTATCTCCTTGCTCTCTGACATCCTGAACCAATCGGTGTTGTCCAGGCAAAGCCAAAATCTCAAGCAGGCATTATTCCTAGGACTCTTCTGGAATAAATAAATCCGGAGTGGATAATTCCTTCCCAGTGGTGATCCCTTCCAGTACTTATTGACACATATTTAGTGCAGTGTTCAAGGAAACTACAGAAAGCATGTTGTGTTTCTGGTGCCCTCTCGTCGTTGGTGGAGAAAACCCTGGGTGATAGAAAGAGGCAGGCAAGTCAAGGAACTGTCTCCTCATTGGACCCACTAGAATTTGGGGCTCAAAGAGCACCAGAGAGTCTGATTCTAAGGAAGGGAAAAGAAAAATTCATTTCTCTGAGGCAGAAAGAAGAAATGAAATGTAGGCTGGTGGAGAAGGGAGACATAGCAAGGTTTCAAGGAGTTCAAATAGATGTTTATTTTTTTTTAATGCATTTGTTTATTATTGAGAGGGAGAGAGACACAGCGTTAGTGGGGAAAGGGGCAGAGAGAGAGGGAGACCCAGAACCTGAAGTGAGCTCCAAGCTCTGAGCTGTCAGCACAGAGCCCGATGTGGGGCTGGAACTCATGGGCCTTGATATCATGACCTGAGCCGAAGTCGGACGCATAACTGACTGAGCCGTCCACGCATCCCTCAGGTAAATATTTAAACTGGGAAGGAATTATGAGTGTCCCCCAGATGGTATGCATCATTAATCCCAGGCAGTCAGGTTAACAATGAGCTGGTAGGGAGATAGCCTCTTGAATTAATTTTCTAATGGAGTTCCTAGGTTAGAGTAGTTTTCATTTAAGGCCAATCAATAGGCAATTTTATCCAGGCTTGGTGATTAAAAGAAAACCATAAAGAAGTCCTGTGACAATAATCATTTTGGCTCAATCAGACCTTCCTTTAACCTGGAAAGCAGTGGAAGAAGGCTACAACCACAGATCAGGGCAGAAGCTCCGGGCACTACTTTCCATCAAACTCCCCACTTCAGTGCATATGAACTTCCCCCCCTTTAGCCATATGGTTCAGTCCACACCCACAGGCAAAGAGAAGAAACTCCAGTTCAGTTTCTCTTCTGGTAGATGGGGCACATTGGAATAATTTAAATGAACAGTGTAGATCCAGCTTATTTCTTGAATTCCCAGTGATCGGTCACAGTGAATTAGTATAAGTCAGAATTTTACTTTGACAGAAAGTGATTATATTCGGCGCCTTGTGAGTCTCTGGGTCTCTCTATCTCTCTTTCTTTATTAGAAGTAGCCTCGGGAAATCAGGAGGAAATGAGATGCCCAGGAACGTGTAGCTCAGAGATCCACCATTGACTTGGTTAGGAAATTAGGGTTGAAGAGGATTTCTAGAAAATAAAATTGCCTTCAGGTCTTACAGACTGATTTAAGTGCTTGCAAAATGCATCTGGGAATTATAACATTTGAAGGAAAGGGTTTTTTCTTTCTCCATCATTTGTCTTCAGGGAGTCAATGGAAGCAACATTTTTTTTTCTTTGAACTGTGGGTTCTTAGGAGTGAAATATTGTATTATCCTTTCTTTCTTTTTTCTTTTCTGAATAGTCCAAGAATTTTTCTAAAAGTATGTTTTACCTGATCCTGCATTTTGAGTTTATGACAGGATTTTCCCAAGACTCGCTATTTATTTTCACAGACTCGCTTCTCACCGAGTCAAGAGAATGAAGAAGAAAGATCTTTGTTGCCGTGTGTGTGTGTGTGTGTGTGTGTGTGTGTGTGTTTAATAAATTAGGCTTTAAAGGAGCTGCTGGTTGCTAGTTCACACACACAAGCTCTGCTGTAGTTTCCATTAAAAAAAAAAAGAAAGAAAGAAAGAAATCCCTGCTGTGAACCTAATGAGGAAAAACGCTCTGAATCCTTCCTCCTTGCTTATCAACAATCAAAATGGAAACAAGGAATGTATGAAACTATACAGAAAGTACACTAAGGAATGTGAAAATTCTATGGGGGAAGGAAATAAATCCTGTATGGTTGAGGGGTACCACTGCATGTGAATATTTTGTTCAGATTGATGTTCACATACTAGTAAATGAGGTGTTAGGAGGCAAGTGATTTTATATAATCCTGGATATGTTTATTTTCATAAAGGCCAGGGAAAAGTAAGGTGTTTCCTTTGGAGACAGGAATAACTTCTTGAAAGACTTTAATTATTATTGCTCTTAAAAAGGTCTGTGATCACTTTTGAATACATTGGTTAAAAATGATAGATGAGGAACAATGACAAAGAAAATAGACACCCAATTTCCTATTCCCCTGAAATTTTCAGCTCTAAAACAGCTTGGCAATGACTCTAAATCATGCTGAAATGTCTCTTCAGCAATGAGACGTATGTGAAAATGAGCGTGTGCCTGAGTGCAAAGCATGACATTCGTATGCTATTCCCAGAACATGTAGAATCAGCACTTTAAAGGCTTTTAGCAAAAGGGCTGGAATTCAAATCCAGAAGCTAGGAGGGAGCTGCGGAAACGACTTGGTGTGGATCCATACAGCTGCTGACTCTGTTTCCTTGCATTGATCTTGGAACTTGACAACTGAGAAATACATCTTTATCATTCTTTTTGCTTCGACTCAAGTATTATATATACTTGAATGCAACATTGTGTTTTATTTTCCAACTCTGCCAAGATTCAATCTACTGGTATTGAATAGCCACCAAAAGAACGCCAGACAATTACAGAGCAGGCACAAAGGAGGTACAGAAAACCCCATAAGCCTCGTTCTCTCTTCAAGTCTGATAGCAATAAAACACCAACCCCACTCTTTTTCGCCCTGGGATTCTGACTAATAAGCAGAGACAGAGGAGAAAGGGAAATTGAATCTCAATTATGAGAGATAGAAGAGAATGTGTTTTTATTACCTTTAGCGTTCATTCCTTTTTAGTGTTTTACCTAATTCTGTTACAAAAGAAAAAAAAAATCTTTAAAAAACACTAGCTATGAAAACCTAAAGAGATTTGAACAGTCCCAAACTGCAATAAGTCATTTTCAAAGGGAAAACATTTCGCAACAGTAAATCAGTTGTTTCACTACCTTAGAACTTGAATTTCTGTTACTTTCAGGTTTTCAACTTCAGAATGCCATACAGTACCCAGAATAATATAATTTATTTGAGTTTAGAGTTGGCCATATGAAGGAGTAGAGAATTTAGAATGGAGTAAAATAGGTAGGGAATTTAATGCTGCTTGTCAAGGCCCGCTTATCCCATTCAGCCTGTGAAGATGTATTATTTGGGTAACTGGATTGCCAAGGGGAACTGGGGATGTAGAACACTTAGAGGGTTTGAGTACAGGTTCCCATAGAGCCTCCAGTTGAATGCACAGACTGTTGAGTCATCCTTGGGTGCTGCTGAGTGGCTGTCCCAGTGTGTGAGGAATATAGCACCCCTGTGTGGAAGAAAAGGCAGAGAGTGACCAAAACCCACCGTTAGAAAGAAGACATGTCAATCTCTTGCCTGTGTGCCCCAGACTCACTTTTTTCTTTTTTCTTTTTTTTTTTTAACAGTTTATTGTCAAGNTATGGTATTTGTCCTTCTCTGCCTGACTTATTTCGCTCAGCCTCAAGGCTGAGGTCCATCCATGTTGCTACACATGGCCAGATTTCATTGTTTCTCATTGCCATGTAGTATTCCATGGTATAGATAAACCACATCTTCTTGATCCATTCGTCCGTTGATGGATACTTAGGCTCTTTCCATGATTTGGCTATTGTAGAGAGTGCTGCTGTGAACATTGGGGTCCATGTGCTCCTATGCATCAGCACTCCTGTATGCCTTGGGTAAATTCCTAGCAGTGCTATTGCTGGGTCATAGGGGAGTTCTACTGTTAATTTTTTGAGGAACCTCCACACTGTTTCCCAGAGGGGCTGCACTAGTTTGCATTCCCACCAACAGTGTAGAAGGGCGCCCGTTTCTCCCCATCCTCGCCAGCATCTAGAGTTCTCTGATTTGCTCATTGTAGCCACTCTGACTGGCGTGAGGTGGTATCTCACTGTGGTTTTGATTCATTTTAATGGCTTTCTCTTACCTTCTGGTTAAAGCCCAAACTTTGCAACCTGGCACCTGTTTCTTCCAATTCGTTCGTCTGCACTTTGACAAGCAACTTCTCCTTCACCGAATCATATTCAATGCCCAGGACTCAGTTCAAGTTTCTTTCTTCGGAAACCATCCTGACTTCTCTCACTGGCCCCTTCTTCAGTGTTCTTCCACATTCCCATGGCATCTCGAGCTGACGTGGCTAACTGACAGCACTTTCATTACCCTGACCTGATCACAAGGTCCTTGCCCAAAGGACTGGCCTCTGCATCCTATATCTGTTGTGCACTCTGGACATCGTCCACTTGGCACTGCAGACCCATTCTCCACCTTCTCCTCCCTGCTCCGGGCTCTGTGGTTGAGCAACACACAGGCTCATTTCTCTGGCTTTCTAGTTGGGTTCGTCTCATTATCTGTTGAATGAATTATCTACAAAATGAAACATGCCACATTGGTCACTGCCCTCTGCCCCCCAGATGGGGAGGTACAGATGAAGACTAGGGATGGAGGATGAGAAGAAAGAGGGGCCAGGTGTTGTCCTACCTCCCTCCCTCTGAGCCGTGGGTTAGCAGAGGTTGTAAGCCTCCATGTAAACCTCTGCTCCAGAGGAGCAGCCCCTCCCTCCCTTACAGCTCCAGCTCACCATATTCTAGGAACCTCTCCTTCCCTCTACTCCTTCAGGCCTGGGGCTGAAACAGCTTTTGCCCCTCCCATCTTTTTCTAAATATAAAAGAAAATTAGATGCAGAGACCTCCAAGGCCCTTTCTGGAATCTCCACCGCTATCAAGTGTGCCTCTCTTGCACACTTCGCTTTAGATGTGGGTGCTCACCTCCCTCCCACACCCACCAAATCTCACATAGGGAGAAGTTTGCCTTCAGGCTCTGGCATGAGATCGATTGCTCCTGAGCTGGAAGATATTGATCCCATGACAATTGCTGTCCTGCCTTTCTTTGTGTGAGGCGCTGAGTACAGGCTTAGGGATTGTGCACAGTGGGGGGGGGGGTATTTCTGAATAACAATGGCCCATTGTCTCATTATCGATTATTCTACAGTCTAACTGGGTTAGAACCGGTGGTGCACGGTTCATGCTTCCTTCCTTCTCCTTCCTCCCAAGCAAACCAAAGTCTTTAAAGAGAAAGAGGGGTAGATAGAGACAGAAGTCATTTGATTTCATATGAAGATGTTCTCGAAGCTTCTGACCAAATACATTTTTCTTTCTTTTTGAATGCTGAAAATGGTTCAGAACAATAGTCCAGGCAATGACCCTGGCTTGGTCCAAGGGGCATGGGCCTCCAACGGTTGTACCCCAGCCCTTGTCCTTACCCGCCCATCCAGACACCCCATCTGACCTGAGTGGGCCTCTCATTTCTGGGGGTGCTCTGCATCTGACTGGCTTCCCTAGTAGACAAGGTGTCTGTTAAAGACACACGAAAATGCTTTATGTTTAATTTCTTTTAAACTCAGAAGAAAAAGCACATATAATAATGATGAATATGTAATAATAAATCCAGTCTGGATTATACTTGCTTTATGTCAATGTGGTTGTAAAATTTAATTTTTAATATTTTCCACGAAGGAAAGGACTTGCAAAGGCAAATGTGCCTCGGGCCCACAGAAGTCATAATGCTGCCCTGCTCTGCAGAACACCCACCTGGAAGACACTCCTCGGGAAAATAAAATCTGGAAACCCAAGGGCTTCACCCCCCTTGGGAGAGTCCCATCACACACGAGCGGATGAAAGGGCCAGAGCCATCTTGCAGCAAAGGATCTACTTCACTTTGTGTAAGCGGGCTAGCTTCACACTTCTTTGACCACATGTTACTTGGAGAAACACCAAGTTAAGCTTTACTTGTCTTATTTATCTTTTTTAGCCTAGATAACTTCTCAGAACTTAAGGAGTATGATCTTATATTTAGTTTTGTGATGCCCCCTGGGAAATGTATAGCTATAAATGTCTATATTTTTTAATTAATTAATTAATTAGTGATTTTTTTGAAGGCAGCTATGCTCACCACTATACAACCAATGCTAATTATCGATTTATTTTTGAGAGAGAGAGAAAATATATGTGAGCAGGGGAGGAGCAGAGAGAGAGCAGACAGAATCCCCAGCAGGCTCCATGCCGTCAGCCCAGAGCCCCACATGGGGCTTCATCCCACGAACCATAAGAGCATGACCTGAGCCAAAATCAAGAGTCAGACACTTAGCTGACTGAGCCATTCAGGTGGCCCTATAAATGCCTACATTTTAAAAGAAGCAAGATCTCAAGTTGATAGCCTGAACTCTCACCATAAGAAATTAGAAGAGCAAGCAAAACCCAAAGCATGCAGAAAGAAGGAAATAATAAAGATTAGAGCAGAAATAAATGAAAGTTAGAAAAGAAAGTCATCGAGAAAATCAACAAAACTAAAAGTTTTGAAAAGATTAAAAAAGATCTTTGAAAAGACCAGCAAAATTGACAAACCTTCAAGCAGATGACCAAGAAGAAAGAGAGAAGACTCAAGTAACTAAAACTAGGAATGAAAGAGTAGACAATACGACCCATCTCACAAAAATAAAATGGGTTATAATTAAAATAAAATTTAAGTGGATTCTATAAATAATTCTGCATCAACAAATGATAGAGCCTAAATGAAATGGACATTCCTAGAAGACACACACTGTGAAAACTGACTCAAGAAGAAATACTCAAACAGACCTATAGAACAAGTAAAGAGAGTGAATTACTGATCAATCATTTGTTCACAAACTCTTCCAAAAATCAGAAGAAAGAAACACTTCCCTAGTCAGTTTGTGAGGCTAGTATTACCCTACCCTGATGCCAAAACCAGATAAAAACATCACAGTGAACTATAGACCAATATCCCTTGCGAATTTGGACATAGATATCCTCAACAAAATACTAGCAAACTGAATCCGATAATATACCAAAAGACTATACATTATGACCAAGTGGGGTTTAACCCAAGAATGCAAGTTTGGTTCAATATACAAAAACCAATCAATGTAATCCACTCTATTAAATAGAATGAATGGTCAAAGCCAGACAATCATCTCAATAGATGCCAAAAAAAAAAAAAAGCATTTGAGAAAAATCCAACATCCTAACATGATCAAAATACTCAAAAAATCAGAAATAGAGGGAATTTCTACAACCTGATCATTTACCAAAACTCACAGCCAATATCATACTTCATTGCATGTTTTCCCTCCAACAAGCAATAAGACAAGGGTGTCGTCTCTCACCATTTCTACTGAACATTGTACTGGAGGTTCTAGCCAGGGCGATTAGGCAGGAAGAAAGCATGATGTCTTCTGGATTAGAAAGAAAAATCTATTTATAGATGTCATGATCTTATATACAAAAATCCTAAAAATACACACGTACACAAACCTATTGGAATTACTAAGTGAATTCAGACCCATTGCAGGTCATAAGATCAATATATGAAAATTGTATTTCTACTGTACACCTAGCAATGAATAATCCAGAAATGAAATTAAGAGAACATATATCTTTTACAATAGAATTAAAAGAATAAAATACTTAGGAATAAATTTAACAAGAGATGTGCAAGACTTCTACCCTA
This sequence comes from Crocuta crocuta, assembly GCF_008692635.1. Taxonomy (NCBI): domain Eukaryota; kingdom Metazoa; phylum Chordata; class Mammalia; order Carnivora; family Hyaenidae; genus Crocuta; species Crocuta crocuta. The sequence continues at coordinate 12,617,596 of NW_027532008.1, read as the reverse complement.
AGAACTACCAAATATGTTGAAAGAGATTGAAGAAGACTGAATAAATGGGAATGTTCTCCCGTGATCGTGGATCAAAAGACACCATAATGTAAAGATGACAATACTCCTCAAACCAATATGCAGATTCAATAGAACCATCTCTTCCAAAGTCCCAGCTATCAGCAATCTAAGCAATGGAATACTATGTGGCCGTAACAAGGAATGAAACACTGGTACCCACTATAATGTGGATGAACCTTGAAAACATTATGTTAAATAAAAGAAGCCAGACACAGAGGCCTCATATAGTAGGATTCCATATTCATGAAAGGTCTAGAATAGGTAAACCATTAGCAATAGAAAGTAGATTCATGGTTTCCAGGTGCTGGGACAGGGGAGACAGAAAAGTGATTACTAATAGGTACAGCGTTTCTTTTGGGGTGATGAAAAAGTCCTGAGATTAAATAGTAATGATGGTTGCACAGCTCTTTGAATATACTAAGTCACTGAATTGTATACTTTTAAAAGAGTAAATTTGATGGTAAATAACAACAATAAAGCTGTTATATTTTAAAATATCCCCATGGCAGTCACCAGTAGGAATACCCCTCATGAATTTGTTCCTGTACCAAATGAAACATGTGTTCATCTCTCTCTCTCCTCTTTGTGACTCTGGTAACATTACATCTTTTCAGATTGAGGAGTCTTGGCATATTGATTTATTCATTCTTTCATTAATTCATCCATTCACCACATATTAACTGAGTGCCTCCTCTGTATCATGCTCTGTGCTAGACACTAGGGATACAGACATGAACAGGGCAGACCTGGTCCCTGTCCTCAGAGAACTCACCATTTTGTTCGGACTTGCTTGAAGCTTAATTCTGCATTTCTGGTCTGTTAGGCCATCCACTTGTAGGGTGAGGGGAGGAGTGGGGATAGAGAACAATTAGCTTTTTTTTCTTTAGAGACCTTGTTTTAGGTGTCTGGTAGACCCTACCCCTAGGTGCCTATCAAAATGTCACCTGTTGGGAAAAGGTCAGTTTAAAATGTTTGCCTTTCTGGTGCTTCCTGCATTCAAGTTGAGACCACTTGAAAGGTGAAGAGAAGACCTTGAATACCAGTGAGTCCCTGGCCTGCCCCAGGCACTGTGCCATGATCACAACCTCCCTGCCACGTGGGTCACAGCTATAGCAAAACTAAATGGCCAGTGTCGACAAAACATTTACTGTGTGCCAGATACTGCACAGGGCTTTTACACGCATCATCTCATTCCCTCCTCCCAGTAACTTTATGGTCCTTATTTTATAGACACCTTTCAGAGAGTGTTGCCCGATGACATAGTTAATGAGTTGAGGGACCAGAATTTTCACTCCAGCTCTGCCTGGCTCCAAAGCCCATGGGAATTCTCTTCTCCTGTCCTGCCTTCTGGGTTCTGTCTCCAGAATACCTGAAAGACTTACAGATCCAAGAGTGAGTTTCTAGCGCAGGCTCATGGGCCCTGGGGCAGGTAGACAGAATATTGCTGGTTCAGATTTCTGGCTCCTGTACCTGCCAGCCATGTGTCCTTGCCTCCATTCTCTCCTCTGGAAAATGCATCAATAGCAATTCCAATGTAGAGGGGGGATTATTAGGGTTAAGTGAACTGATGTGTGTAAAGTGCTTAGAGTAGAGTTTGGCTGTACTAAGTGATCAATTAATAATAGTCAGGATCCCTCATCAAATCACACAGACCCAGTAGTAATTACAGTGAATCTATCTGATTGACCTACCAAATGTCCACTACCATGCTGGACATGTTCCAGCCCCTGCATCCAGCCCACCTGACTTCTACACAAACAGAAAATAGTTATGCCTCCCATTTTACAGATGAGAAATCCAAGGACAGGATTGCACAAGCGAAGATGCAGACCAGATTAGATGAGTTGATGTCATTCACCTCCTCTTAGGGCCAGGACCTCTTGCATTCCTTAGGACTTGGAATAGCTTCCTTCTCAAGAAAACTTCTCACCCCTAAGGCCATCTGAACAACCCTAGGGGATAGAGGAGAGCTTTAAGACGGGCCAGAATGAGGATGAGACACATGAAGTACCTAGGATACAAAATTTCTGGAGGTGCTTACTCTCAGGGTTGTGCAAGGGCAAGGCTGGCTCCTGAGATTAAGTGCCTCCTTAAATCTGTGCTTTAGCTGCCTTGCTTATCTCTCTCTCTGATCCCATCCCTGACTACTCAGGAAGCCCCAGGATCTTGTCACAGTAAGGACAGAGTGTCCCAGTTTGTGTTTGTAGCTGACAAAATGACAGTGTCTATCTACTACCACATGGAAACAGACCTGGGGGTTATAGGGAAGTAACAGTCAGCATGGAGTCCAGTATAATTCAGGGGATGGTACTGGCCAAATTCGCCATCAGTGTAAAGCTGGAAGAGAAAGAAGTTTGAAGAAAGCTAGTGGTCTCAACTTAAAATGCTACAGAATGTTAGAGAAGATAGGGGGATTTATGGAGAGAAGTGAAACAAGCATAATGAGGATTAATGCCAAGCATTTGGCTCATGGAGAAAGAAGGCACTGAGTAAGCATTTCCAACAAGTAAGTCCTAGCTGAATTCTGGAAGGGAAGCTGGGAGAAGTTTCTTTTCTTTTTTCTTTTTTTTTCTTTTAACAAATAGTTTATTGTCAAATTGGTTTCCATATAACACCTAGTGCTCATCCCCACAAGTGCCCTCCTCCATGCCCATCCCCCCTCCCCCACACACCCATGAGTCCTCAGTTTGTTTCTCAGCATTCAAGAGTCTCTCATGGTTTGCCTCTCTCCCTTTCCCCCACCATTTCCCCCCTTCTTCTCCCCCATGGTCCTCAGTTAAGTTCCTCCTAATCCTCCTATACGTGCAAACATGTGATATTTGTCCTTCTCTGCCTGACTTATTTCGCTCAGCATAACACCCTCAAGGTCCATCCATGTTGCTACACATGGCCAGATTTCATTGTTTCTCATTGCCATGTAGTATTCCATGGTATAGATAAACCACATCTTCTTGATCCATTCATCTGTTGATGGACACTTAAGCTCTTTCCATGTTTTAGCTATTGTTGAGAGTGCTGCTGTGAACATTGGGGTACATGTGCCCCTATGTATCAGCACTCCTGTATCCCTTGGGTAAATTCCTAGCAGTGCTATTGCTGGGTCATAGGAGAGTTCTATGGGAGAAGTTTCAACATGGAGCAAAAGCAGCTGATGTGATGGGACAGTTTGTCCAAAGAGAGATGAGAGCCACCTGAGAAGTATTTGTAGGACAAGAAGCAAATGGTGGGTGATGGATGTCTGGAGGGACGCCATCTTTCTTTCCAAGCTTTGAGTTCCCATATCACTCTCTACTTGTCTGCAAGCATCTTTCCAAAGATCTCAGAGTTCTTTGCAAATATTCATCAAGAATTTTGCCCCCAGGAGCCCCTGGGTAACTCAGTCAGTTAAGCATCTGATTTTGACTTAGGTCATGATCTCACGGTTCATGGGCTTGAGCCCCACATCTGGCTCTGTGCTGTCACTGCAGAGCCCACTTCAGGTCCTCTGTCTCTCTCTGCCATCCCCTGCTTGTGCTCTCCTTCCCTCTCTCTCTAAAATAAATAAACATTAATTTCTTTAAAGGAATTTTGCCCTAGGTAACGAGCTGTAGGCTGAGTTTCTTCTTTCTCCCTAATGGCTAAACGTGTGGCTCAGATAGAGGTCAGCGGAACAGGAGTTTTATATTCTTCTTGCATTAACTAGAACTCTTTAAATTTTTTTTTACACTTATTTATTTTTGAAAGACAGAGAGAGACAGAGCACAAGTCGGGAAGGGGCAAAGAGAGAGGGAGACACAGAATCCGAAGCAGGCTCCAGGCTCCGAGCTGTCAGCACAGAGCCTAATGCAGGGCTTGAACTCACAAACTGTGAGATCATGACCTGAACTGCAGTTGGATGCTTAACCGACTGAGCCACCCAGGTGCCCCTGGAACTCTTTTGGCTGCAAGTGACAAAATATGACTAGAGATAGGATGAGCAGAAAGATCTGATTGGAAGAGTACAGGGTGTCCCTTTGATCCCGAGTTCAAGAAGAAGCTTTAGCTTCAGGAAGGAAATATCAGCAAAAAACCACAGTTCTGTAAAGAACCCAGGATGCCTCCCCCTCACCCCATGCCTTTTGTGCTGCTCACTCTCTAAGACAGGCTTCTCTGCTTCTCTCTCCACCTGGTGGGAAATGGCCACTAGTAGCTCCCCACTTGAAGTCCCCCTATTTCCAAGAATAGCCATCCTGATGGGAATGAGGTCCCACTTCCACATTCCCAGAGAAGAAGCTGGTGGCCCAGCTTAGATATGAGGCCATCCTGATCTGAACAAGTCTGGCCCTGAGGGTAGGTCTGATTGTGGCTCCTTCCCTTATAAGCAAAGGGATGAAAGAAGGGAGAGGGGCAAATCCCAGAAGACCAGGTCCTGGGTGGACAAGTAAACAGATGTCTGTATTTCCTCCTTCTGTGATGTGTGACGTCATTCACAGTCGTATGGCAATATTGACTAAAGCCACAACAACATGAAACTACACGCTCAAAAGTTAACTAGAGTCGAAAAACTTATACTAGGTCAAGTGAGCCAGACACAAAAGGATAACTGTCATATGATTCCAGCTAGAGAAGTCACATTCATGAGACAGATATACAACAGTGGTGACCAGGCCAAGAGGGGAGGGGAAGAGAATGTGGTTAGTTACTATTTAATAGCTATAGAGTTTTGGTTGGGTGTGATAAAAAAAGTTCTGGCAAGGGATGGTGGCCATGGTTGGATAACAGTGTGAATGTACTTAATGCCCCTGAGCTATATACTTAAGAATGGTTACAGTGGTAAATTTTATGTTATATAAACATATATAGACGGCAGACCTTGGATCCCCAAACCCCTACTCTGCCACACACCCGTTGTGTGACCTGGGGCAAATTTCTTGCCTTCATGTCTTCAACTGTAAAAATGGGGATCGTTACCATGTTTACCTATATGGTTGTCTTGAGGACGAAACGGGGGAACCCACGTAGACTGTTGTGCATGTCGCTGAGACATCGTACGGTACTCAGTAAATGTTAGCTTTCACTGTTACCACTCATCGTCAAACACGGCATCTGGAACATGGTGGAAACTCAGCGTTTGCACATAGATGAACAAAATAAGGGGAAAAAATAAAACTGTGTGTATGTGTGTATACTCCGTCAGTCAACACAAAGCAAATGGTTGCAAGATTGCAAGATTAAGTTTAAAAAGAAGGCGCATTGGCTGCCTATTGCACTTGACTGTGGCCTCAGCTTTGTAAAGGAGGTTATGAATATATTGTCTCTGGAGGAGGTTCAGGGAATGATAGACAGAGCCTTAGTGAGGACATTGCGGAAAGTTAACTAGCCATCCCACTCTGGTACATCTGCATAAATGAGGTGCCCAGAATGTCCCTTTCTGAGCATAGATTTTCATTCCACTTAGCTGCTACATCCTTTGGCTGTGAAGAACAGATTGGCACTTGAATATGTACATTGCGTTTAGATTTCCCCAGGGAAAGAGATCAATAGAGCCCCTGTTTATTTGCAGAATGATGGTTTAATTGTGGACTGGCTCTATCATCTTCAGCACTAGATCACTTGCCCTTTAGACCATGCTGCTGCTTAAGGTCCCTCCCTGAACTCCTTTTATTTTCGTTTGGAACCCCTCTGGCTTTTGAGGCCATAATATCCTGAACAAAATGCTCATTTCAGTAGAATGGGGGCTTTGTTCCCTATCGCAAACGTCCATCTTGGTGAAATGACTTACAACAGCTGCTCTGAGAAGTAAAATCTGATAGAAACAGAGTCTGCATAGATATAAACATAAACATTAGTTTCTATGGAAACAAAAGTTGCAGAATGATGACTAGAAGGCCTAAGAGCCTGTACTCCAGGAATCAGATGCTAAATATATAGCGAATGCATCCACTAGGGATCATACTAATAAACCCGAATTCTTTCTGAGAGTAGAACAGAACACACAGACGATTTTGACTAAAACGGACCCCACCTAGCAGAATCGATATGAGGGAGGGTGGCGTTTTCTGCCCCAGATTGAAACCACATTTCTTGTCTTAATTGAAAGCCTTGGGGCAATGAATTGTGCATTGATGGAATTCAGTCAACAATTATACCCACGGGTACTTCACTCTGGTGTCCAATAAAAGCTCTGAAGGCCTAATGAAGCTTTGAAGTCTCATGCTCAGAACAAAATGTTCCCAAGACCCTTATTAAATGGGCCCCATTCCTATGGCCCCAGTACCATGCATCCTGCCTCCGCATCTTCCGGCATCATTCTAGGAGTCCCTGAAGCAATCGTTATTCCTGAGGCCATAGGACCTTGGTTTAAATGGCATTGGAAATATGGTCCCAGGAGAGCCCATGAGTATTTATGCAAAGCCATCAGTTTGCACCGGACAAAGTCATGCATTCCATTTGGATAGGTTGAATGTCAGGTACCCCTAAGACAACCAATGAGAGCCAGACGATCTATTCCAGGTACTATTTCTGTGTAACAAATTATCCCCAAACTTAGCTGCTTAGAAGGATCTTTTTATTAGATGTATAGGTTCTGTGGATCAGGGATCAAGGCAAAGCAGAATGGAAATAGCTTGTCTCTGCCTCATGGTATCTGGGGCCTTGAGTGAGAAGATGCAACATCTGGGGGTGACACATGCCTAGGTGATTCAGTGACTGGAGGTTGGAGACATCTTGGGGTGCCACATGTCTGTCGGCTAATGCTGGCTGTCAACTGGGACCTCAGCTGTGGCTGTCAGCCAAATCCCCTTACTTGTGATCTCTCCAACTGACCCCCTCACTACAGCTTGGTGGCCTCAGGATAGTCAGATTTACGTGACAATCAGGACTCCAAAAACTAGTGCCAGTAAGGCCTTACGTGATGCAGCCTTGGAAGCTACCCACCAGTGGCATCACTTCCGCTGTATCTTGTTGGTATCAAGTAAGTTACTAAACTCACTTGATCCTGATTCAGTAAGAGGTTAAGAATTTCCAGGCACGGTTTAAAATTGCCATGACAAACTTTAAAATATAATAATAAACTACAGATGCACTTTAAGACTTTAATAAAACAATTTCAAACTTTAAAAGAAAACTCCCTAATTGATGGCTAGTAATTTTTGACCACAGCATAACTACATTACACTCAGTGTGTAGGGGACATTCACAGTACCCTAGTGAATCACCTAGTGCAAGTCCTGTCCACTAGCCAGCAACACCATATGATGTCAGTGCTTACCAGAAGAAGTGTTTAAAGAACCCAAGTGTCCAGGTATGCATCATCCAGCATTTATGAGGAGCACTTAAAGCCCAGGATAAGTGTAATTACATTTGCTCTTTGGACCTCTGCTATTCTCCTTTCATAGTCTGAGAAAAATCTCGGCCATAATAGTTACCATGGCAACAGCAACATCTGTAGCAGATCCAGCCCAGAGGATATTTAAGGAGCAGACAGGAGTGGATACCAACCTGGGTGCAAGCAGGAGACCAGAAAGGGTCTTCCGGGATCAACGCCTGCCTGTTCTGTCCTCTGAGAAAGCTGACAATGCAGAGTGGTACAAACAGACCAAATGGCTTATTGGAACCAGTGGAGGTTTGGTGCAAAGACTACAAAAAGTAGGTGAACAGGGCAGTGAGAAAGGAGAGGTGTATGGTGTAGCAGGAGACTCTATGATATGCAGAGGGTTTTAACAGCCTCTGAAGCACAATGTGCCACCCAAGGTATTTGAGAGAGCCCTTCATGACAGATAAACTCAGCAAATATTTATGAAAGGCCAGCTGTGCACCAGGCCCTATACTGGTGGCCTACACATTGCATTTGATGTGTTATTATATTCCTATAAATAAGGTCTGGCTGCCCCTATATAGTAGATAAAGGATATCGAAAACTCAAAGACGTGATTTAGCCAAAGTCGAAGCTGGGATTCAAGTACAGAGCTTTCCATCACCCAAGCTCACTGTCTTTCCACCAACCAATGTGGCATATTTATGGTTTATGTAGATGTGACACAGCTCCCCAAAGGAGTGGAACTGGCGTGGGCTTTACATGTGCTAGGCTTCCTTAGAAAAGGCTCCATCTGAGTTGACATTCAAGAGAAAGGCATGGAGTCTCTTAGATATGAGAAAGACTGGATTTTATTCTAAGAATAAAAGGATAAACATAAGTTCATTCATTCATTTTTAAATGATTCCCAGAGCTTCCACTGGGCACTAGGCCTATGCCAGACTCTGGAGATAAGGCTCACAAAGCTGTGCTGCCCATTTGCTAGAAGCAGGTGCAGAGCAAGGGAGCAGATAAAAAAAATAAATATACACTCACCTGATGAAGAAAGTAAAACATGATGCTGTGGTTAAGAGCTCTAAGAGATGAGGAAAGGGTCCTTTTTGATAGGGTGATCAAGGTCCTTTTAAAAAAATGTTTATTTATTTTTTAAAGAGAGCAGAGGTGGGATGGTGGAGAAGAGGATGAGCAGAGAGAAAGAGAGGGAGACTCAATCCCAAGCAGGCTCCACACTGTCGGTGCAGAGCCAGATGCAGGGTTTGAACTCAAACTACGGGATCATGACCTGAGCCAAAACTAAGAGTCAGACACTTAACCAACTGAGCCGCCCAGGTGTGCCTGAGGTCCGTTTTGAAGAGGCCATATTTGAGTAGAGACCTGTAGAATGAAAAGAGCAAGCCATGCAAAGAGCTGAAGGAAGGACACAGTGGAGAGAGGGAGTCATGAGCTCATTGGCCAGAAGTTGGAAAAGATTTAGAATATTGGTGGCCACCAATATTGGTTGCTGGGGTGAGTGAGAGAGTGAGAAGGTGTGAGATGAAACTAGAAAAGTAGCAAGTCTTATAAGCAGTGCCGCCAGATAAAATTCAGGATATCTAATTATACAGAGTATCAGATAAACAACAAACACTTTATTGGTATAAGTATGTCCCCAAGTATTGTATATGATTGTTGTCATTGTGCATTGTTTATCTTAACTTCAAATGTAACTGACATCCTTTATTTTTTTTTATTGGNTGTGAAGAGTGAAAGTTTGACTTCCTCTTTGCCAATTGTGATGCCTTTGATTTCCTTTTGTTGACATCCTTTATTTTTATTTGCTAAATCTAGCCACCCTACATGGGGAGCACTCAGGGATCAATTCTAAGAACAATGGCAAGTCACTGAAGTACTTTAAGCAGGGAGTGACATGAACTGATTTACATTTTTAAACCTATTCTGGCTGCTGTGCAGAAAATGAATTGTGGTACAGCCAGAGAAGCTGAAAGAGATTCTGTAGGCATTTGGCCAAAAGTTGCGTGGTGCCTTACATTAGGGGTGGCTATGGACTTGGAGAGAAGTAAACTGATTTGGGACATGCATGGGAGATAATGGATGGAGAGGTTTGGAGAGGAGGGAGTTGTAGATCATGGATGATTATTAGCTCCTAGAGGCGACCATCATCTGCTTTGTATGCCTAAGGAATCTTCTTAGATGTACAAGTTGACTTAACTAGCCCAAGAGGCATCTTTGGTGTTCAAGACACATGGTTCAAGACACACAAAATTTGGGATTTTGGTGCTCTTTGGTGACCCACCTTAGTTCTCTAGCCTTGGCCAACACTCTGTGAGTTGACCACTTACATTTTTAATCAAACGTCATGTACCTTAGAGTTCTTCAGGGGAATCCCTGTTTCCTTACTGCGTGTGACATTTATTCCCATTTACTCTGGTAGAAGCCAGAAATAGCAGACATACGGGGCTCTGGATATTTCCATTTGTCAAGCCAGTTCTGAAAGATGAGGTTACTTTAAAACCTGAGCTACCATGACCTTTACCCAGGAGAGACACAACAGTTCATTAAGTTCTTGTGGGCTTAACTAAGAGAGACAGGTACTGGAGCCAAGAAGAACTTATTAGCTGAACACAGCCTTCCATTGCCAGCACCAATCACTTCAGGGAGTAGAAACTAGTAAAAGAGAGTTTGGGGAAAGAATTTAGGGAACAAATTCTAAATATGGCAGAACCAAACAAAGAAGCAGTGTGTTCCTCGGGTCTCTGTGTCCCTTTCAAGACACTGTCCTTACTGTATGCTTTCACAAAGGCTGAAGAAATAATCACAACACATTTATCATTCACCGGGCGGAATTATTTTGGCAAGAAATCTATGCTCCAGAATACATTATACTCACTGACAACATATTCTGAAAAATGTAGATTTTTCAAAGCCGGTAGGTGCTTATGCAACCATGTCGGGCTAAGGGACTGAGTGATTATGTCATTATATGTGTATCAAATATTTTGGATAAATATTAAATGATCCACCAAGTCAGGTCTTGTTAATGCAGGGAGTGGAAACCAGCAGCTTCGACAATCACGTATTAAACGCCAGACTGAGGGGAGGCTGATTTCACTCGGGGCTCCTGAAGAAGAATTCATAATGTTCTGGGTGGAAGGCTACATTCAGCATAAATAAATACATTAGTTTAAACACTGGAATTCCGAAGAATGGAACAAAGCTGGTTATTCTCTCTGCATAACTTAGGCAGCAGGAGGAGACCACAGAACTTTTCTGGGGGTGTGGCCAGGGAGGAGATCAAGATGAAGCTCTCTCCCACGAAGAAACATGGAAGGCACTCTGCTTTTTTCCCTATGGGTGCAAATGCATGTTGACATTGACTTTTATCTCAGATGCTGTCAGATGTATGGAGTGTCCTTCTCCCTAGGAGCTCATACAGATGTGGCACTTAGGAGAACTTGCTGTGCATTCAGAGGGCACGAGGAGGGGGCTTATCTAAGACCTTATCCTCTGGCCGCATGTTCACATGGAGGGACAATGTGAGTTTGTGTCTAATTGATGGTTTAAAGCAGAGTTTCTCAGCCTCAGCACAATTGAGACTTGGGGACACATAATTCTTTGTTGTCAGGGGTCCGTCCTGTATGGTTGTAGGATGTCTAACAGATCCCTGGCCTTTACCCACAGGATGCCAGTAGCACTCTGCACCCAGTGTGGTGACTAAAAATGCCTCCAGAGATTGCATAGGTCTCCTGGGTGGAGTGAGAACCCCATTTGAGGACCACTGAGTTAGGGTGCGTGGTAAGATTCGGGACATCAGACTATCAGCATGTGACGACCCATTGACTCAAGAAAGGCACAGTGAGCACCAGTCAGCCCCAAACCCTTAATTTCACAGGCAACAAAACAGCCCCAGAGCAGTACAGGGTTGTAGCCAAGGTCACACAGGAGCTATTCTCTGCCCAGATTCCACCTCGCTGGGTTTATGAGAGAAATTAAGATGGGGATAAAGCCAAACAGCAGATCGCTTATTCCTCTTCATGGCAGTCCTTGTGAAGAGGTACAAGTTTCTTCGCATCTGGCAACGCTGACAGAGGACACCTTACACAGGTAATCAGGCAGGCTGTTCTCCCGCAGAGAGAAGCAACACACCTCTCTTTCTTGAGGCTGCAAAGCAGGNCCCCCCCCCCCCCCCCGCCCCCACCCAGGGCAGCCAACACAGCCTCCAAAATATCACACATGATTGAGTTTACTTAGAAAAGATCTCTTTACAGTTTGATGCCCTCATCTCGTTATGCATGGCGACGAGAACACCAGCCCCTCAGAGATGTCTCCAGGCGCACTCCTTTGCCCCTTTCCCTTGGAAGCAAGCCTGATTTCTTCCGCCTCTAGGAAAGAAGTGTGCTGGCCTCCCCTTTGGGCATTGTATATCTTACTGTCTTATGCCTTTATGTTAGCATCTCCCCTTCCTGTCTTTGTCTGGGAGGTTTCTCTGACTCCCACATTCAAAAGCAGCACCGGGGAGAGATTGTTCCACTTACCCATAAATCCCCAGTCTTTTGTTGATATGCTTCTGCATAAACCTGGGCCCAGACTCACTGGGTGGCGGGGAATAGTAGCCATTTTCATAATCCCCAACCCTAAAACCCCACAAGCCTGTGTTATACACCCAAATATTGTCAACCAGTAAGTCACCATCCTAAAGAATGGTCTGGTTTTTCCCCCTTCATAATGTGCAGCAGAGGGCAGAAAGAGAATCAGATTTATGAAATAAGGGACTGCAAGCCCATTTATTGAGCCCTGGTTAACAAAAGAGAAAATTTGATTATTATTGTTGGATATTTTATATAAACTAGATATTGAAAACATATAATAGTAAGCATTTTAAAATAGCGACCTTATTTCAACTTTACATTCTAAAATGATACTGTTATACAGGGTAATTACATAATAAATTTGTTAGGGGAATATAAAGCAATAAAAATGGTGGTAATGGTTTGTCATTTAATAGCTGAATTGTAAATGAGTTTTTCAGCATTAATGTAGCAGGTTGCTACAATTAGGAGACCATTCTTAGGGGCGTCTTTAATTTCTAAAAAAAAACTTTCTGAGGTTCAGTATCATTAATTTCCTCATTTGAGAATGCTACACATTTAACCATTTGAAGTCAGAGGGCACTGGGATTTTTGAGTAGTAAGAACTT
>NW_027532008.1:12532163-12604950 GCF_008692635.1 Crocuta crocuta | reverse complement strand
AAGAAAAAAAAAAACAGAAGAAAAAAAAAAAAAAAAAAAAAAAAAAAAGCAAAGGGATAGCAAGGATTTGTGCCTATATTAATAATTCCAGCGAGGCAGTCAGGGTAGTGTAGTGATAAAAATGCAGGGTCAACCCCTTACTGGTTGTACGGTCTTAACAAGTGACTTCCTCTTTCTGTGCCTCCTTCCTGAATCTCATTCATAAAATAAGACAAATAAATCAACTCTCCTGAAAGGGTTGATGTTGGATTGGGGTCATTGTTTCATGCTGATGGATTATATCAGATGACATATGCAAAAGACTTAGTCTGGCCTGTGACAGTGTGAGCTAAAGATACGATAATTACTGCTTTTGCCGTTGTCATCCTTCGTTCGTTCCTTTGCATGGTATCCCTTCCCACTCTGATCTTACCGTCTTTTTATCTTTTCATTCCATGCTATACCATGTTTCCCAAACTTTGTCCCTGTGTGTCCAGTGTTCTAGAATGAACAGAAATTAGAAATATTTTTTCCTAACACCCATCTGACTCTGGGCCATAATTTCCTCTCTTGCCAACAAAATCAGGAAGAAAAGCGAACCCTTTTTAAAAAAGTTTATTTATTTTTTAAGGGGCTGGGGGATGGGCAGAAAGAGGGGACAAAAGATCCAAAATGGGCTCCACACTGACAGCAGAGACCCCTACACGGGTCTCAAACTCACAAGCAGCGAGATCATGACCTAAGCAGAGGCTGGATGCCTAACCAACTGAGGCACCCAGGCGCCTCTGAAAAACAAACATTTTAATGAATGAACTTACACTATGAACATTCTTGCATGAGCTTGCTTAATCTTTAAAATACCCTAACAGACCTCTATTATCTTACTTTCAGATGACAGGGCCAATGAATTTCAGTGACTTGTCCAATGTTCCTCAGCTACAAGGTAGCAGAACTGGATTCCAATCTCGTGGTCTCCACTGGACCATACTCTCTCACTGAATGTCTGACATACACAGAACGTGGTAGGAGAGGTGGGGGCAGAGTGTAACCATGCAGGAGTCAGCAGGGCTCTTATTCCCACTGCATGTAGGAATGAGACATGCCCACAAATAAAGCATTTGGGAAATTCAGAAGAAGCCGAATCCTCAATATAGGATCCGGCTCCTGCCTCCCTCTGTCTGTCCTTCTGTCTTACTACCCTCTTACTGTGACCCACTCTACTGACCCTCTTTCTGGCCCTCAGCCATCCCAAGTCATTCCTACCTTAGAGACGTCACTTGGAGCCCTCATCTCCATGGGATCTTCATGGTTCTTTGTTCTTAAGTCTCAGCCATTCCCTCCTCTTGACATCTTACTGTCTATCCAAAGGCATCCCTCTCCCACCTCCCGTCCTGTTACACATTGCTCTGCTTTATTGTCTTCCAGGCAGTTGTCACATATATATGAAGTGCCTCTGCTCATGCATTGGCTTATGAATTGTTTGTTTTATATCTCCCAACTAGAACATGAGCTCCAAAAACCAGAATCTTGTCTGTCTTCTTCTGTCTGTCTTCACCCCTGCATCCCTATGGCCTAAATAGCACCTGGGAACATGGTAGATTCTCAACAAACATTTGCTGAATAAAGGGCTAATGAGAGAGTGACTGATAGTGAAGTGATTTTGTTGTGTCGGGGGGTTTTGTCTTCCGTGTTTGCAGCTCTGACTCTGTTCCCAACCATATAAGTTCCTTGGGGGCAGACACCATGTCATCCTGCCTTCATATTTCCAAGGGAGAAAAAAGAATCAACTCTTACTTCTCAGTTCCTTTCCTTCCCCTCACCCTTAATCTCATTTTTCTAACTGGGACCAGACTTCCTCTTTTGTTCTAGCTCCTTAAATTTTCACACATGGATTTTCTTGATGAGAAAAAGAAGTCAGCAAAATATTTTTTTGAATTACCTGCATTCTCTTAGACATAAGGAATCTAGCTGTAGTAATTATCTATTCTTTTGCCTGCCAAGCATCTATTTGCTACCCTAGATCCAGCCATACCTGAAACTGAGGCTACCTCTGGACTTTTCAATTAGTGAGGCAATAAAAAATTTATTTTTGTCACTTGCTCAGTTTGAGTCATTTGCAAGCACAAGGCTAATGCAGGAACCAAAAGTGATGCTAAGTCTGGAACCCATTGCCTCAGCACAGTCCATGGCTCACAGTATGAGCTTAAGCTCTTCCAGTTCTGCATAAACAGCATGTTGGCCTCCAACTATGAGAAAAACCTTAAAGCAAAAGCAGGAAATATTTGGGTAGAAAAGAGCATTTGTTTATCTTCCAGCTCATACCCGGTGGATGTGCAAGTCTAATCTCTTTTTAAAGGGCAGTTCTTTGGAACTGGATGCTGCTTAAATACCAGGCCCAGACTGCTGCCAAGGGGAACATCATCTAGTTATTATTTTTCAACAGCAGCGAAGTGGATGGATGGCTTCACATTTTTTCATTGCCATAAAACAACATAGACAAATGTAGATTGCTCTAGCTGTAAGGGTGTGTGCAGCACAATGTGAGTGAAAAAGAGGCAAGGAAATGAAGCCAACTTTGCCAAACACCTACTGTGTGTTTCAGAGCTAGTGATGGATGTTTTACATCCTTTAGCTCATCATATTTGGGGTCAGAGTCCTGGATTCAAGTCAAGATCTGCCACTGACTGGCTGCAAGACCTTGAACAAGCACTCAGCTGTTCCAATCTTTAGCTTCTTGATCTGTCAGGTGGAGTGGTACATATCTATCATTATTAGAGAACCATGTTCTACTTACCTGGAGTCTATTTGAAGGCATTTTTAAAGGAAAATAGGAAAGCATTAGCAACGTAAGCATCTTAGTGCCCCAGGTAATGAATTTGCCAAGGTAGAGATGACCTGCTTTCATCTCTTGGTCTACCATATTTGGGCTGACCAATACATCTTGCCATTGATATTGTGTGATGTTCCTCAGAAGAGCTCCAGCCCTGAAGTCACATAGACCAGCCCTCAAATCCTGGCTCCAGCGTTTGCATGTCACCTGTCCTTGGGCAAGCCTGTTTCCTCATCAGTAAAATGGAGAGAACATAGGGTTATTAGGTCAACGGAGTTAATCTATTTTGAGAGCTATACCCAGTACCAAGCCAATAACAGGTGTTCAATAAATGCTAATAATCAAAATTTTTGAAAGCCAAAGCTAGCACTTTTATTCAAATATGCTGTAACTAAAATTGCTGAGAACAGGTATGGGAGCACATCATCTGTGCAGAGACCCACCTTCTATGGTTCTCTGGCTCTTGGGACCCTGTACAACCTTAGCAAGTATCTTGCCCCTTCTGGGCCGCATTTTCTTAGCCATAACATGGAGGGGAAGAGATAGGGCAGGTGGAAATTAGAAATAACGTGAGTCACTGAGTCCCATTCAGCTCTGACTTGCCACAGTTCTAAATAATTGAGAATTAAATTTTTTTTTAATAATGAAAACAGAAAGTTTCTAGAGTCAAAGAAACAGCCCCTGGCTACACAGGTCAACATGGACTTCCATGAAGAATGAGAGAAGGACCCATGCATGTGATTGAAGATAGTTTTGAAGTATGAAAAGAAAGGAGGACTCCTCTGCTTTGCTTTAAATGGTCTTCAAGGCCAGTTCTTCAGGCAGAAATGCAGGAAGCATGACATAGTTGCAGAAGAAAAGAGGCAAAGAAAATGAAGTCCAGGAGGTGTGGAGAAAAATAGCTGAGAGCAGCGGAAAGAGCAAGGCTGTTAGGGGGCCAAGCAAGAGCCTCTAACGCATTTCTTTCATCAGCTGAGGCTTTTCCCTCTTGTGGGTTTTCCTGCCCCCGTAGTGTTCACTGCTCCTGTGGAGAACTGACCCGGGCCAAATCAGAGTCCATATTTGACCTTGAATTTCAAAAGGCTAGAACAGGGCTAGACCAGGGTACGAGACAGAAGATATGGAAACCAAATAGTGAGGATCCTCCTCTCTGGAGGGAAGGAAGAGTAAGAAGGAAAGCAGAGAAAATGTGGGTGTCAATAGGCCCAAATCAGGGGCCTTAACTTTGTATGACTCCAGGAAGTTCAACGAGTTTGGGGCATACCAGCCCAGAGATGGACCTCAGAGAAGTGGGAAGACCGGAGTCCCTTCTACCAGCACAGGAGGAATGTCTGAGCGGGGGTGGATGGGTCTGGGATAGCCCCGTTCCAAGTATGACACTGGACTCATCGAGTGCTCCCAGGGACCCACAAAGTCACAGGAAGGCACAGAAGCCGTGAGTGCTTCCCACGAACCCAAGATTCTGGTGTGTCCAATGTCATGCTGCAGGAGGTGACAGGAAGGTGCCCTGCAATTGGGGCAATTGGAGGAAAGGAGAACATAAAGCCACGGACATCCTGGTGACTCTAGAGGCTGATGCCACCATGGCACATAGATGACACAGCATCCAGTGGCATCCAGGCCTGGTGTCTGTTCATTCCACAGACATTTACCAGATGGCCACATGATTGGCTGGGCATGGCCAGACTGAGAACACAGCGATGGAGATGACCGTAACACAGTTGGTCCACGTAGTTTCTTCCCACCGGTGGCCACAGCCTGATGGAGGAGGTGGACGTTCCCAGACTGATAGAAATGGAATAGCAGACAGAACAAGCATGAGTGGGAAGAAGATAGTATGAATGAGAGAAATGAGCCCCAAATCTGCAGCAACCCCAGAAATGGTTGTGTGTGGACACCAGGCACCCAGGAAGGGGCGAGATGCAGGGGAGCAGATGGAAACACACACTGATTCAGTGTACCTGGCCATAAAAAGCAGCAGCTATGACACAACCATGTATGCACAGAAAACCAAATGAGAGTCCCACTTCCCAGGCAAGAACATAACCGAGGTGCTGAAGAGCACAGAGAAGCATGTTTGGCTAAGATTTGCCTCCCTTTGGATGCAGTCACCCTGGGAATTTCCCCAGGCAGAGACTGTAACTGAACTGAACCATTAACACATGTGATCATCCTCCAAAGCTCCCCCCGGATCTCAATTCTTTGGCACTAAACTAAAGGTGGTTTTGTTCTAGCACATGTTTAACCTGTCTCAACTAAAAATGAGCAGTATTCTGAAAAGAAAAGAACTGAACCAAACCAGAGGAGCAGAATGATCCCAGCACCTGTTCATTCATACAGTTCTGTTCCCTCTGACATGGTTCTGTCAGGAAGAAGGGACGTGGGAGAGACTGGAGCTGAGATACGTGCATTGGCCACTCTGAAGGGAGAGAAAAGGGAAGGAAAGAAGAATTAGCCTACTCTGGACTCCCCACTTCTGCTAACAGCCAACAGGCAAAGCCCAGATGAGCTCATGAGTGTCCAGCCACAGGATCATATGGGCTGTCAGTGCCAAGGGAGGAAGCATAGCCCGCAGGAGCGGGTGTTTTCTCGAAGCATCATTAGAAGAAATGGAAAGAGAGACCATACTTGAGGGACAGGGGTCTAAGAATGCCCCCAGGATGCAGGTCAGCATGAACTCTGACATTTCCAGAGGCACCCGTGACTTCACTGGCCAATTCCTTTTTTTTTTTTCCATGTGCCCAGTATGGCATTTTAAGAGAAATGTTGCCCCCATGGCATTTAGGTCTCTGAAACCTTTAGAATCATGTCTGTTGTCATATCATTTCATTTGTGATCTCTTTCCAGAGCCAAAATGGAAAATGAAAAACAGGAAAAAATAAATGTGGACATCATGAACTCATGATTCAGTCAGGCTGGGACTTTTAGCAAAACATGAGTCCTGTAATGCTGTGAAATCAAATGAGCTCTTTCTTCTTCTAAGCACCACACGGTCTCTACTTGAGCCTCTTGTTGATCGTACACCATCATGGTGCATCAGATCAGCACCATGGAACAAGTCAAGAGAAACACTAGCCAAGCACCTGGCTTTGAACTGAGAACTGAGGACCACCTACCCTCAGTAAGAGAGTGACCCAGGACTTTGAGTTGGCTTCATCCTGTTTTTCTTTAAAGTTTAAAGTTTTCTTTAAAGTTAAATGACACGTGGTAACTGAGTGTTTGCCTTTAATCACCCTTTAGTTGAGGGTCAAGTGACTACAGCACAGTTTGGGTTATCAGAATTGATTTCTTTGGCAAATGTACACTGAAGACTGTGTTTCTTAAGTGGCTAAAAGTGCACCATAAAAAGAAATTCATATGTGTAGACATCAGCACATTTCAGTGAGTGTTGCAGCTAAATTTGAAAGAATGTGCACTTTTGAGATGTCACATGTAGATGCAAATTTGTGTTAAGGATTGTACATTGAGCTGTTATTCGAAATCTTTTGCTCAGGCCTTCTCCACAAAGAGTTTCAATGACAGAAAAATAAATAAGGAGAAACTCACAACCCTATTTGCACAAAAATCTCCATCCCTTGTTGGCAAGTTTTTCTTACTCCCACATTAACTTCATTTATTACGCAAGATAGAATTTTCTGCTTCTCTCTCAAATACAGTCCTGTCTTCCACCATCTCTGCATTGTTCTCCCCAGGAAGATCGCTGTAACTGACCTCCCTTAAAGAAAAATAGCTCTGGGGCGCTTGGGTGGCTCAGTTGGTTAAGCGTCCGACTTCGGCTCAGGTCATGATCTCACGGTTTGTGGGTTTGAGCCCCGCGTCGGGCTCTGTGCTGACAGCTCAGAGCATGGAGCTGTTTCAGGTTCTGTGTATCCCTCTCTCTCTGACCCTCCCCTACTCATGCTGTCTCTCTCTCTCTCTCTCAGAAATAAATAAAACATTTAAAAAAGAAAAAGGAAAAATAGTTCTGCATCCCATACTCACAGAAGCAAGCCATGTGAGACCTAATTACCCCCAAAGTGACTTGTTGGTCACAAACATTTGCTCTTTACAGTGGAGGCTGGTGCAGGTTGGAAGATTGGAACAGATATGGTATCTTGCTGCTGCTGCTGCTGCTGCTACCACCCAACTCTCTTTTAACTTGACCATGATCCTAACAATTAAAGGTATCAAGGATCAGGCTTTTCAAAAGGCTCGCCTGCAAATCTAAACCTTTTACAATATACAGTTTGGTGTCTTGGATTAGGAAGGAATTCTTGGTGGTATTTTAAAGCCTGGTTTTCAAGAGTCTCTCATGGTTGAATGCTGAGAACAAACTGAGGACTGATGTGGGGGGGGGTGGAGGGGAAGGGGGGTGATGGGCATGAAGAAGGGCACTTGTGGGGATGAGCACTGGGTGCTATATGGAAACCAACTTGACAATAAACTATTAAAAAAATAAAGCCTATTTTTAATAAATGGCCCAAAAGAGAGGAAACACAAGTGTATATTGATGCAGACTGCCCATCCTTTGACATGAGCCATAGAATACAGAGGGTAACTACAGAAAAACAGTGGATAACGTGTCCACAGTTACCTGGACACTTAGTGTGTGTGGGACAACTCATGACGAAAATATAGATCTTTGTTTTCAGATGTAAAAGGAACAAATGAATCACAGGTCATAGATACAGGTATGGAATAGGAATCAAATCTTATTGCCTTCTGAACAGCTTACTTTCAGTGGTGACTCTCCCATGGCATCATGTAGGCAGGAAATTCAACCTCCCTAATTCTCAGAGCACCCCAGCCCCAACCTCGAGGGTCTTTTCCTGGCACTGAGGTGCTGGGAGGGCCTTCCCCACCCCCTCTCCATCCCCCAACTCCCCAGCATGTACTAGCTGTGAGTTGCCAGACTACACTGGTTGCCATGGAGACACACATTGTGCCACTCTACTGGTCCCTTCTTGTCTGGGGCTGCTGCTCCCACCCTGCACGTGGAGGCTGGGGGACCCTGGCAAAGCTGGGAAGCACCTCACCCTGCCCCTTGCATGCTCACTGCTCCCCTGGGGCCGAGCCCTGTTGGGGAGCAGGGTGCTGGTTCCCCAAAATCTCAGAATGTTCTTCTGCTTTGGTCCAAGGAAATAGATTTTTATTCAAAGACTAGCCCTCCCTCTCTGTTTGTGTTTTTCTTAGAGGTACTCCCTTCTCTCTCTCCTCCTAATTGTCCACCTCTGTGATTTTAAGTTGGCAAACCAAAGCCAAGAAGAGAATGTCAGGGTGCTGGGTGGCTCAGTTGGTTAAGTGTCCAACTCTTGATCTCAGCTCAGGTCATGAGCTCACCACTTGTGAGACTGAGCCCTGTATCAGGCTCCTTACTGACAGTGGAGCCTGCTTGGGATTCTCTGTCTCCCACTCTCTCTGCCCCTCCCCGACTAGTGTGCTTGCTCGCTCCCTCTCTCTCTCTCTCTCTCTCAAACTAAAGTTTAAAAAGAGAGAGAGAGAGAAATGTCCAGCAGACAACTCTGTCTCCCCACCCTCCCCTGAGCCTCCCATCCCAGAACTTGTGACCTATTTCAGGGATAGTAAGAGGAGAATAGAGAAACAGTAGCCAAATACATAAATAGGTTTCCCCAGCTATCTGAAAGTAGGGTGGTGTTTCTGTGAAAACTTCCGTTAAGTCAAAATGGCATAAAGTGAAGAAGCAATTACCAGTAATTTATATGGAAAAATTTCAGAGTGTTCCCAGACTCAAAAAAATAACCTCTCTTAGGCTTTTCTGATGCCTTAGGACACGTCTTGCTAATGGATGCACAGAATAAATGGAGATAAAGCACAGATGCTCCCAGACACATTTCAAAGATATGTCGGCTGGATGCTGACATGCTGAGTGTAGTTCCCAGGGAAGGAGCCTTGGTGAGGCCACTCTTGCAGTTCCTCTGGGCGCACACCGCCCCTAGAAGGGCTCGCTGAAAAACAAATGCTGAACATTGGTTTTGCTTTTTACCTTTTCTCATACAAACAAAAATCCTCTCCGGATTTTTGGTACTAATGTAGCAAAACCAGGTACTAACGTAGGTCTTCCTTAAAACTAAGTAGTGTAACTTGAACTACTGAGAAGCAGGAGACACCTGTATACATGTACATATATGGACATATTCATGTATAAATACATACATGCACATAGAGAGGCACAGATATGGAGAAGGAAGTGGACATATACATGCATTTATTTCAGCCCCGCAAGCATTACAAGGTTCTACATCATTGCAAGGAGGGGGAAACTCAGTGTGTTCTTTTCCTCACTCAGTGTGTTCTTTTCCTCCACCGTAACCAATAGCCTTCACATGCATTCCGGCACTTTCTCAGCTTAGTCCCATAGCTTCATTCCTCAGCTAAATATTTCATTGCGCATTCCATCTGCCTTCTCAAATCTTAACTTTCTCTTCAGTGCCCCCACTTAAGTGAAGCAAGGAGAAGCATGGACTGGTAGGTCCTAGGGCTCAGAAATCTACTGGTCACAAACATCATGCAAGGTCCTGAGGCTGCACAGAATGTGCTGGCCACACACGTCAGACAAATTGAGCAGTTAAGGGGAAGCAAGTGTTGTATTTTGAACGTGTATATCCCAGTGGCTCACTAGATGTTATGTCTCCAGGGTGTTCTCCAGGAAGCATGGAGTCAGGATGAGAGACAAGGGCTCTGAGACGGTAACCAGCATTCGAGCTTTTCCATAAAGGAGCTTATGCCTTAGAAGAAGCCCATTCTCCAGGCTGTCCCTAGATTTGCTCATCTCTAAAAGTAGAGGAATGGACCAGTTGATCACCAAGTCCTCTTTGGCTTTGATAGTCTTTGGTGCTAGCCTACTCAAATAGACAATATTGTTCAATACCTTTTTATGGTGATTAAGGCACCTGCTCATTATATAACTGCAAACCTGGCTGAGCTTAAACCCCTTGGCATGTCAGCCTGCCACAGCTGTGCCTTCACCGTCCGACTCTATAAAACCCAGCAAACTTTATACATATTAAAGTTTAATAGCAGCCCAAGAGTGAGAAGGTGAAAGAATTGCAAGGCATACCTAAGGGGTGTTTTATTCATATTGATTCTCATATGTATGATAAATAGTTCCTGTGCCTGACTTGTGATGAGAACAGGTTCTTAAAAACCCCAGCAAAGGGAGCCCATAAGGAAAACGGAAACCTTCTACCATAAAGAAAGTGCTAAAATATTCATATATTTCTTTGGAGGCCCAGCAGGGTATGGAGAGAGCCAGCTATTTTCAACTTGGCCAGACACACTTACCTCCAATGCTCTCCTACAACCCCATGCTGGACAGATGCTGAGCAACATAACATGGATTTTTGAAGAGCAGGCCACCCAGGAGGGGCACTGGGCAGATGATATGTGGATGTGTATCTGGGTTGTCACACATGTATGTGTGCTGACGTGTTTGAATGTGTGTATGCATGTGTATGAGTGTGTGTAGAAGTATATAAATACATGTATAGGAAGGTATAATAGCCAACTATGAAAGCTGTGTTCTAATATATTGCTTGAAAGCAGGTTTCTTTTTTATCATGCAGAACAGAGATTGGCAAGTAAAGGGTAAAGATAGGAAATATTTTAGGCTTGTAAACCATCAGGTATCTGTTGCAAATATTCTACTGGCCGTTGCAGGGCAAAAGTAGCCATGGACAACATGTAAACAAATGAACGTGCTTGTCTTCCAAGAAAACTTGATTCATGGGCACTGAAATTGAAATTTCATGTAATTTTCAGGTATCACAAAATATTAGGCTTTTTAACATTTTTATTCACCCACTTAAAAACGCAAACACTGTTCTTAGTTTGCAAGTTATACACTTGCAAGAGCTGACAGGCTGGATTTGGCCTAGGGCCGTAGATTGCCCATATATAATTTAGCATGCCATTCCCATAGGAAAATAAATGATTACGGATATTGTCTGGGTTATCAGATCAATCCACAAAGGTCATCTTAGTCCATGAAGAACCCGAAGTATGAAGAACCCGAAGTATGGCGTACACAATAACCAACATTACTGAGTGTTTATGTTTGGCATTGGGCCACGTCCTTTATATGCATTACTTCCCTTAATACTCAGTACAGTCTTGGAGGGAAACAGGTTGAGAGAGTTTAAGTGATTTGCTCATCTCAGCTAAGAAGCTGCAGGGCTGGGATTTGACCCAAGTTCTTAGGATCTTAGATCCATGATTTAGATAGCAAGCCTACACACCGGATTATAAAGTTGGGGGGGCAATGCCTGGTAGCTAGTGGGCCCTCAGTGCATGTCAGCTATCCTCACTGTCACCGTTATTACTATTTGTACTACTTCAGCACTGGTAAATTGCCACTTAGGATGCCATTTGTTCAATCAGAGTTCAAATGTGGAATGCCCCAGACATTTCTCCTTCCCTGGCTTTCAATATCTGCGGTGCCATTTTGCAGGAAAGGATGGAAATTCTTCCGAGTAGGTAGGATTGACTCTTCAGTTACCCACTCTCTTGCTTCTGCTTAAGAGCAGACAAGCCAGTCATTTCCAAGTTGCTCCAAATGAGGAACAAGGAACAAAAGAGAACTGCCTTTGCCACAGAGTCTGGGGGAGCTGTATTTGGACCCCCTGGGGGCCCATTCCTAACACTGAGCTTTTGGCAATTAAGTATCAAGGAATCAAGCCCTCATATGTAGACATGCGTTACAGCCATGGACCAAGTCCACTGGGTGTTTAAAATGGCACATGCCATCATACCATCATCAGTAATATTTTAGTATCTGTGCAAGCTACAAAGTTTGCTGAGAACAAAGGACCCTTGTGGTCAGCCACAGACAAAATTGACAAGTTGAAATAGATGAAGATGTAAGTGAATATCTTTTGTCCCTCTTTCCATTTTTATCTCCCTGCTCTTGGCTGTAGTCTTTTTCCAGGTTCCTAGTGGGTCTTATTTTTGAAGTATCCCTCGCTTCCTCTGTCATCGTGGGTACCAAAAACCTCATTCTGCTGGGGCCATTTTCAGACATCAGGAACCACATCATAGTAAGATAAGGGAGAGCATCTTAGATTTAAGGTGTTCTCCTCCCCTCCCCTCCCCCACACCAAATCATATCAATCTTGAAAGTGATCCGCTCTTGGTGTAATTTGGGGCAACATGGCAGGCTGCTAGGGGAGATGTTGTAGGGCTGAGCTCTTGCTAACATCTTCATGATAATTCCATCTAATTCGTCTAGAACGAAGTCTAATCCACCTCTTCTATGTCATTGATGGAATTAGGAATGTTAATGCTTGTGGGCCAGAATCTATTATTGCATGAGAAACCATCCTCAAATTTAACACATTAAAGCAATGTATTCTTATGTCTCATACTTTTGTGGGTTGACCGAGCTCAATAGGATGGTCCTTGCTTGAAGGTCTTTCATGAAGTTGCCTTAAAATGGCAGCTAGGGCTGGAGTCATCTAAAGACTTCCTCACTTTCATGTCTGGTATCTGAGCTGGGATGGCTACGAGTGTGTTGTCTGAACCAGGGTTTATTCTTCTCTCCATGAAGTCCCTCCATGAGGTTATCTTGGGCTTCCTCACAGTATGACAACTTTAGTATAGTCAGACTTCTTCCTGGCAGCTTGGGGCTCCAAGAGCAAATGAGATGGAAGCTGCCAGTCTCTTATGGTATGAGCCTGGGAACTGGTACAGCATCATTTTCTCCATATTCTATTGTTCTAGCAGGCTAGCCACCCCCCCAACTGATTCAAGATAGAGGGAGAGAGACCCCACCTCTTGATGGAAGGGGTGTCAAAGAGATTGTTTTATTTAATCTACCACAGATAGGATAAGAACTCAAGGAGTCATCTTATTCAACCCCTTTATAAATGCTATCCAATCTGCTTTAGCAGCTGGCAGAGTCCCACCCCTTCCAGAAACATCTACAGCAAATGAGGACTCATTGGTGTTCTGGAGCCACCGGTTCCAACTCGGGCATCTCTGTCTCTTAGAAAATTCTTTTTTCACAGTCAGTGAGGATCTGCCTCATTCTAACGTCTGTCCATGTATTCTATTCTAGTTCTTGGAACTACAAAGAACACTCCTCCTACCTTTCCACATGATACTCCTTCATATATCTGAAGATGGTTCTCCCCCTCTGCTGAGCCTCCTTTTCTCCAAGCTCTTCATCCCCAGTTTCTTCATTCATGTCTTGGGTGACATATTATCATTCTTCCTCCACAGCCACTTCTGTCCCCTGATCAAGCTCCATCTTCCCCATGGCACTCTCATAGTCTGATGCAAAGTTCAAAACAGGAAACCGATCAGTCAGAAGCAGGCAGACTTCCTCCCTCCCCATCCATGGTACCACTTGTCCCTTAATGCACTTGTAACAAGGATAATATCTTTTGAAACATATTAATCTGCTTTTCTTTCCCATGCCTCCTCAAACATTACCATTCAATAGAAGCATCCAACACCCCGAGGGGAGATTAGTATTGTCATAACAGGAATGCACAGAGGAGGAAAAAAAAGAGCCACTGTTCAGCTTTTGATTTCCAGTTTTGGATTTTTTGTTTTTTTTTTTTACTCTACAGATGTATTAGGAGAAACACAGTTCTTCCCTACTCTATATGTCTTCTTTACTACACACACAGAACACTTCCCTTCTGACACTTCTGGTCACCGAATGTGGGGTGAGGCTGAGGGTTCCCATACCAAACAAGTCTATGACCTCAGCTGGGTGTCCAACAATTCAACTCAATTCTGACACTGTCTACCTGGAGATCCCACAGGTTAAGGGCTCAGTCCCACAAGACTGCCTCCCCCACTTCAGATGATAATCACAAGCAGTAGGTCCCCAGGGTACCTACAACTTCTGTATAACTTGGCTATGAATCAGAGGTTCCCATGACCTCCTTCCCTCTGGATTTGATTATTTGCTAGAATAGCTCACAGAACTCAGGGAAACGCTTACATTTACCAGTTTATTGAAGGTTACGATAAAGGATACAGAAAAAGAGCCAGATGAAGAGATGCATAGAATAAGGTCTATGGAGGGTCCCCAGCACAGGAGTTCTGCCCCTGTAGAATCAGGGTGCATCATGCTGCCTGTGTGGATGTGTCCACCAGTCTCCAAACCACACTATTGGGATTGTATGGAGACTTTATCATTTGGTGTGGTCACCCCTCCCTTCTTTAGAGACGTGTGGGGTGGTGGGGATGAAATGTCTAAGCTTCTAATGATAGCTTGGTTATTCTGGTAACCGGTCCCCATCCAGGAGCCCACCCAGAGTCTGCACAATATAACAAAAGATGCTCCTGGTACTCTTACCACTTAGGAATTTACAAGGGTTGGGGCGCCTGGGTGGCTTAGTCGGTTAAGTGTCCGACTTTCGCTTAGGTCATGATCTCGCGGTTCGTGGGTTCGAGCCCCGCGTCGGGCTCTGTGCTGACTGCCAGCTCAGAGCCTGGAGCCTATTTCAGTCTGTCACTCCCTCTCTCTCTGACCCTCCCCTGCTCACGCTGTCTCTCTCTCTCTCCTAGAAATAAATAAAACATTTAAAAAAGAAAAAAAAAGGAATTTACAAGGGTTTTAGGAGCCCTATGGCAGGAACTGAGGACGAAGACAAAAGATATATTTCTTACTATAAATCACAACATCACAACATTATTTCAAGATAAGGGTATCAAAATATAGGTTTTGTGAGAGAGAAGGGTGTCTTCTAGATTCTAGAAAACCAAATATGTTTGATTTAGAGTGTGAAGTGTTCTCAAGGCCAGCACTGGGAGGACAGAAGAGATGAGAGAGGAAGGAGGAGCTGTCTGTAGATAGGATAAGGAAGGCCGTCCTGTGATGGAGAAGGATAGGGGAAGGGGGAGGAGTAGACACAGCCTGGTGTCAGGAACAGCTGGGGGAGGGGGGAGGGGAACCCAGGTCTCACTGCTCATCCTTGTCACTCGAGCACAGACAGGGCCACTCCAGTCCTGTTAGAAACACTCCATGTCTTACCATGTAACTACTTAGGCAGAAGGTTAAAAATGCCCAGTGAAGGTCTAGGTGAGTGGACCAGGAGCTGCTTACGGAGCCATACACTCATGTCACAGAAACACCCAGGCCATCCAGGAGAATGAGTGGGATCAGAATAGAGCATATAGAATGTGGGACCTTATGGCCAAACCCCAGGACAGTAATCGCAGTAGGTGACAGCACAGCACCCAAAAACCCAGATGACACCAGCTGTGGCTCTGGTGCCCCCAATACTGGAATCCTAGGGGCCAGGTGAAGCCAATGGAGAACAGCAGGCAGACCGCCTTTTCCAATATTAGCCAGGAGGATAGGTGGGCTCCCCTCTGCCCCAATACATCCCGGAAACAAGAAGCAGGAGCAGAAGAACAATGAAAAATGGCACACTTACCCAAAGAAGACTGACTTGACCCCCACGGGCCTGCTCTACAGATTAAGACAGACAGAGCAGGTACGATGCAGATTATATCCTTCACTGCCATCATGGAATGCAGTCCTCCTGAGCAAGATATGGACATTTAAAGAAAGCCACTTTTTTTTTTTTTTTTTTTTTTTGCACATCTGAGTGTAAATCTTCCACCCCTGCAGAGTCCAAGACCCATTTTTGGCAGCCAACTGTCCAACACATCATTTATGGAAACTCCCTGTGAGCAGATCCAAACGCATCTATCTTGAGCTGAGTTTCTCCCAGGCTATCAAAGATAGAAACAGTTGTAGAATTTTCCCTCCCAGATATTGGAGATCCCATGAGATCACCAGGCAAACCAATATAAAGTGGCAAATGTACCTTCTCACCTAAAGGCAAGTTGACCCCCTATTCTCAGAGCCTAGGATGATCCCTCTCACCAGATGATGGCACAAGAGATGGCAGACTATGGGCATTCGGTCTATAATCCGATCAGCCCTGTGGGGCCAGCATCTTAATCCAGGAAATGTTTCCTGAGATTCCTCTAGGTGAAGTCGGGGGTGAGAGGGAAAAGGTGGGAGAAAATGAGGGTTTGGCAGGTGGAGTACAGCGGAAGGTTGTACGGTTTACAGACAGGGTTTGTACCCAACTTGGTAACTAAAAATTTGGTTAATTTACTTTATCTTTCCAAGCCTCCTGGTTTTCTTTCTCTTTAAGAGATTTTTATCATCATCATTACCATTCAAACGACCTGATATGTTCAACTGAACAACAAGAGAAGCTTTAAAACTAATAATAACAAAGAGATTTCTAAGGGGTTGCAATTTTTTTCAGATACATCTTCTTAAAGCATTTTGGGGAGTGATATCCAAACTGTGTTCCATGGAGCCCCAAGGGTCCCTGGAGCCTCCCCCTTGCGCAAGGGGGATGAGGTGCGGGAGGTGCTGGGTTCCCACCTCCCATCGTGGTTTCAACCAGAGCAGCGGCACAGTTTCTACTGGTTTCACGTGCCCTGCCTCCATAGAATAGACTCCCCAGCTTTAAAAAAAAGTCTCTCTGCCCCTCCCCTGCTTGCTCTCTGTTTCTGTCTCTCTGTCTCTGTCTCAAATATAACATTTAAAAACCCATAAAATTTTTTTAAAGTATGGAAATGTACTGATTTCAGGAAAGTGGTATGAAGAAAGCCAGTGCCAAGCTGTCTGTGGACATGGCAGCCCCCCATCCCTCTTTGAACAGCTTGCCATCTTCTTTGCTCCTACCTTCCGCTCTGCCAGCTGCCTCCCTGACTCACTGCTCAGCCACCAGAAACAGTGTCCAGCCCCACGTCACCCCTCCAGCACCTCAGGCCCGGGGTCCTCAACCCAACTCTCCAGAACCACAGACCTACTACCCTCACCCCCAGTGCCTAAGCTCTGGCATGACTCGACAGGAATTGGAGAGAAGATTAAATTCACAGTCCAGGGACATTCTGGAGACTTGTGCCTTATTTCCAAAGGGCAACAACCATCATTATGCTTAAATGAACTGCTTTCCTGGCTGAAAACATGTATTTTTTAAAAGCTTAATTCTTCTCCTTTCTCCAAAATGAGAATCAAGTTATAACTGTGGCCTGGCACCTTGAGAGCGTTTCCTTTTTTATACTTCATAGAATCCTTAATAATACAAAAATTGCCCAGAGCATTTCACACTGAGTTATGAAGTCATTAACATTTTCGGGATAAACACAATACCCCAGGACAAGTTATTAGCCATATAGTAGTGGGGAAAAAATCAGATACATTGAAAAAGCCTCATGTCTAGCGACTGCAGGCAGAAAAATTCACCTGCTCCTAGTTAAAGGAAGCAGAGGCAGCTCTCTGCATCCCACATGCCGACTGGGTGGCCTTTTCTCAGCCAACCAACTCAGCATATTGGATATTGGTAAAATCTTAAAGAATCAGCATCTTGATGTCCCAAGGCCAGCAATCTTTCCAAACTCATTGCTCTGCATCCTGCCTCAAGGTTCCTGGTATTTATGATCATGTCGGCAACAAAATGGCTGTTCCCCCACACACCACAGTCTATTCAGACCCATAACAAATTTTATCTAGCTGTGCTGTTTGCTTTCAAATTAGCAGGGGAATCCATCATACATGCTCTCTACTTCCGACGCCACTTCCTCTGTTTCCACCTGTCCTTCACAATTACCTTCAAGTGCCACTGGCTGCGTGGAGATTTCTAAAAGGCTAGGACTCCTATTTCCTCTCCTTTTAATAAACAACTGTGGTAGATTTTACCAGGAGTTTTCTTTTGGGGACTTCAGCATACTGTACTTTGATTATTCTTTAATTCTGCTCACACACAAGAATTATGGTTATGAAAGAAACCCAGGGGAATTGGTCGTTCAGACTTGCAATGAAGCATCCTTGCCTCTAGCTGAATCCTCAGCCAACAAAGATAAACATTCATGAAGTTTATAGATGGTCTCACATGTTCTGTTTCTTTATGGGTTTCTCTCAGCTGGGCTGGAGGTGTCTTTCCCTAGATCCTTTCCTTTACTACTCCATGGAGCCTTCCCAGAAGGAAAAGACGAGAAGAGTAGTGTGTCCTAGACAAGAATAATCCCTTGCCCCACCCTGTCCATCTACTGCAGATACCACTAATTCACATGGTGCCCTTTACCACTGAGCCTAGACTCAGCTTCAAAGGGGCACACGCACTCCCAATGTTGATAGCAGCACTACCAACCAGATCCAAATTATGAAGAGCCCAAATGTCCATTGACTGATGAATAAATAAAGAAGATGTGGTATATGTACAATGGAACATTAGTGATGAAAAAGAATGAAGTCTTGCCACTTGCAACAATGTGGATGGAGCTAGAGTGTAAAATACTAAGTGAAATAAGTTGGTCAGAGAAAGACAAATATATGATTTCACTCATATGTGAATTTGAGAAACTCAACAGATGAACATAGGGGAAGGCGAGAATTAAGATAAAACCATAAGAGACTCTTTTCTTTTTAATTTTTTTATGTTTATTTATTTTTGAGAGAGAGAGAGCATGAGCAGGGAAGGGGCAGAGAGAGAGGGAGACACAGAATCTGAAGCTGTCTGCACAGAGCCCGATGTGGGGCCCGAACTCACAAGCCTGTGAGATCATGACCTGAGCCAAAGTTGGACACCTAACTGACTGAGCCACACAGGTGCTAAGAGACTCTTAAATACAGAGAACAAACAGGGTTGCTGGAGGGGAGGTGGGTGGGAGGATGGGTTGAATGGTGATGGGCATTAAGGAGGGCACTTTTTGGGATGACCACTGGATGTCATATGTAAGAGGTGAATCACTGGGTTCTACTCCTGAAGCCAAGACTACACTGTATGTTAAGTAACTGAATTTAAATTTTTTTAAAAAAGCCTTCTCAACAGAATATTTCCAATTACTGTTGATACATGATTAAAAACACATATTCCAGCTCCAGTGCAGTCCCTGGGAAGCAACCCAACTCCAAGTGTACATGGCTCTTGAAAAGTCAATTAAAACTGTAGCACTGTCTAAATAGCAGGTTTCCACCTCTAGCCACTTATGACATCCCCCAAAATGCCATACCCTCTTTCCTAGGATGAGTAGCCAATAATAAGGACTCTAGCCCATGGGATTTTCAGCAAGTGCCAATACAATTCAATATTCCTAATTCTCTGCACATTTTCACCACTATATTGGGAACTCTCTTATGAAAGGGACCATATCCCATATTCCCCTTTGAGCCAGCACTGAATTCATCTTCCTCAACCCTACTGACATTCACCTCCATTTCACACCAGCCACATTTTTCTCACATGACTGTACTCCTCACTAGATCCTGAGTCTGGGCTCCCCTTTCCTAATGTCAGCCCCCTTCTCTTTCATTCAGTGAACAGACTCTCTGTCTTCCCTGGGACTTCTCATTGTTTGATTGATCACCTATGTCTCTCCTATTCAGAGGCCACAGATTTGCCAGCCTACCTGAACTCCAGAGCCACCCTCTTTGGTATTTCCCTTATCAGGATCCCAGATTCTGTCCTACCAGCCCCTTGGCCATTTACTGTGACAATCCCCAACACCCCTAGAGCCCCGTCTTGTCTCTGTAGAATTGATGACTTTAGACACAAGACATTACCAATGGGCTGGTATCCTGTGTTGATCTCATGCACTGGGACCCCACGACATGGAATTCATCATGTTCTCATAGTGAAAGAAGTATCCTAGACTGCTGCTGCTTCTATGCTCTGGAGAATCCACTGGGGCTCTTCTCTGTTGCACATTTCTGAGACACCTCAGCCTGTACCTTCACACTCCACAATTTGCTTATTACAATGTTGAGAGTGATCATCTTCGTCTTACAGAACTCAGCCATCAACCGAAGACAAGGGTAACCTGCTTTCCCATTGTGGGACCAAACCAGGAACCCAGATCTCCGAGGCAAATTGATGGACATAGAATGGCCTATAAATATGTGTTAAATGGGAAGACCAACGCTCTCTGAGCCAGTCAAAGCAATCTCTTAATTGACTGGAACTGGAAATCCCTAATCACTGGGGCAGGCTAGAGAGGGAGTCAGCAGCTGTGCAGAGGCTCTCCTGTTGGCTTGAGCAACATGCAGGCTAGAGCATCAATCTCAACCTCATCTCTACATGAACCACAAATAATTTGTTATTAATAATAACCAAAGGTGCAACACTGAGTAACGATATTTTTCTCTTTCTGCTCTAAAGCATTTGGAGTTGACTTAAGGTTATCCATAGGTAGTGCCCTCCTAGTCTTTCTTATTTACCTGTACTTTATGACTGAGAAAGGACAGGGAACACCTGTGCCAGAGGGTTGCTCATGTGAATGTCCTTCATCACATGTGTGTGGGGAGAGAGGATAAGGTCTCAGAGGCTCTGGTACCAGTTTGTTGTTTAAGAGGTTGGGTTGATCTACCCTTTGGAGAAGAGACAAATGGCTGCCAGGTGTATGCGTCTTACAGCTAGGCTCCTCTGGAGGCACAGATGATCACTCTCAACATTGTGACAGGCAGGTTGGGGTGTATGAAAGCCCAGGTGGAACAGCAAAGAGCACAAAGTTTCTCTACAAGAAAGCTGAAGTTCAAGTTGGCCACCTGGTTTCTATCAACCTCTTTGGTGTTCTGTCCCTTCCACACTCTACCATCTCTTGGGTACAACAGATATCCACCAGACTATTAACCCTGAGAGAGCAGAGACTACACCTGCCTTGTTCTCTGTCACATCCCCTGCAAGAACATGCTGTTGGTAGAAAGTGCTCAATACATCATTGTCGAATGAATGAATGATTGTATATTTTTCTTATGCTGATGGCTGAATATTCACATATCTCAGACAGTAACATTCCATATATTCCATAGAGCCTGAATTTTGAAGAAGCTCTCAAATCAAGACCTTCCAGTCTTCCAATCATTAGGGGCCATGGTCCCTCAGGACCCCATTAACCTAGTGTAGACTGTTATTATCCAGTAGAACTTTCTGCAGTATTCTTTGCTCTATCAAGTACAATAGCCACTAACCTCATGTGTCTCTTGAGCACTTAGTGTGACTGGGGAAATGAATGTTTAATTTTATTTAATTTTAAAAAATGTTCTTAATGTTTACTTATTTTGAGAGAGAGACAGAGACAGAGACAGAAACAGAGACAGAGCACGAGTGGGGGAGGGGCAGAGAGAGAGGGAGACAAGGAATCCTAAGCAGAATCCAGGCTCCGAGCTGTCAGCACAGAGCCCGAGGCAGGACTTGAATTCATAGACCTTGAGATCATGACCCAAGCCAAAGTCAGACACTTAACTGAGCCACCCAGGTGCTCCTAATTTTATTTCATTTTAATTAAAACTAATTTAAATCTAAGTATATAGCTACCTGTGGCTAGTGGCTACCATCTTGGACAGTATAGGTCTTGTCTGGTGGTTACTAACTAGCTGTTGTCTAATTCAGGGAGTTTAGGTTCCAGTTTGAGCCCTGCCACTCCTTCTCAGTAGCCTTAGCACAGTCACTGGACCTTTCTAAGTCTTGGTTTCTGTAGCTCCTGGAAGGAGGATTATAATGCCTGTCCCAGCTACCTCACCAGGCAGGCGGGAAGATCCTGTAATGATGCTGGAAATGCTTCGGAAGATCTCAATAGTTGTTCACGTGTTAATTCTCTTTTTCCCCATTTCTCTCCATTGTGAGGTTTATGTTTTCTCCCTTGAGTCCTGACAACACAGGCTCAACTCAAAGGAGCAGCGCAGGAAAAGGACATACCTAACCCACTGGTAATCTGGTGGAAGCCATGTGCTTATGTTCAAGCCTTTTTTGATTAAAAGGAATGAAAACCCATGTGAATGAGCACAAATATAAATGGGGGTATTTGTGAACAAAGAGGCATCTAGAGAACCCTAGGGCAGTTTCTGAGTGGGACACTAGCGGCCTCACCACCCAACTGGATCATGTTGAATCTTTTGCTAAGTAGGTTACTGATTAAAGACTGGCCAAAGACCTGAGGCATCTGAGTCTTTAGATCTTGCCTTACACTAACCACAAGATACACATTTAAGGAAGAACAGAACCAGAAATTAAAACTTTCCATCTACGCTCAACTGTCTAATTAGTGTATTAGACAAATGACTTTGTGTATGTTTCTTGCTTCAGTTATTTTTCTGAAAACAGGCATGACCAAAGGCCATAAAAGATATCCCTAGAGAGAGTGTATGATAGAGGAAGGAGATGTTAGGTGGAGGGGCCTTGGCTCTAGAATTATAAAAGTGTAAGAAAAAAAGTTCTCATTTTACAAAAATATTTATCAATAAACTGATCACTTACACAATTTTCCCCCTTTCTTACTGAATGCTAGTCCAAATATTTATCGTCGAGTATGTTATAGGCATCCACCCATCCCCCCACCCCCCATCCAGAACAGACTTGTTACCTGGAACAGGGTCCTGGGTGCCCCCTGCTACCCAAGAATTTACCCTACAGTTGCTGCAGTGGAGAGATGGGGTAGGGAGGAGTGGTCTCCAAGGGCAGACAGAGGGAGGGTGGTCTCTAGGCTTAGGTATTTACTAAAACTTACAGAAAATGTTTACTATTTTACCTAGCAAAGGACTATACCAGTGCATATGCACTGAAAACCAGTCTGGCTTGACCCTAGCAGAAGTCGCACAACCCATCCCTAAAAATGAAACAGTTTTTTACTATCGGTCTCTTACTAAGTGGAATTGCAAATATTGAAACTAAAAGTATATAATTTCATGAAGTCAATAAAAGAGATGCAGGAGAATTGCATGACTCGTGCTCCAGGCAGGCCACTGAGAAATAAATATATAGAATTAGACCAGTCACAATTGAAGAAGACGTTAAGGAAGATGCTTCAAAAGAGAATGATTGCTAAATGGAATGAGGTGTTCTGGAATATATACTGGAGCAATAGAAAGACATTTGTGGAAAAATGGGTGAACTGTTAGAACTATCTGACAAAGGTACCATAGCTGTGTAAGGTGTTAACTTTGGGGTGAGCTGGGAGAAGGGCCAACGGGAACTCTCAGTACTATCTTTGCAACTTTATTTTAAAAAATTTTAGAAAGAGAGCTTGCACGTGTGTGCGTGTGCGCGGGCACGTGTGGGAGGCGCAGAGGGAGAGAGAGAGGATCCCAAGCAGGCTTCACCCTCTGCACAGAGCTCCACTTGGGGTTGGATCCTGCAACCCTGGGATCATGACCTAAGCTGAAATCAAGAGTCAGATGCTCAACAGACTGAGCCACCTGGGCAACTTTCCTATAAATGCAAAGTGACTCCAAGATAAAGAGAATGATTAATATCAAAGGATTAAGACAGGCCTTTGGGGGTAATTAGTAAGGCCTCCAGATATTTTTGCAAAACTTGACTTTATGACACTGGTATGAAGGTCACATGTGAAGTAAAGAAGGGGTGTTCCAATTCACTGGAGAAAAATATACCAGATTTTCCCCCCTTAAATCCTTACTTGCTTCATTTGGTCTTAATGCTAAGAATTAGCACCTAGTCACAATTATAACCTAAATTACACTTAATAAAAGTTAACAAATTAATTTTCATATTCTATTTTTTTCAAGTTGAAGTTCCAATCCCAGTCAACCCCCCACTGTTTATTTGGAACAACCCCCCGCATTAAGTGAATGCATTTGAAGTCACCTTTCTGTGGGCCCTATGATATGTAGAAAAGTGGATTCCCATCCCATGTCCAATATGTAAACTCCCTCCCATACAGCATTCCAGATAGGATTCTATAATGCTGGGGGGAGAGTGAATGTGAAAATCCAGAGAACACTAAATCGCTTTATACAATAAAGGGATTGGCAGACCCTGGAAGTGTGGCTGAGTGAAATATGATGTCACTTCACCTCATCACCCCCAAGAGACCTTCAGTAAAATCTATGTTTTGCTTGAGTGCTTTGGAGTAGGAGTCTGTTTTGCTTTGGGTTTTTATAAGACATATGTTGACCCTGGACTCAAAGGCAAGCGCCAGATGGTCCAGTTACACATTAACTACCCCATGAACCACCCTGTTTTGTGGAGGAGAAACTGAGGTTCAGGAAAACAGCTCACAGACTGGGTGATGGGACTATGGTGAACTAGAAAAATATGCCCCATCCAAAGTGGGTAGCTGTGCAAAAAATACACCCCAGCACAGCTAGCCCTTCTGATCTTTCAAAAGAAGGCAGGACTCTGGATTTTTGTCGGACTGCCCCATGGCTCTTCTTTCTTTTGATTGTTTTAAGCACAGGACAGAGTTCTCAAAGGCTGTAGTCTGCAGTTTCCATGGGCAGCCACTATGTAACCTCTAGACTGGGGAAATATTAAAAGTTGGGCTAAACCCACATAGTAGATTCCTGCCACTTTGGAAAATAAATTTACTTTGTCCTATATTATCTTATATATTATATTAAGTGATCTCTCTCTTTTCCTCTCTACATTAGCAAATTCTGGGTCTCAGTGTATTTATAATACATAAATGCATGTATATCTATATCTAAAAAGAGAGTTTCCAGATCCTACTGCTTCTTGGTCTTCTCTCTCTCTCTCTCTCTCTCTACTCTGTAAAGCCCCAGTAATAAGCAGATCAATAAGGAGAGGAGCTTTAGATAAATCAGGTGCAAATTATTTGCAAGAAGTTGCACTATTTCTAAAGAATAGGCAACAGCCAGCCACACACACCCCCCCACCCGCACCTAAAAGTGTTTACCCACCTACTCAAGTGTATAAACCAATTATCTTTTTCAAAGATGGTATTCAAATGTAGCTCTCCTAAGATAGAGCTATTTCCAATAGTTCTTGACTTGTCTTTCAACAGATACCAAGTTAAGCTTAACCATTTATCTTATGCTTCTGCTTCCCCCCAAGGACAAGTGAAATAGCTACATAATAGTCAGTTTTTCCAGATGGTAACGGCAAAGCCAAAGTAGACACCCAATGTAATTTATGGGATAGACAAATGAAAAAGAAAATGATTTCTGTGACCGTGATTTGTGGATAGACAGTTAAGTTCTTTCTTGGGACATATAAATGTATGTTTTCCACATGTTCATTCAGAAAAACACTGAAGTCAAGGCAAGTTCAGATCCATGCAGTGAAGGTCAATCTCAAACTTGCATTTTCAAGAGAGGCTGTGCGGAAAAGCACGTGGGGCCAGGCCACTCATCCAGAATTTACTGATGAACCAGGTAACCTTGAGTAAATCACCCAACCCTTTGTGCTTCCTCTGAAATTGCCCGAGTGTTTGGAGAATAAAGGAGATTTGCTCCAGGGAGGGCCTTGAACATTTCAGAAGACCCAGCATCCATCTGGTGCCAAGGGAGTGGCTCTCTGAAGCTACTCTTAAACAAGTGTTGCTGTCGGTTTCCTGACCCTGAGATATGGGTTCTAATCTCTTTTGAGCCTCAATTTTTAACCCACAAGAAAAAGACATTTGTTCTTTCCTGTGGCTGAAAGGTTAGCTAACCGTTCAGCATCACCTTTCAAGGCAGCCTTCTCTGCCACATTGAGATGTTGCATGTGATGATCGAGAGCATCTAGTGGAAACTTCCGCTTATTTGCCTTGACATCCCCAGAATCCGACTTCAAGAGGCCTGCTGAGGCGGCTGCCAAAGTCTGTGATTCATCATAGGGCATTTCCTCCAAAATGCAGGGATTGATGAATCAGACAGGCCAGCGTGAATTTATTCTGGAGAGCAGCAGCTCTGTGGTCTTGGAGGTGTCCATGGGACGTAGGCTCATTTTGCTCCCCACGAGTTCACTGATACTCACAGACATGACGTGCCCCCAAAAGAGCTGGGTAGTAACAACTATAATATATATTTCTTATTTTAGGGACCCAGAAAAACATACAGAAAGCCACCTTTCTTTACCTCCTGTTCAATTTTAGCGTCTATTCCCCTGGGAAAGTGAGGGAGTAGCAAACTGAATCGCTGCTTGGGGTCACGGAGCCACCACACTGCACAACTCCAGTGGGCAGTGCTCAAACTGTCTATAGTTGCACGTGGCTCAGGTTGTAGGTTGTAAACATGGCTGCTTGTACGTCCATAGCATGATGGGGAGCACAAGCTCGTACATAACCAGCTATACCTAGCATTGACGTTCCTTGCCTTTCTGAGCCTGTTCCTCATCTTTAGTTGGGCTTTATGACCTTTAATATACTTTTAAAATCCCTTATCACAAACAGTGTGATTTGAGTATAAGGAAAGTTAACCGTAACTGACATTCTAGGTGCAGTCAAGTCATATTTGAGGAGCCTCAATTATGAATGAAGACTCCAGGGGTGGTCACATCAGCCCCACAGTCTACACCAAGGTTTGCTCATCGACAAAGGATGTTAAAGACAAGTACTTTTGGTCAGGGAAATGAAGATATGTCATTGGCTAGGAAGAGTGAAGGAGGCTGCCACTCCTGAATTAATACGATGCAAGAATTTAACCTGATCAATAATTGACCAGTAACTGATCAGGTCCTACAGAGCTGCCCGAATGCCACATGTCATTGGTCCTCTGACCCTGCATGAAGAGCTAGTCCTGGAGTAAGCCAATCCTACTGGAGAGCTGGAAGACCAAAAGTGACAGTGCCTGTCCCCTGGGCATTCAGTGGCTCACAGCTACCCCTAGAACATTATCTCATCTCTTTAAAAGGTGGCCCCCTTCACATGGATGGAGTCCCCTTTATTGTTTTCCAGCACACCCTTTTCATTTTGTTACAGAAATTGCTTCAGTTTTGCTGCACCGGTTCAGTGGCAAACAAATCACAAGATTATGGGTCTTGTACAATAGTCATTTCCATCTTAATGTGAGAGCCATCCGTTTTTGCAGCATCGGGAAACTCCTGTACAATGAGTGCTCCATACACTAGAAATGAGAAAATGGAAAGTTCTATGTATTAGAGTTACTTGTATAAACAAATAAATCAAACAAGGAATTATATTATTAGATGACCAATTAAATGAAAGGGCTACCCAGGCATTGTTAGTTAGTAGGACAATTAATTGTAGATTTCCACTCATCTTCATACAGTTTGCTGCCCTATTAATATAATGGATTGATTCAACAATTGGGCCTAAAAACATGTTTAATCAGACTCTGCGAGGCAAAGGATCATTATTTTCATGACTTTGTGAAATGCGTATTTTTCCCGACTGATTCTGGACCAGGCTCTTCAAAGGTTAGGAGAAGGAAGCTCTTATCCTTTTACATAACACCAATTGAAATTGGAAGTTTAAAGAAAATCTCATTATCAAGAGAATAATTTGGGGGAAATGAACACCCTAATCTTCCTTTGATTTGGAAAATGCTTTGAATAGAGATTTCTGAATAGAAAGTTGGAGGATTATTTTCTGTTTTGTCTGGTAGATTTTCTTAGGATATCTGAAGTCCCAACAACTGTGGTGTAGACAAACCACAAATTACTATTTTGAGGTTTGGGGGCTTTGGGTTTGATAAAGCTTTCTTGGGCCCCTCTTAAAGAAGATTCTCACAAATGTGGAAAGGGGATAAAGTAGGTTCCCTTTCATCCCAAGCGACTAAGAATATGAGTGGCTATGACCCAAATGTACAAAAATCATCAAGATCCGCAAGGGAAAAATTTAGCCTTTTTTTTTTTTTTTTTTTTATGAAGTTCAAAAATACCAGTGTTTCCCTTCTTGCCTGGGAACATAAAAGAGCGTGTTCCAGGATAAATTAAAGAAGGCCCTATTTTAAACAACCTGTCTTTATGCAAGAGGTAGTATAGGCTAAAAGCTCAACCAACTTCAGGAGGAGTTTTGATAAATGCTTTGGAATTATATCTATGACAAGGGATTGAGGGGGATCTCAGGATGCTCAGAGGGTATCCCTTGCTCTTTGATACCCAGTGTCCTCTTCCTGGACACCCACATTGTTCAAAGTGCCCCCCTGTTTTCCCAGGGAGTACCCCTCCTACAGTGCTCAGCACATTCACGTATGTCTACCTCCCACCCTCAGGAACCATGTCTTAATGGATAGCAAGTCCATTAGCAAAGGGTCTGATACAATAAATATCGGACCAAACTGATCATTAGTATCAGATGTTTTCCCCCACGAAATGCCCTGAGCTATTTCTTATGATCTTGTTATTTATTTTCCAAGTTGTCCCTATAAAGGTCAGGTATAGGGGCAGGGCAGCTGTACGCTGCATTCCTGTAGCTGGGTGCATGGTGCCATTGACTTTACCAGCATATTGGGCGGGTGGGGGGAGGCTGGGAAAGGTGGGAAGGGAGGCAGTCAAAGGTTGGTGTCAAAGAATGTTATTTCTTCTTCCCCACGTGCAACCTTCCAGCCTCCCTAAACAGCCTGTAGAGCGTTGTGCTTTTCCACGCAAGCTCTGAAGACAGATTGCATCAGTTAGAATCCTAGCTCGACCACATAATGACCTTGGGAAAATTACTTAAGATCTTGGTGTCCATGATGCTGGATCAGTAAAGGAGGATAATTATTTTGTCCACTTTACCACATTGTAAGAATTCAATGAGATGATCCATATGCCAGTGTTTAGTGTATTACCTGACCTGTATCAAGAGTTTAATAAGTGTGTATCTGTCAGTATAGGCTAGGGCATGCTGCAGAACAAAAAGGATAAGATCTCAGTGCTTAAAAAAAACAAAGTTTTATTGTTCACTCATGCTACATGCCCACACACGTAGACAGGGATCTCTTCATTGAAGCCACTCAGAAAACTAAGCTAAAGAAGTATCCACGTGTTATGTCACATCAGAGGACAGGAAAGAGAAGATGGCAACTCATGCTGGCTCTTAAATCTTGACCCGAGGGGCGCCTGGGTGGCTCAGTTGGTTAAGTGTCTGACTTCAGTTCAGGTCATGATCTCACCGCCTGTGGGTTCGGGCCCCATGTCATGTCCTCTGTGCTGACAGCTCAGAGCCTAGGGCCTGCTTTGGATCCTGTGTTTCCCTCTCTCTCTCTGGCCCTCCCCTGCTCATGCTCTGTCTCTCTGTCTCTCTCTCTCTCAAAAATAAACAAACATTTAAAAAAAATCTTCTATCAGAAACTACACGTGATGCTTTTGCTCATATTTCATTGCACGTCATCACACGACCCACTTAGGTCCACTGAGGCAGGGAAGTGTGAACCTACCATGTGTCTAAAAGTTGGGAGAACCAGAAATATTTGGTTTCTTTAACTACCACAAGGGGCTAGCCGATATCCTTATGACAGAGGCTCACATGCAGTTGACTTTCACATTTTCACAAGCAAGAACATAAAATGTCAATGACGTAAAACAGACAGGTTCTTATACCTGAACTGGACTGTCAGTCATGTCTCCTCACCCAGCATAAATGGCAGCCAAGCACATTCCCTCTCCCTCCTGCAGTTTTTCCAAGTACAGT
This sequence comes from Crocuta crocuta, assembly GCF_008692635.1. NCBI lineage: Eukaryota > Metazoa > Chordata > Mammalia > Carnivora > Hyaenidae > Crocuta > Crocuta crocuta. The sequence goes on along the minus strand of NW_027532008.1, from coordinate 12,575,852 downwards.
ATTCTCATATAATTGTCAATAGCCCATCATTTTGAACAGTCTTAATGCCGCATTTCATTCTGGTTGCATGATAGATGGGGAGAACAGCTTCTAGGGAGAAAATGGAAACACACTTCTCTTTTTTTTCTTCCAGAGCTTAAGAAATAATGACATGGTGCTTGAGAAAAATAACCCCCAGGTCCTCAGTCCTGTCAACTAGTTTAATGTGTGGGCCTTTTTTTTTTTTTTTAAGCCTTTATGGGGGGTGAGAGGTGCTAGAAGGAAAGAAGAGGCCTCCCCAGTTCTGAATGGTTTCCTAAATATCTTCCAGTGATTTACGTAACAAATAACTAAAACACACAAGGAAGCTGGTAACTTCTCATTTGATCTTTCCTGTAGAGAGAACTAAAAGGAAAGGCTGCCTAGGAGACTTCGGAGGCCACTAAACTGCTTTCTATTGATTTTATACTAAGATATTTTATCACTCTTGTTGCTTTAAAAAGAAATGCAATCTGTGTCGGGGTCTAAATAGACTTTCCTAGAAAAATCAGGCCCTGCACCCCTACATGAACAGATGTGGAGGATATTTATCAGCTTTGGCAAATCAACTTTGGGGAATTTTTTTTCAAGAAGCATCTTTTCTACTACAATATCCCACTTCCTGAAAGGGTTATAGCTGGAGTCTTACTTCCTGATATTAAACTCCTCCTTGGATCTGGAGTTTGCTCAGTCCTCTTCCTGAGCACCACGGGAATGTGGGGCTCTGAGATGTTTGGAACTGGCTGACGCTTACTAGGTGAGCCAGGGACAGTAACCTGGCTCAAACCCACTCTCCGAATCCCAGACAGAGAATCTCAGAATTGGCACAAATTTTAAACCCCAAGTGACTTTTCCTGCACCAGATCTTCCCCCAGAGGAAAGAGTGTAATGATGCATTTCCCCCCTTAACCTTTTTTTTTCTTTTAATGTTTATACGAACTGTGAGATCATGACCTTAGCCGAAGTTGGTCACTCAACCAGCTGAACCACCCAGACGCCCCTTCCTTAACTTTCTCAATGCAAGCTACCTTTGACCTGTTTCCTGTTGATATTTGGAATATCATATCTCCTGTTTTAAGAAGTTCAATAAATAGAAAACCTACCCTACCAAACTAGTAAATTGCAGAGGCCTTTCACATATAAAAAGGTTCTATATAAGGAAAGACCTGCGCACTAATCTTGAAATTGCCATTAACTGGTCACAGATCCATGAAAATCTCACTTCATTGTTCCCCACCTAAGTGCAGGCATCTGTTAGTAGAAGGGTTAGAATGGACCATCTTTACAAATCCTTTAAAGTGGAGATTGTTTGTGAATTAATTACATGAATCAAAATAAGTTTCCCTAAGTTTTTAAATTTTAAGTTTTTAAATTTATTTTTAAATATTTCACTTTTTAAAAAATGTTTATTTTTGAGAGAGAGAGAGACAGAGCATGAGCAGGGGAGGGGCAGCGAGAGAGGGAGACACAGTATCCGAAGCAGGCTCCAGCTCAGAGCCTGACACAGGGCTTGAACCCATGAACCGTGAGACCATGACCTGAGCCAAAGTTGGACTTACATGCATACTACATACTACATGAGCATACTACAATGTAATATTACATACCTCAATGAGCATCCATGAAACTGCTGTCAAATTAAGACCTAAAACACAAGCGACATATCCAAAACTCCCTCTACAACCCTCACCAGCCTGAACCAACCATCTCCTTCTTTCCACCCACTGCAGAAGTAGCCCCTACCTTATCATTTTCAGCTTTTCTTGATCATCTCCCCACATAGCATTGTGTCCCTCAACAACATATGATTCTATTCTGTGTATCTTGAATATATAAGCAACTCATACTGTCTTTTTTCTCCTTTGACACTCTATTCTAGAATGCATCCTTGCGGGCACATTGGCTATAGTTCCTTCATCTGCACTATTGTATGATTTCCCTGGATGTGAAACTGATTGATTGATTGATTGATTGATTGATTGGCTTCACTGGATGCATATCCCAAGTTATATTCTCTTGTTGGTGGAAACTAGACTGTTTCTTACTTTTCACTGTGAAGAGAATGCTGCTGGGGAAAGCCTTTCATTATTGACAGTACATATATAAGAGTTTTCCAAGGCATTATGATAGAGTGGAATTTGTAGAGTGTTAAGATATTAGCTCCTTCTATCTTTATGCTGTTGGCTTTTCCCACCCATGAACATGCTCAGTCTCTCCACTTAAGCCTCATTTTGTGTCTTTGAATAGTTTTATAATTTTATCCATAACTGGCTTGCATACATCTTATTTAATTTATTCCTAGATACTTCGATGTTTCTGTTGCTATCACAAATGGTGGCCCGTCTATAGGAATGCAATTAATTTTTGTATATCAGTCTTGTAAGAGCATACACGCTAATCTCACTTATTAATTCTAATAATTTTTCAGTGGACTCTTTGAAGTTGTCCTATGTAGATAATCATATGATCATGTCATTTGAGCTTCTGTCATTTGGATCTTTACACCTAGTGTGCGATGACAAGCTTCTGAGCCAGTCCCCTATTCCCCCTTCTTTCTTGTGAGCAGAATCCAAAATATTCCCTCAGCACTGTGCCCTGCTAAAAATACTCAGCCCACAAGTCTCCTTCCAGCTAGGAGAGGGATGGTGCTGGAGAAACAGTTCTGGCCAGTGGAATGTCCCTGTTTATGTCCCTGAAGGGGAAGTAAATAAAAGACCAAGCTTTGGGAAGAGGCTTCTGAATCCCCCTCGCCTTATGCAATCCTGTGGTGCAGATATAGGGCAGCGCCAGCCAGAGACAGTTTTGTATTCCTTTCTCATTTGGAGGTTTCCTGGGCCACGTGGGAAATGTACATTTGAACCCCAAACTTACGAGTGAACAATTGTCAGCAATTCTCTGGGCAACGCTTTTGTATCTAGGACATGACAGACCATGCACCTGCCATCTCCTGTTGACATAGCTAAACTTTCCCCCCATGATCTACGAGCCTTCAAGAACCCCAGGTGAGCAGTGGCCACGGCTCCATGTTCTCACCTTGGCCTGTCTCCCATCTCCACTAAAAACCAAGCCTCCTGGGTGTGTAACTCGATTGCCAACATCCTCAACCGCCCCGGCCTCAGTCCCCGCTTACCACTCTGGTTTTCAGCTTCTTTATTTTTGGTCCTCGGAAATTTCCCCTACTTTTTCGCAGGTCAACGAAGCATCTCAGAAGGGATTTGTTATATTCCATCCAAAGTTTCTGGATGTATTGTTGCCAAAGAGTCTTCAGACTAGAAATGGAAGTCCCTTCTGCTATTTATTTAGTTCATGGCTCAATTTACGAAATCCTTCGTAGGCCACCTGTTATAGAGCACGCATATCGCATGGTGCGAGCTCCTCTCATTCAACCCATGCTTACTTATTAGCCCCTGGCTGTGCCAGGCGCTGTCTAGGATCCAGAAATATAGAGGTGAAAAAGGCAAACCATTCCTCTACCCTCAAGGAAGTTATATTTAATGGGAAGTCATAAAATCAACAAGGAACACACAAAAAGATAAGTTTTCAGAGAGAAATAAATGCTGGGGGGTGAAAACTGAGTAATGCCAAAGGAAATGGAACAGGAAGGAACATTGGGGAAGATATTCAAGACATTTGACCTGAGGCCGAAAGAGCCAGAAGCCAGCTAGGTAGAGATCTGGGTATAAAGGTTCCAGGTAGAGAGACCAGAAAATGCAAATACTCTGAGGCTGGAAAAATACTGGCATTTTCTGTGAGGCTGCAGCAGAGTGGATATATTTCGGTTTTTTTCTCTTTTGTTTCTTCCCAGTGTGCCAGAGTCAAGGGTGGGTACAACTTATTCTTCCTGCATGAAGGGATGCCTAATTTAGGCTAGGGAAATTTTTGTATTTTTTTTTTTTATAATAAGTTCATTAGCAGCCACCAAAACATGAACAGCCTGAGTTTCCTTCCTCTCATTTTTTTTAAGGTAGCAGATGAGAAAAGAGAATGCCATCCTTAGTGTATGCGGCTACTAAAACCCACAGATGGGGTGTTACCCAGCGGCGAGCACAGCACAGGCGATGGGACTGTAAACCAGGTCACCCTCTGCTGTAAAGGCTTTGGTCCTAACTCCACGCTGACGGTGGAAGGGAGAGATGGTTGTTGGTGTTGAGCTTTTCTCCCTGTGGCCAAGGCTGGATGAATGGGGCGAAACTGGAGAGGACATGACAGAGGAGGTGGTGTTTGGGCTGAGTCGTGATGGAACGTGAATGTTCAGAAGGTGGGAGAAGGAGAGAGCATCCCTGGGACAGCTTGGGCAAAGGAGCATGAGAGGAGGTGGCTGGTGTGGGGAACCAGAATTGCCCAACATTTTGGTTGACACCCTTGCCCCCACCATTTACGAGCTCAGTGGCCGCTGGCAGCCCCCGTGTGTCTGGCCTCCAGACTCCGATATCCCCATCCCACCATAATGGGATCTGCTCCCGCCACTCTTCTGCCCCTCGACAACCAGCTTCTGACCCACAACCTAGCTCATCAATTTCCCCTGTTAGGGGATCATGAGAATGTCTTCCTCATGGGGACTTTGCTGTTAGCGTGAATGAGCCCATTACTGTAGGGTGCTTGTCGCACACTCATTTCTAAATAAACCTCAGCCAGCATTCCTATCATTATATGTCCTGGGTGTGTACAGTGTTTGCTGGGGACAGGCCAGTGTGCAGGCTGAGGAGACTGGGGTGGTGCCTCACTCTGACAAGGCAAGGGGCCAGTCCTGTCCTAGCACTAGCTTGCACCCTCTCTCAGCTTCTATTCCTGCTTAGCCAGACACAAGCCCCAGGATCAGACTGAAATTCTACAGCCAGGAAGACCCCCAGCCCCAAGGGATGGCCACCCCTTCCCATGCCTGGTTCTCTTGAAGCCACCTCTCCCCAGCTCTGCCCCAACCAGGATGCTCCGTGCGCTCTCTCCAGCAATGCCTCCTCTTCTTCTCCAAACCCAGCGCATCCCCTCCCCTGCATCCTTATAAAGCATTTCTTCTCCCATTATTTCTGTTTTGTTCACACTTCTCTGCTCTCCAGAAATATTACTTTATCCAGCAAGTATTCTGGTTGTAAATTGAAATGCAAATAGATAAACATAAATCTGAATGTCCATTTACATTAAATATATTACGAATATAAAAATATAAGGCCCCGCGGGTTTCAGCTCATCAGCCCTATAACTCTTCTGCCCCTTGGCAATCAACTTCAGACCTATCACCAAGCCGGTGTTCATCAAACCGCATTGGCATGGACGCGCACAGATCAGCCTGCATGCCTAACTTACGGTGGGGGGTCTCTGATCACAGCGAAGATGATTCCCCTTCTCTTCCTCACCACGAGGAACACTGACTGATGTGCTGTTCTCCTTGTAAAACTTTGCACTCTCTAGATTGGGAGGAATCAAATTAAACCCCTGTAGAGGATTGGGGGCATCTCTATTTATGCAGCTAGGCTTGGCACAAATCTAATATTCCGTAAAGATGCTAAGCTCTGCGCAATTTGCGTGCGCACGCCGCCTTGTACAAAGGCACTCGATAAATATCTGTTGGCTGGTTGGGCTACAAATAACAAAACACCACTCCAGCAACTGTGTCGTGTTATCTGCTCTGAGTGTTACTCCTTTCTAGGTCAAGGCCTTCGATATGTTAATAGCAGCCTGCGTTGAGATTTTGGTGAGTCACCTGGTGGCGGGGAGTTAAGTGGAGTGATTCTCAGGTTTGAGGCATCTAAGCTCCCCTGCCTGGTTCTCAAGCTCCGTCCCACCCCAACCAAATAGCGAAGCCCTTCATTAGTGATGTTTAGCCACAGGGTGGGTGATTACCAAAGGAGGGCAGTGCGGTGTCATCCATCCAGGGATTAGGGAGAGAATTAGAGGCTACCTGGAATCCTTCTCATCCCTCCTTTGCCCCCATGGGGTGAGAAAGCAGCATGACCCATCGTCCCTTCTGCTCATTGCCTTGGGAACATTAGAAAGGGCCTCTCCATGGGGCACCTGAGTGGCTCAGTTGGTTAAGTGTCTGTCTGCCTCTTGGCTTTGTCTCAGGTCATGATCTTCCGGTTCATGGGTTCGAGCCCCATGTGGGGCTCTGCATGGTCAGTGTGGAGCGTGGAGGGGATTCTCCGGCTCTCCCTCTCTTTCTACCCCTCCCTGCTTGTGTGTGCTCTCTCTCTCCCTCTCTCTCTCTCTCTCAAAATAAGTAAACTTAAAACTTTTGAAAAACATTTATAAAGGGCCTCTTTCCCCCCTCTTGTTTTCCCTCTATTTTATTTTCTTCTTTCTTTCTTTCCCTTTCCCCACCCTCTCCTTCTCCCTCCCTCCCTCGCCTCCTTCCTTCTTTCCTTCTTTCCTTCCTTCCTTTTCTCCTCTCATTCTTCTTTCTTGATGCCACATTTGTCTGAGTGCCCTTGACCAGGACTTAGTTCAAAGCCGACAACCTGAATAATTCTTTTGGTGCCCCTGAAATGTAATTTCCACTTTAGAGTATAAATAGTTCAGAATGGTTTCTGTTCAGGAGGCAGAATGCGGGTTCCTCAAAGCAGGTAGCATCTCTCCCCTGGACACCATCCTCTCACACCCTACTAACTATCACTCGGGAGGAGAGTCCGTGCTGGAGAGCAGAGGCCACCCTGCGGGATGCAAGGCCCTGCACAGACAGCCGGATGGCCGCGAGGGCCAGGACGCCATCTTGAGGCCCCGGCTCCCAGCTCAGCCGGCCACAGCGCTGCGTCCCCTTCCGGCAACTGGCTGCTTTGGTTTGCAACTGCGAAGTGTGCCAACCTGAAGCGGCAACTTGGGGGTTGCCAGGGAAACGGCTCCCTGTGTTGTCTGGTGGAAACCGTGGCAGCTGGGGCTTGGAGAACCAAGGGTATGTTCACAGGGGTTCCTTCCTCCCATCGCAAAAGCCGGAGGAGGGCCCCAGGAATGAGTCTGGTGGTGCAGGTCTGGGCTTGCTTCCGATTCTGTGTCTCCCTTTCTCTCTGCCCCTCCCTTGCTCATGCTCTCTTCCTCTCTCTCTCTCTCAAAAATAAATAAACATCAAAAATAATTTTTTAAAAAGACTGGGTTTGGACATTCCAAGGGAGGTAGCTGGATGAGAGCAAATAATAATACAAATAATAAGAATTTCTCCTTATAAACTATTTTCAGTGGGTCAAGCAATGATTATTCCTTTGAAAACATATGACCGAGGGGCACCTGGGTGGCTCAGTCCAACTTAAGCTCAGGTCATGGTCTCACAGTTTGTGAGTTCAAGCCCTGCATCGGGCTCTGCGCTGACCGCTCAGAGCCTGGAGCCTGCTTCCAATTCTGTGTGTGTCTCTCTCTCTGTCCCTCCCCTGCTCATGTTCTGTCTCTCTCGTAAATAAATAAATTTTTTTTTAATTTAATATATATACAATCTAATTTAATGCTCAGAAGGGGATCACCAACTCACCCTGGGCCACTCCAGGAATAAAAATAAACAACCCAGGCTGGTGTGAGGCAGTAATGCTGGTAGGGCCGGGGGTAAAGAAGTACAACCATGCCCCGTCAAAAGGGAAGCTCAGGTTCTGTCCCAGATGCCTGTGCCCATCAGAGCCACAGATCCCATTATAGAGATGAGGAAACTGAGGCTCAAAGGCACATCTCTGGTTTTCCAAGAAAAGCCAGAAATACAGATTTTCATACGTAATCTTCTGATTCTTAAAGCTTAATAACTAATTCAAACCCATAGTCAGGCCCCTGCCAGTGAAACTTGACATGTCAGTGGCTTGGGGCTAATTCTTGGTAACCAATTCTTGGCCTTGGAACTCTGTGAGGAAGAGGGCACAAATTCCATTTTTCTGATGGGGGAGCTCAGTCTCAAAGTGCTCATGAGAGGGGTGCCTGGGTAGCCAAGTCGGTTAAATGGTTAAGCGTCCGCCTTCAGCTCAGGTCATAATCTCACAGTCCGTGGGTTCGAGCCCCGCATCAGGCTGTGTGCTGACAGCTCAGAGCCTGGAGCCTGCTTCAGATTCTGTGTCTCCCTCTCTCTCTGCCCCTCCCCCACTTGCTCTCTGTCTCTGTCTCTCAAAATAAAGACATAAAAGACAAACAAACAAACAAAAAACAATAAAATACTCATGTGAACAGTCCAGGATCACATGGCTAGTGAAGGTGCCCGTTGGTGCTCAGTGGGCAAGTTTATCTGGGCTGCACAGGTTGATGATCTGACACCCCTCTCCTGGGCTTAGGGCCCCCAAATGCCACAGTGTTGCACCACTGCCCGTCTGGAATGGTTGGTGACCCAAATCCAAACATGAGCTCACAACCACTGGGCTAGACCAACGGCTTTCAGGCCAGGCCAAATGTTGAACTCACCCAGCGGAGCCTTTTAAAATTACCAATACCTGGGCCTCATCTCCGAAAACTCCGATTGGTGTTTTTTAAAAAAAGCTTCCCCACAGGATTCTATTGGGCAACCAGGAGTGACAGCCAGTGGGCTATCCCCTTACTTGTGTGCCAAACCTGAGCTTCTGGGATTAAGAAATTCAGAAGAGTATTGGAGCCAGATAGGCTTGGGTTTGACTCCTGATGCTGCCCCTTCCCAACTGAGGAAGCTTGGACAAACCAGTGCACCTCTCTGAACCTCAGTGTGCTCATCTCTATGATGGGGACAATAATGGCTACTGTACCGGGTTCCTGTGAAGAAAACATGAGAGTGTGTGGATACGAAATGGCACCTGGCATACAGTAGCATTCAAGAAAAGGCATCCTTCAGCTGGTACACCCTCCAGCCACAGCCACACAAATAGAAAAGCAAGAGGCATGAACCTGAGCAGAGTTCCGGGGGCTCAAATTGTACCTCTGTGTCAGCCAGGCACATGCACCTAATGTCGGTTCCCAGCTGAGTCCCGAGTGGTCCGGGGCCCACACCAGGATGAAGTTAGCTGCCTCTTGATGAGAGGGGCTTCCCTGAGGGGTGTTTCAAAATTCTCACTCTTCGTTTCCCTCTCTTTCAAGCCAAAGTAACAAGAATTTGTAGGATATGCTGACCCACGTCTGTGGCCCCTTTGAAACTTTCAACGGGTGGTCCTGTCCGCCACCATCATCTTCCAAAGTCTTACAATAGGATCTGAAGGAGACACAGACAATTCAGAGTGAAGCATTTTAGAAATAGTAATCCCATACTCAAGGTCTCTAGAAAGATCTGTGCAGTGGAGTCTGCATTTTCATGAACGGGTAATCCTCTAAAATTAGATTAAAACTGCCATCTCTTGTCTAAATGGCCTCACCCGGTAGAAGCCCCTCCTGCGTCCTGAAGCCCTTTAACTAAGCCTTAGCTATGATGACAGATCATTATTTGCAGTCTCTTATTTGTACATAAGCACTGGGTCACAAGCCAGCCCAGAACGGTACATTCCAAAATGTTGCATCTTTGAATACACCTCATGGGAAAAACGCCTTCCCCTGCCCCCAGTCCTGCTACTGTGAGAGTTCCTTAGCTCATTTGAGGGGTTCTCTTTATTTCAAAGAGCAGGTTGTTAATAGCTATAGCCATCACCATGGAGGGATTATCATCCAGTACCTCTCCAAGATTTCTGGGGTTGGCTCTCTGACCCGCTTGTCAACAATGACAAATGCAGTTTCACTGTCTTTACCCCAAGGATGGAAAGGATGGAAAGGGGTTTCCAATTAGCAGCTGAATGGGGCGTAGAGCTTGCACAGCAAATCTGCACCTGCGTGCAAGACCAACTTGTGCGGCTTCCTTTGCAGTGGCTGTATCTGCAAACTGCAGCCTTGGGGCAGGGGCACAGGGGACACGGTCTTTTGGCAACACCGATGTAGAACAGAGGCAACAAAGATCATTTAGCAACCGCTGGTAACGCTGATTTGCCATGGATGCGTTTGCCTGAAGAGCCAGAAATAAGAGATCTCCAGCCTTTCTGAAATGGTGGGTCCTCAGTACTTTGTTTAATTTGGTGAGCAATGCCTCCACTCCTAACCGTCTGTAGGAAGTAGCTTTAATTTAGGAATTACCCTGAATCTACATTAAAGCTGTTTGGGCAATGGGAATGTTTTCTGACATCCCTGGAGGTCGAAATGTTGTGCAAGAAAGTTGAGATTGTTAAGTCTTCAGTGGAGAAAGAAAAGAAGATTCCTAGACATTTTAGAGTCATTTGCCTTATTCTATAAAACTGGCTGGGGATACAAGGGCAGACAAGTCAGCCACCTGATAACAGAATTCTTTGAGTTCTCCCTAATGGCCCGCCCTAAGCCTGTATCTATCCGGTTCACTCCTGACTGTAGGGCTTTACGCAGGTCAGGCACCCAGGAGATCCTCCGTCAGTGGTTGCCGACTGTCTAGACAACCGACCTGAGCATTTTGTACAGAACAGTGGTGTGGGCATTAGGCTTGCCCCCTGCTTCTACACCCTACAGAGATTGGAAAGTTGCGTTGAAATCAAGATTTAGGTTGTCTCTGAACAATACATGCGCAAAAACAGTTACATCAAAGAGCCAGTTGAGTGAAGGGCTTCCCGACTCCATGAGCAGTGATGTTATCGGTGGCTCAAAACCAGCCATGGGGTAGGAGTGACACCACAGAAACTGACAAATGCCACTGGTCACAGATTTGTGTGTGTGTGGGGGGGGGGAGTGATTGTTAAACATTTAGAGCATATTACTACTATATACATGAAAACAGATTTTTTATATGGGGGGCTCATGGAGGTATGGAGCTAGATCTTTCTTTTTTTAATGTTTTTTTTTATTTTAATTTTTAATTTATTGGGGCGGGGGGAGGGAGCAGAGAGAAGGAGAGAGAGAATCCCAAGCAGGCTCCATGCATCAGCACAGAGCCCGACGCAGGACTTGATCTCACAAACCATGAGATCATGGCCTGAGCCGAATTCAAGAGTCAGATACTTAACCCACTGAGCCACCCAGGCACCCCCTGGAGCTGGATCCTTTAAACATCAGGCCAATCAAATGTCCTCTTTTTCTCTTTTCACACTTACCTATGAAAGACCAAAATGTTTTCTCTAGGACATCTTCCTCAATTTATATTTGCTTTTGCCCCAAATGACATCAGCTCCTTGTCAATTTAGTAACTGTGCCTGGAAGAAATCGTGTCTGTACCTTCCTCTAATAATGGCCGTGGCAAACAGGTGACTTCACCCCCTTTGTTCCTCTCTTAGCGTGAATGTCCCCATCTCTAAGTAGAGACAGTGAGATCAAATGAGCTCCATGGCCCATTTGTCTCTGACGTTCTGATTCCTGGTTCTACTAATAGGTGGCTCTTTGTTCCCAGTTCTGAATATTCCCAAGGACCCTTGAATGGCTGATCTAACTTGTCTTAAGAGACCAGTTTGTCACCAATTCAGAAAGCAATGAATGGCACGTATTTTATGCCCAAGAGCGGCAGGTGGGGATAGGAGTTTCTTAGGACTGCATCAGTCTATAAATAATCCACATAGCAAAATAAAGCTCTAAGTGAAGCAGCACCAGAAAAAAAAAATAAATAAAAGGAATCTGCCCTAAGACTAACAAAAGCAGAAATACCATAAGCAAATAGTGAAGTTGAAATTTTAGCAGACCACAGGAAGGAGATCATGAAAAGAAATCAATATGAATCTTAAATTAGCCCCAACACCTGCTACAGCTCTCCTTTTTAAACTAGAACAATGTGGGAGATACCTGGATTAACCCCAGTCTTTATGCATTTATTAAATGAAGCTATTTTAAAAGTTTTTTTCTGTAGCCCAACTATCTAAGTGGGGATCATTTAAAGGGAAAAATTTTGAAGTCATTGGACCAAAGATCAAACACTCAAACATCTCTAGGTGCCAGAGACATGATATATAAATGAATGAAACAGTCCAGGAGTCAGAGAAGTTGGCATGGACACATGTTTCCATATTAGATATACTTATAATAGTTAATAAATATTTATATAAATATATAAAAATAAATATAAAAGTCTTTACCTTCACAAAGAAATGTGGTCTCTGCTGTTTTTCTTGACAAATATGGTCCTCTTGGTCTATACTTTGCTTCCTACTTTTCAGAAGACAAGAAAATAAAGGAAAGGTGCTTGGCTGGCTCCATCGGTTAAGTGTCTAATTCTTGATTTCGGCTCAGGTCATGGTCCCAGAGTTGTGGGATCGAGCCCCAAGTTCCACGCTGAGTATGGATCCTGCCTGAGATTCTCTCTCTCTCTTTCTCTGTCTCTCTGTCTCTGTCTCTCTCTCTCTCTCTCTCACTCCTCCCCGGCTCATGCTTGCTCACTCTCTCTAAGAAAGAAAAGAAAAAAGAAAAAAAAGAAAATCTCTCTACCACACTTTAAGAAGGACGGCATGGTGATGCCTGACATGGGGTAGTTGGCCGTGGTGAGGACCATAGGGAGGAAGGGAGCCTTCCTACCTAGAGGAGACAGCCATTATTCAGTGCCAGCCAACCGTGGCCATGAGGCGATAGGCCCAGTGTTGTCTGTGGCCAGATCTCCCAGGTTTTTAAAAGCGTCCTGAGAGCCAAATAAAGCAAGTCTGCAGGGTACAGTGGCTCTCTCCTACCCAAACTACCAGTTTTCAACTTCTTCCCTAGACTGTGATTTCCATGAAGGGAAGAAGTGACCTCATACGTCTTATGAATGGTTGTATTCCCAGGCCCTACTAGAGAGCTTGACATTCAATAAACAGTTGGTGATTGGTTGACTCCAGAGTAGGAAACCAGCAGGTGCATTAATAATAGAACTTGACCTTCATAAACACCCTCCACTGGAGGAGCACAAACAGATTTGCAGATTTAACTTGTGCTGATGTGAGTGCCACCAAACCCTGATGTCCAGGAGAAGAGTCTCCCCAGGACCCCGGTGCCACTCTTCTAAGAACACACTGACATAGGAGATCAAGAATCCTTTTTTTATTTTCAAGTTCTCCAGCCATGTGTCAACATAAAACGGTGCTCCCCTCCTCCTAGGGAGCCTGGAGGTGGGTGAGGACCCTCCTCTTCCTAGTTCTACATATAACAGTGTAGCTCTTCATTTTGAATGGGGGGCTTGTCACCAACTATTCTCAGTACTGATCTCACAATGGGGAGGTACCATTTTATCAGGTGTTATACCAGGCATCCACATGAACCACCATCTGCAAAATTCAAAATGTAAGTAGACCAGTGAGCATAGCCTCACATGCTGGTAATGTGTTTGCTTCAGGAGTTACCCATCCTCCCAAGAGGCAGGTACACAGCCTCTTTGCTTTTAGTACCGGTCACTTATCTGCCCCAAAGAGCTCAATAAGGACTACCATTTGTTCAGAGATCCTAGGAGGAGCTGTCCCTTGTGATCAATACAAACTGGGAATACGGGGCTTCATTTGGTGTCTCGTTCTTTTCAAACATGGAGCCATGCTAGTTCTTTCCAAGATCAAATTTCTGGGTCAGAAGTTTGGTCGAAAGTCTTGGAGTCTCCATCTTCAGCATAAAATGGTGTCAGGTTCAAACAGCAGTGCATGGACCTGTGAGCGTGGACATCCAGGAAGGGCTGTCTTCTGCCCCACGCGGAACATGGGCCTCTTGACGAGCTCTGATTCGTAGTTCTCGGTGCCACAGCATCTAGCCCAGCATAGAGTTCAGAGCAGGCCCTCCCGGTTAAGGATCTTTTTGTTGCACGAAAGAGAAATCCACTCAGACCAGCTCAAGATAAAAGTAGGGCTTATAAAAGGTGTCCAAAGTCTCCGGGGGAGCAGAGGTTTGAGACTGTCTTTCTTCTTTCTTCTCACTTCACATTCCTCATCTTTCCTCTTGTCCGCCCTCCATGCTGCCTCCTCTCCCTTCTCACTCTGCCCGGGGCCCAGAACGGTTGCTCTAGTTCAAGCAGATGTAAGCCAAGGACATACGGTCTTTGAGCTCAGGCATCTGTTATTAACTGGAACTCGCTTTTGTATGTCTTGGTTCGAAAGGAATCTCATTGGTCCAAGCCGGTCCCTTGGGTTTTATGTTCCAATCAGCAGAACTGGGCCTGAGGAGACAGTAGTGGGGAGACAGGCCGGGTAGATCCTTCTGGGACCGGAAGCAGAAAAGGGAAATACATCTATGATAAAGGTAGTTGATGGTAAATACATATTGAACGAATCAGCTGACCAACTGTAGAGCCTTTCCTCCTAAAAAAAAAATAAAAATAGAGGAAAAGAAATAACCAGCTGGAGATGAGTTGATTACCTCTCCATCCCTGAAAAGGCTGGTCTCACAGCCCATCCTTCAGGACAGCTGAGTGCCACCCTCAGAGTAGGTGATGTCAGAGTCTCTGGGAGGCCTGCCTACAAGAGCCACGGAAGCCTTCTGAGCTGCAGCTGCTCCATGTTTAACATGAGAGCAGAATTATCTGCCTCGCTTGGTAGTTGTGAAGATTGGAACAGGCCCACGGCAGAAGATGCTATAAATCGTCAAGGCCAGTATCCAATGTCCAAGGCCAGACCTTTCAATCCATTGCCAGTGAATGGTCAGAAGCACATTTTTATAAAGTTCAGTCCTCACTGTTTGGAAGTGAAACACACACACACGCACACACACACACACACGCACACCTGCCCCAGGAAATCACACTGGTCAGCCACGGGAGTCAAAACGCCTAAAATCAAGTTCCAGATCTGCTTGCAACTCCTTGTGTGACCTCGAGAAAGTCACTCACCCCCTCCAGGCCTCTGTTTCCTCACAGGCAATATGGGAAATGCGAAGAGAACCCAGTCCAAGAGCCATGTTGAGCCAGGGCCTCATCTTACTAGCTGTGCAGGCAAATTAGAAAAATAAGTCAACATAGAGAACTCAGAGGGGCTGGTTTTTCTCAGGCCAAAGCACCGTGCATCATCCTGAGGCTATGTGTCCAACCCTCTCCTCTTCAATGGCCTTTCTTTAGTGATGATGAAGGTGGTACTTTGTTCTTAAGCCCCCATTGTCCTATCTTTTGAAGTTAGAAGCTGGCAGCCCCATGTCCCTCCCCACTGCTCACTTAATTTTACTGGTCTGTGAAATCCCAAGTATGATGATTGGTGCAGGAGATGAGATGACACCCGTGGTCCTTTTTAAGCTCTGACAGGATCAGATTCCAAGGGAGGCCTAAGAGAGCGTTGAGAGCCAAACACCCTGGGCTCCGAGTCTGACCCCACCACCCAGAGCTGTGTGACCGTGGTTGGGCAAGTTACTTGCATAGCCTCTTAGTTGCTCATCTGGAAAAAAAAAAAATGGGGATAATAGTACCTGCCTGACATGGCTGTTGTGAGGATTAAACATGTTCAAGGACACAAAGTGCTTTGGGTGGTGCCTGGCACGAAGTGCCCATTAAGTAACAGTGAAAAACATAAGGGGAAGGAGGAGGAGGGGGAGGAGAAGGAAGGAGGAAGAGGGAGGAGGGGAGAAAGCCCCTCTCTGGGCCCTTCCGGCAGCCGCAACCAAGAGAGGGTATCTGGTTGTTTCCATCAGCACCATCCACTGGGACAAACCCTCCAACCTGTTGTCTGTACAGTGGTGGCCGCCCATGCAGTGGGGGCCGTTGGGTCAGGTGTCCCTCTCTGGTCCAATTCAGCTGAGGGGTGGGGGTGGGGGGCAAATCTTGAGCTGTGTCATGTCTCCCAAAGAAGTGGTAGGGTGCCACTCTGGGTGGCGTTTAACCAGTAATTTGCAGGTAATGTCACAGCTGACATGAGATGTTTGGAAGAGGCCTTTGAGGACGACAGGGAAGAACACGGGAGCCCCTGGACTGGGAATAAAATAAAGGAAATAATGACTGGGAGGCTTGTTTCACAGCATGGTTTGATTGGCTACCGCGAGGTCAGGTGCTCACACCTGGGCCTATCAGCTGTGGGAGGAGGGGCTGGTCACATGACTGGAAACCGTGGCCCAAGGTGGGAAACTTTTGCTTCCACCCAGCCAGAGCTATAGTTCTTCGGAACAACCTGGGACCAGACGATCATCCTTGCCCCATTTCCAAAGCTCTAGAAAGTCCCTGAAATCCCTCCTTTGTTTAAAAAAAAAAAAAAAAAGAAAGAAAAATTAAAAAAGTGGTTCCCCAAAGAGAAAGCATTTGGAAAACCTAGGAACCCAGGAGACTGGTTCCCGCATCAAAGTCCCAGAATTACTTACCAGTTAAGTGGTAACATCTTAATCTTTTATTAGGTGAGCATCCCCTCCTTCAGGGACGTGGGACTGCCATTCTGTTTGATAGGCAAATAAATTGAAATCTTCCAGCTAATTTGGAGCTACCCATGCTACTAACTTCTAATTTGGAAGAGAGTGAATTAGTTGTGAGCAATTGCCTGGGAGTCAAAGCATCTGAGACCAAATCCCAACAATAAGGGAAGTGGAGGGAAACCCATCTAAAATATTTGGAGTGAGGAAAAAAAATCTGTTGGCTTTGATTTTCTGGGTAATTGATACTAACTTTAAAGTTGTAGACATTGTGTAACTTGACTCACCTGGATAAATTGAACTAAATAGACCTCAGCAAACTACAAGATTAGCTCGAAATGGCTTGTCATCTCCTCAAGGTAGTAATGGTTCTGAGGACTTCCGTGGTGGATTCTCATTGATGTTCTAAGCCGATCCTGAAATCCTCTGATTCCCTGGCCGAATTTCCTTCCAGCGGGTTTTTGGTCTCTGAAATAGCCGATGTTCAGTAGAATGTCCTTCTCTCCAGTCTCATGAGTGCTGGAGCAATGCATTGGTAGGTTCAACCTATTTCTGCTGATGTTTATTGAGCACCTATTAAAGTGTAAGGAACACTCTGCGTTTATTTCCTGATCCCTAGCAGTAAATGTTTACCCATGAAAGAACTTAAATTCTTCCCACATGTCCATATGGCAGAGCTTTCCAGAGATTCCCATTGAAAGCAGAGATGGCCGGTTGAAGGGTCGGCAAACCAAAAACTCAATTGCATAGCACTCTGGAGTGTGCTTAGTTAAGACAACTCATCTCGGAGGGGATTTGTGAAAGGCGGTGTTGTGGATCATTTAAGAGCCTTACAAGTGGTGCTGTGACATGTTTGCTAAGTAGCAGGGTACAGGAGGGCCGGGATGAACTATCATCGAATCAGAACAAAAGCATATCTGACTTGGGCTCAGGTCAGGATCTCACAGTTTGTGAGTTTGAGCCCCATGTCAGGCTCCGCACTGACAGCTTGGGGCCTGGAGCCTGCTTAGGATCCTGTGTCCCCTTCTCTCTTTGCTCCTGCCCCATTCGCACTCTGTCTCTGTCTCTGTCTCTCTCAATCTCTCAAAATAAATAAATAAATAAATAAATAAACATTAAAGAAATTATAAAAGAGCAAAAGCATACCTACGGTGGCCAGGTGACGACTGCTCCCTGGGCAGTTGTGAAGTCTGCCAAGATGGGGGGTTTCTGCTGCAGACACCGGAGCCTCCTCCATTCATAGGGCTCGCCCAGTTTAGTGGGAGCTCACCTGCAGTTACAATTTGATCAGCCCTTTTGCCAAATACAGCTAACCCTAGGTGGCTCCTGTGGGGACCTCCTTTGGTCCCTGTAAGAGTCACCTGGGAGCTTGTTACAAATAATGATTCCTCATTCCCAGAAGTAGTTCTAGCTTTTTGGTGGGGCCAGTAAGGTGCAGTGGCCCATAGGCAAACCCCCAAGGGATTCTGGCCAGGTGTTGCCCTAGACCACAATTTGCGAGTAAAAGTGCGTAAGAGGCTCCTATCATGGCCTGCCTTCTAAACACCACACCTGAATAGTCAATGTTTGTACCAAGCTGTCTCAAACCGCTCATGGTGAACTCTCTCTTCCGGGGTTTATCTCACTGGATGGCACTACCCCCACCCCCACCCCCAAGCCGGAACGTGGCGATCACCCTCAGTTACTCCTCATCCTCAGCACCTCATTCTCTCTCATCCCCCAGCTGTCATCAGCTCCGTCCCCTGAATCAGATCTAGCCAATGCTCTGCATTCCGTGACCCTGCCGTAGTTTAGCTGCATTGCCCCTCACTCAGATTATTTGAAGAGCTTTACAGCTTGTCTCCCTATTTTGGATTTTGTTTGAGTGTTTCCATACAGCTACTAACATTGTGCTTCGAAGTACACACTGGCTTGTCGCTCTTGCTCAGAATCCCTTAGTGGTACCCAACTGCGCTCAGAATGTGGTTCTGACTCCTTCACATGGTGCTGTGGTCTGAATGTTTGTATCCCCCTGAAATCCTATGTTGAAATCCTAATGCCCAATGTGATGGTGTGAGAAGGTCCTTTGGGATGTGTTTAGGGCATGAGGGTGGAGCTCTCATGAATGGGATTAGTGTTCTTATAAAAGATTCCCCCAAGTGCTTCCCTGCACCTTCCACCACGTGAGGACACGGCAAGAAGGTAAAGGCTATGAACCAGGAGGAGGGCTCTCACCAGAATCAGCCTCGATCTTGGACTTCCCAGCTTCCAGAACTGTGAGAAACAAACCTCTGTTGTTTAGAAACCACCCAGTCTGTGGTCTTTAGTTACAGCCACCAAAGTGGCTAAGCACATAGCATCTGAGAGCCCGTGGTACTCACTTCCTACCCTCCTGTCTGCTCCCATCACCCAGCTCTCCTTCCCAATTGTGATGTCCTGAACTAAATATTTCACTCAACAACATTCTCTTTGTATGGAATGCCCTCCCCTACTCTCTGCGCCTGGTGAATTCCTACTTACTTCCTTTTCAGAAGGAGAACAGAAACCATATACCCAGGATTGTGGATCCGTATAGAACACAGCCTGATATAGTGCTCGGAAGCTAGACCATCTAGGTTCAAATGTCAACCCTACCACTTAATAACTGGTGGTACTGGGTACGTTGTTTAACCTCCCTGTGCCTCAGTGTCCTCGTCTGTAATATGGGACGCTAATAAAAGTGACCCCCGGGGTTGTTATCTAATACCCCATGGGGTATGTTAAGTAGAACAGTGCCTGGCCCAGAGTTAAGTGCTATAAGTGATTACTATTTTTGTTATTATATACAACATCCATGGATGTATAGCCAAGACACTGTCAACAATATCTCCTATGGGAAGAGAATTTAGATATTGGGGGTCCAGGGTGAGAAGGAGATATGAAAAAATTGTTATGAAGCCTCACATACATCGGAAAGTATTTAAAAATAAAGAACTATGGCCTGCCACCTTCCAGCTGATAAACAGAGCATCACCCATACAGGCAGATCCCTTGGGCACCCTCCCTAATTGTATCATACTCTCATTTCCTCCCCAGGAGCCAGGAATACTTACTTTTCATGTATTGTCCCCGTACATGCTTAAGTATTTTTAATGTGTACAAGGCTCTCTTTTAAAACCTAAAACTGGTGTTTAGTAATACAAGTATCAATGCCCGTATTAGAAATCTATACAACTTGGAAGAGCGGGTGGTTTTGCTTTTGTTTTGAGTCAGCTACTTTTGTCTGTTAAAAATCCTCTCCTCTGGGCAGGGTGTGGAGGGGCCTGGGTGTCTCAATCAGTTAAGCGTCCCACTTAGTCTCAGGTCATGATCTCACGGTTTGCGAGTTCAAGCCCTGTGTCAGGCCCTGAGCTGTCAGTTCAGAGCCTGGAGCCTGCTTCAGATTCTGTGTCTTTCCTTCTCTTTCTCTCTCTCTCTGCCCCTCCCCTGCGCACTCTCTGTCTCTCTCTCTCTCTCTCTCTTTCTCTCTCTCTCTCTTTCTCAAAAATTAATAAATATTAAATTTTTTTAAAAAATCACCCCCTTTGGGAAGCCTTCCTAGCTGTCCCCTCACCCATCAACAGTTGAAAGCCCTTTCCTCTGACCCTTCATGGAGCCTTGACTGCAACATTATAATTAAAACATCATTTGTCAGCCAGAATTCCAAGAGGGGCCCCGAGAGCCCCACCCTTGAAGATCCCCTTCCCGTGAGTGCAGGCAGGGCTTGTGGATACAGTGGGACTCATGTGAGCAGGTTACATCATAAATGGCAAGGGTAAAGGGATTTTTCACATGTCACTGAGGTCCCCCAATCAGTTGCTGACTTGGAGTTCATTAAAAGGGAGATTGCTGTGGGTGGGCCTGGTCTAATCAGGTGAGCCCTTTTAAAAAAAAAGGTTCAATCCTTATCTGAAGAAAGCAAGAGAGATTCTTTTCGCTTTGAAGAAGCAAATGCCTATGACATGAATGCTTATGGGTAGAGCCCTGTGACAATTTCCACACAGGAGCTCCCACAGCCAGAAGGAGTTGAATTCTGCCAACAACCACATGTGCCTGGAAGAGAGTCCCAGCTCCAGAGATGACACCCACACAGTCCACTGGCATTTTTATTGCTTCCCTGTGATACCCTGAGCAGATTGCTTGGCTCAGCTGTTTCCAGATTTCTGACCTATAGAAACTATGAGTTATGGGGCACCTGGCTGGCTGAGTCAGTTTAGCATCCAACTCTTGATTTCAACTCAGGTCATGGTCTCACGGTTTGTGAGATGGAGCCCCACATCAGGCCCCACGCTGACAGTGTGGGGCCTGCTTGGGATTCTCTCTCTCCCTCTCTCTCTGCCCCTCCACTGCTCGCATGCATGCATGAGCTCTCTCTCTCTCTCTCTCTCTGAAAATAAATAATTTTTAAAAAGCTACGAGGTAATAAGTAGCTGTAGTTTTAAGCTGCTAAGTTTGTTCTAGCAATAGAAACGCTGACCAGTTCACCCATGAACATTTATGGTGACTTTGTTACGTGTCTTAGAGATTTCTCTTAGCCCTGGGGAAACCGAGGCAGTAGGCAGCCACTATATCCAAGCACCTCACATGGTGGCTTGGATATCTGGCTGGCAGAAGGAGGTCACTTGATGACTGTTGGTGAATGAAGGAGCAGCAAAGCATTCCACAGAGCATCCACAGGTCTTTGCCCGCGTGCCAGATAACCTTCTGACAGCTGCCCGATCGTGTCTTCCCTAAAGCTGTCCCCTTGACAATTGTGCACTTTTATTTTCTTTCTAATTCTCCTGACTATGTTCAGGTTCAATGCACTAGTCTTGTGTAACAATAATAGTCCTTCCATATGGGGGGGAAATAAAGGTACTTAGAAAGTGTGTTGGATATTAATTATAAAATAGTTTCAGAAGTCCTGCAGTACAAAAGGCTATACAGTACAAGTTACCAAAGTTAACCCACAAAACCACCACCAGCCCCCTTTTTAAAGAGCAATATCCACCATTCATTACCCAGTTTGGGAAATGTACTGTCCGAAATCACAAGTCAGTGACACCTCAGGATGTCCCATCTGTCAGAAGGGTGCAGCCAGCCCGAGGGTTGGGACCAGTTCGGAGCTGAATCTCCCAATGAGTTTTCTGATTAAATCCAGGATGCCTGCTTCAGGCGCCCCTGTCTTCATAGTCAGGCTCACACCCCTAGGTTTTGTTAACTGAGCTTCTTCAATCCTCTGCTTTTGTTTTGTTTGTTTGTTTTTTAACAGCTTTCTTGGGGTATAATTCACATACCATAAGATTCACCCATTTGTGCATTTCATTTATGCTTAGTATACTTACAGCGTTGTATAGTCCTCACTCTCTGATTTCAGAACACTGTCACCACCCTAAAAAGAAACTTCATACCCGTTCATTTCCCATTTCCACCCCCATCCCCGGGCAAGTACTGATCTACTTTCTGTCTCTCTGAGTTTACCTATTCTGGACATTCTACACAAGCGGAACAGCACAAGAGTTATTCTTTCGTGCCTGGCTTCTTTCACCGAGCGTAACGTGTTTGGAGTCATTCACGCTGTAGCATGTATCAGTACTTTATTTCTTTTTATTGGCAAATACTAACCCCTCCTGTGGACACACCACGTTTTGTTTGTCTCTTCATCAGTAGGTGGGTATTTGGATGGTTTCCATCTTCTGGCTATTATGAATAATGAATGCTGCTCTGAGCGTTGACGTACAAGGTTTTGTGTGCATGTATAGTTTCATTCCCCCCCCCCACACACACACACCCGGATATATACCTAGTTGTGGAATTGCCGGGTCATAGTGTAGTTCTGTTTCACATCTTGAGAAATTGCCAAACTGGTTTCCCAAGGGGCTATAGCATCTTGTCTTCAACCAGCCTTGTAGGAAGGGTCTAATTTCTCTGAAACACCTCTGTTTGAAATGACAGCGTCCTGGATTTTGCATCACCCGCTTTCCTCCTGACCTCTGACCCTTTGTCCACCTCCCTGGATTCCTCAACCCCGCCTCTCCCTGTCCGCGCTAAGCTTGGAACTTTAACTGCTACCCAACGTCTGATGTACAAGCTGGTTTCCAAGCTCTGACCTTGACAAAAGGAAGCCCTTCACCCCAAGTCCAGTGCTGCCCACAGCCCATGCATGACAAAAATCCTTCACTTGGATTTGTTTTCACTTGAATTCATTTTAAAAAACAAAACCAAATATAACCTTGTGAAACATATGTAGAATTCAAAACTAAGAACTGTGAGCACAATCAATTTTTCAGAATGCGTTTGCCCTATCTTTAAAACTATTATTGAGGAATAACATTAGCCCTAGGGTTAAAAGGCTCAGTATAATGCTGCCTTTGTACCATAATTATACCAAAGAGAAAGAAAGAGACTACTTATTATTGTCCATAATCGTTCACCTTTTTCACGTATTGAATCTCTGTCGTCTTTTCCCCAACGTCTCCCTGCAAAAATTGCCAAGTATTCTTACACTCCTGGTTTTGCTTTGGCCCAGTTCAGTAAAGTGGGCTCTCTGGAGGTCAGGGGCTGGGGTTAGTCTCTCTTGGGAAAGCTTGCGTGTCTGGCTGCTCTGAGGTCAGTGGCTACATGCACTTGTGCAATGTGACCCTTGCGAGTCTTCCAGCAGATGATTGGTTAGAGGTTAAGGAGAGCAGTGTGAGAGCAGGGACCCCTCCCTCCAATGAAGGCAGCCATCATTTTTGCGTTCATTTGCTTGGATTGGGAACACTGTGGGCTGTGAGACATCCAGGCCGGGTTGACCAGCAGTACCTCCCCTTCATGAGGCTCCCACGGAGATTTACCCTTAATCAAATGAGCTGTTTCTCTAACTGGGCTGGTAGCTGGAGCTAAGCAATGGGGAAGCCAGACGCTAGGTAGGCTGAACCTGCATTCCTGCGGCACCAGAGAGCAAGCTGGCAGTAAATTCAATGGAGCTACTCCATCTAGAGTTGAATCAAAAGCCTCCCCTCAACCCTCACTTCTGTGCAAAGGGCCTAGAGGGGCGTGACTCTGATTTCCTGTAGACCTCTGGAGAGGCCTGGGGTGGGGAGGGGCAGGTAAGAACCTCCCCTTCCCCACCCACCAGTGCTGTGAGAAGGCCACCCCCCTGCAGCTTGGGGAAAGGTACCTCTTACATCATCCCCACTGCCTCCCTGTGACCAGCCCTTATTAGGCAAGCCAAGTCATTTTTTATCAAGGAGTGGGTGGGTGGGACCCTTCTGAATGACTCAGTAGGTAACACTTTACATTCAGACGTGGAATTACAGGTTATTTTAATGGCGACCAGTGGAACGTCTGAGGCTGTGCATTCATGTGGCCAGCCATCAGACTTGAAGGCTTCTGGAAGTGCTGGCACCAGCTCAGAACCCAGGAGGAAGGAGAAAAGGCCACACAGTCTCATGCTCCTCGGGCCTTCCTGGGTGAACACAGTCCAGGCTTCAAAAGCTTTCTGTTTCATCCAGTCTCCCAGGAGGAGAGCCTCTATAATGCCTCCCTGTCCCCAGATCTCTGAGGGGTTGTGTGACTCTGGGTTCTGAGCTCAGGCCTGGGAAGCAGGATCATAAAGGCTTCCAACGCAATTCACCTTCTGGCCTCCTGTGCCCCAGTGCTGGCCATTCTGTCACAGTGAGTCTGTTCCCCAGGGCTTTCTGTGAGTACAGTATCAAAGCCACTGCCCAAGACCAGTGCACTATACAGAAGAGCCTTTGAGAAGTAAGTGTGTGAACTTTATTTGTGACTTGGTCCTTGGTCCAGCTGAATATTCCTGCTCCAGAAAGAGCAACAGGGAGATTTTGGAGACACCAATGGTGGCAGGTTCAAGAAAAAAGAATCCCTACTTAGACCCATGATTCACTTATGTAAGCATGTACACTTACTGGTTGAAGCATTTGTGTAAGTATTAAATAAGTGCTTAGAGTATACCTAGCACTCTCTGGGCATTGTTGAATCAAGACACAGGAGAAATAGAGAAAATGTTCCCTGCTTTCCAGAAAGCTAATGCTCTACCTGTAGAAACCCTTCAGATGTAGTGATGTAGCCGACCAGAAAATGTAACAGACCATTCAAGTGCTCATCAGCTCTGATGGATGGGGGAGAGGATACAAGTCCTATTTCATGCATGAGAAGAAATATGCTTCTGATTCATTAAGTTCCTCTCTCCTCGGGGTCAGTAAACCCACTTCTCCTAAACAGCATAGAGCCTCCCACACTCTCCTTTTAAGCCCCCATGTGTATTTAGGGAAATTTAGCTGAACAATTTGGAATAATGCGTAGTGCACTCATCAGAAAAGAAATTAAGTAGCTTTGTAAAAAGCCAAGCACACTTTCAGAAATCTACTTGAGGCTTTCCCATAAACCTGTTTTCTGCAAAATGGAAGCATTAGAAATAATACTTAAACCCAAACTAAATGAATACAGGTCAGAACTCAAAGCAAGCCAAGTGCAAGCACATATAAACCTGGCAAATAACGTTCTCACATTCAGTATATAATGATTGTTTCTTTTTTAAACTTGAGTTGGCCAGTGTGTTTTACCCTGAAGATTGCCACTTTTGAGGGTAGGGAAAGAAGGAGAAATTCAGGGGCACCTGGGTGGCTCAGTCGGTTAAGAATCTGACTCTTGGTTTTGGCTCAGTTCATGATCTCACAGTTTTGTGAGTTCAAACCCCACACCGGGCTCTGTGGAGCTTGCTTGGGATTTTCTCTCTCTCTCCCTCTCTCTCTCTCTCTCTCTCTGCTTCTCTCTCTCTCTCAAATAAAGAAACTTATAAAAAAAAAAAAACAGAAGGAGAAATTCAGGGACCTGCAAGTCATACTTGAAACAGGAAGTATCTTAATTAAGAGAAAATATCTTCATTAAGATACATACATTATCACTACCAAAGGGGGCTCAGATTCCGTTTGTAGCAGTCCAGCATTCCCATTGATCTAGGTGATTTTCCTTTAAAAATGTATGTTGTATTCCAAGCAGCGGTGATTTCATTACTACAGTTTCCAATGAATAATTTTAGGTGTGCGTCTTAAAAATCCTAGGGAGACTCTGGAAAGTCTACAAGGTGTGCATCTCAAACATCCTTAAGAGACCCTGGAAGGTTTCCTATTTGGGAAAAATAAGTGTGAAGACTGAACAGGCTGGGAGCAAGTCACCACCTAGCTGGGTAATTCCTCTAGCCTTAGTCTCCTCCTTTATCGCACAAGAAAGCTGCATTTCATCATGTCTCTCAGAAGTTTGTTAACAGCCATGAAGTAGAGAGTCCTTTCTTAAAGACCCAGACAAGTTATCAATGTCCCCATGGAGTTTGTCTTCATTCACTCAACTGTTATTCATTGAGCACCTGCTGTGGGTCAGGCTGGATGTGTAGGCAATGAGCGGGCAAAGGTTGGGGAGCCCTTATTTCTGCCCTCACAAGCTTTCAGCCTAGTAGAGGAAACCAAAAGTTACAGAGTAACAGGAGGTTCTATGATAAAAAGGCTTCAGGAATGCTTTGAGATGATATAGCAGGAGCTTTTTCTGCTCAACCAAGACTTCAGAAGGGGACTGGTCCTAGGTGCACAGAGGAAAAGGAGGAAGTAGCTAGAGGGAGGGGGGAGAGGGGAAGGGAATAGGGAAGAGGTATCCAGGTGAGGGCATCAAGCAGAGTGAACAGCAGGTGGAAAGATGCAGGCATGTAAATACATGGCATCTTCAAGAGTTCTGGTAGGGGGCGCCTGGGTGGCTCAGTCCATTACGCATCTGACCCTTGATTTCAGCTCAGGTCATGATCTTATTGTCCTGAGTTCCAGCCTTGGGTCGCTTATTCTCTCTCTTTCTCTCTCTCAAAATAAATAAACTTTACCAAAAAAAAAAAAAAAAAGAGAGAGAGAGAATTCTGGTAGGCAGGGACTGGGTCCAGGCATGTCCTTTACGCCACATTAAAGAGTTTGGGTTTGTTCCTAAAGACAGTGAAGTGCCATTGAAGAGGTTAAGCAAAAGAAAGAGCTGATGAAAACAGTAGGTCCTGAAGGCCACTCTTGGGGCGAGGTGGCAGGTAACCTGAACCAAGTCAATAAGAGTGGTCAAATAGAGGAGAGGACAGAGCACTCAGGAGGTAGAAGCTTGAAGAGCTAGTATTACATCAGTGAGAGGTGTGATTATTCTCCTACCCTGTGGATAATGGTTTTCAAGCTGCTGAGCGATGCTACTAAGTAGTTGTCCAGTATGTGCCTCTGCTAGCCTGCAAGCTTATGAGGGAGAGGGACAATGTCCTGTCTTTTCTGTCTACCATTTTATCTCTAGGACTTAACATAGGGCCTAGCACAAAAATCTCATCCCCTGAGATGAACATGTGGTAGGTGGGGAATCACTTCTCTTTTCAGATATTAAGCTGCTTAAACTTTGACAATTCAGAATTCTTACCTGAGGCAGCCAGGTTAGAAGAAGTAGGGAAAAAAGGCCTCATCTTAGAGTTAGGAGATGAACATGAGTCCCTACCCTTCTCATGTGCTCTGTGTGACTTCAGTAAGTTACTTAACCTCTCTGAGCCTTATTTCCCTCATCTGTAAAATGAAGAGGATGTAGATGAAAAGTGATATTAGTATTAGACTTCATTGATGGCGGGGAAAATTAAATGAGGTTATGCATGACAAAAGTTTAACAGTGTCTGACACAAAGTGAACACTCAATAAATGCTAGTTAGACTAGAAGGATAGAATGGATGGGTAGATGGGTAGGAGGGTGGATGGGTGGATGAATGGATTGATAAATGAATGGGTGGGTGGGTGGATGGATGGATGGATGGATGGATGGATGGATGGATGGATGGATGGATGGATGGTTGAGTGGATGGTTGGGTGGATGGATGGATGGATGGATGGATGAATGGATAGAGGGATGGATGGATGGATGGACGGACGGATCAGTGGATGGACAGATGGCTGAATTGCTGGATGGGTAATGGATGGATATGTTAATGGATGTATAGATACATTGGTGATGAATGAGTGAAGAAATGAAAGGAACATTCTAAGTAGGATCAGGTCAGGCTCTTTTTCAGACCAACCTTAACTGCATTTTGTGGGGTTTTGTATAATAAATTGATTAGTCTGAAAACTTAAAAAGCCACCTGGTCTTGGTTTCTGTGAAAGTCTCATGGCCTGCTGCCATTGAATGCTGAAGATTTAAACTTATTTTAGGTTCTGTCTAGACACCTCTCTAAATAGGAACTTCATGCTAATCTGCAGGTGTTGCTTATGAACAGGTTATTTCTAAATAGTAGCTGGTGCATTGCAGGAAAAAACCAAGAGCAAATAATATTTATTGAAACCAAGGTCTCCAATGGGAAGATTCCTAGTCAATTTGTCCACCCCTCCCATACCACCTGGTTCCTGCCTATACCCTACCCAATTACCGGGAAATCAAATATTCACAGTGGGTATAATTAATTAAATGCATTTTTACTAATTAACTTAAGAACTGGTAAATAGAGCCTCCCTTTGGTAGTTTGAAGATGCAGCTACTGGTGCTGTTGATTAAAATGTGAAGCGAATCTGGCTAGAAACTAGCATGTAATGGATGGGAGCACTATTGCAACATTTCTTTTAAAGTTTGTCAAATCGTGTCCTACTGATATTGCTAACCCCCTTTAATCAGTAAGTATAAAATTCATCTGAGAGCATAAAACATATCTGACAATGGCATACATCAAATCCCAAACTGAACATTCAAAATAAATTGTATCGAGATTTTGTCACAATCATTGATTTCTGCTTTTCAAGCTGGTTTCTGGGGCAGCCACATAAAAGTTAAATACAAGCTATCTATGGGCTCATTGGATTGTGGTAATTCATTAAACCAACAGTGGCTTTAATAAATCTGAACATAAAGATTGCTTCCACAGACACCCTCAGCTTGGAAATGTGCCACTAATCAAAGAGGGTGGCAAAACTAATCTCATTGGCATGTAGGGGAGGTGAGAAGGAGTGTTAGAGGGTTGCTAAGGGCTGATTTCCAAGGGTACTGTCGCACTTACGGAACAAGATCAGATCGCGGGGGAAATAAGAGCCCGCTGTGGGGCCAAACCCTCAGCGTTAGTGGTCAGCACATGCCCAGCACAGGCAATTGGTTCTTTGAACAAAGTTGGTTTTAGTCTTAGATGTGAGCCCACTTATTGAATGCCCTTTGGTTCCATTGATTGACTGACTCTGCCCAATGCATGCACTTCCCAATGATGATGGTGACTGCTGGGCTCTTAACAATTTACAAAGCGCTCACACCCAGTGATCTTGTCAGTGCCATCGCAGTCTTGGGAGGGACCAGACCAAGATTATTATTATGCCCATCTTATAGATGAGAAAAGGAAAGTTTAAAAAGCAAAGTGATTTGCCCTAAGTGCCCCAGCTGTCAGAGCTGGAGCCCAAAAGCCCCAGCTTCGGGTTCAAACCCCACCTCTGCAACCCGCTACAGCTTACAGGTAACCTTACAGGTTACTACCACAACCTCAATTTTCTCACCTGTAAAGTGGAGATAAGAGGACTACCTATCCCTGACCTGGGAGATTCAATGAGCACCTGTGGCTCAGATGCATAACAACTACTTAGTATGTGTTTGCTATTATTCAAAGAGAATATCAGCTTGCATCAGAAAAACAAACCAGACAAAGCCTGGAAAGTAACTAATGGAAATTTCACATTACGCCTCACGCAGGTAGAGGAAAGCCTTGCCCTTATCATGCATTAGCCTTTTCCCGCCGAGGAGCACCCTGCTTGTTGGCATATGTTCAGAGAAGCCCATGATATTTCAGTCCCTTTCAGCTGTGACTCATTATTGTAAATAGCAGTGCAATGAGGAGATGGGGAAAGAATTTAAATACACTGACTGACAGAATTTTTAGGGAAAGTGATACACAAGAAGATAAAAAGCAATCAGGAAGATTTGCATACACCTTTTGTGGTCTCAAAGGTCATCTATTTGGGAGTCTACTAATGGAAATACGTCTTTTTAAATTCTGGGTGATTATTTAATTGAAAAGAAAAGAATTTACATGAATCAAGTCACAGAAGCAAAGTAGATTTATGTCAACTGCAACAAAAAATTGCATGTTTCTTTGGGAGAAAAATTGACCCATTCAGACACAAGTTAAAATTTAGGATGGAGTAGTAAATTTGGCCATGTATTAGGATTTGGCTCAGCACTGTAAAAAATGTTGATATTAATGAGCTTTATTAATTTATTTTTTAAATTGGCTTTCTATTATACCCTTTATTCTATCTAGAAAAGAGAATGGTTTCATATCTATTAATTTACTTGAACTTTACAATGACCCTTGGAGGTGAGTATTATCATTCCCACTTTATAGGAGAGTATAATATATTCTTATTCAAGGCAGGGACCAGGACATTGTGTCTTTTCCTTTTTTTAATCCCCCATGCCCAACTAATAAAAATGTAAGTCAGAGGTTTAGCGAAACTTCCTAAATGTTCTGCTTAAGACACAAATCTTTTCTTAGAAGGCAGCACAGAGTAGATGTTTAGGCTCTGGCTTTTCTCTCCAGTTGGGTTTGAGTTCAAAGCCCAGCTCTTCGCGTGCCAAGGATGTGACCTTCGGAATTTATTTCTTGGAACCCCAGCTTATAACGGCGTTACTAATACCTACATTCTGGAGTTGTTATAATGTTTAAATTTCAAGATAATACCATGAGGGGAGAAATGTAAAGCACAGTATCTGACACATATTAATGCTCAAAATGTATAGTTTTCACATCTCATGAATATACTCAGAAAGGCTGGAAGAAGCATACTATTTGACCACTGCAGGAA
The DNA here is from genome assembly GCF_008692635.1 of Crocuta crocuta. Taxonomy (NCBI): domain Eukaryota; kingdom Metazoa; phylum Chordata; class Mammalia; order Carnivora; family Hyaenidae; genus Crocuta; species Crocuta crocuta. The sequence goes on along the minus strand of NW_027532008.1, from coordinate 12,545,877 downwards.
CTTTTTTTAAAACTTTTTTTTTAACATTTATTCATTTTTGAGAGAGAGATAGAGTGCTAGTGGGGGAGGGGCAGAGAGAGAGGAAGACACAGAATCTGAAGCCGCTCCAGGCTCCAACGAGCCCAACAAGAGGCCTGAACCCACGAGCCGTGGGTGAGATCATAACCTGAGCCGAAGTCAGATACTTAACTGACTGAGCCACCCAGGTGCCCCAGGAACTTTTTTTTTTTTTTTAAAGCATGCCTGAATCATCAGATTTGAAATTAACAGACACAGACTGAGTGGCCGGTGTATTACTAAATAAAGAGCAGAATCCAACAGTTGCACATGATAGCCGGGCATGGATTCTTAGCACTCATGTGACAAGCCTCGCCTCTGATTTAATGTAATGTGCTGGTATTATTAATAAGCAGCAGGGAGCCCAGTGCAAGGCCGCCTGCTATCTCTCATACTGGGTCCATTCACTTTATTATTTTCTAGGACATCACACAGTCCTTTAGCTGTGTGGGGGGAAAGATCTGCTCATTTCATTTCCAAGTAAGGGACAATTTGTACCAACTGTGATTCATAGCTCCAGGAATCCAACATCCTTTTCGGGGTTTACTGTTAGGAGACGTGCAAATTTTCTAGTCATCTCTGGGATGTCCACGGTAATTGTACGGCGTTGCAGTCAGCTCGGTGTTCACCATTCCTGGTGAATTATCTTTAAAGTATATTAACAGTATAGCCATGTACAATGAAGAATTGTGTGACTGATATTAACAGATGTTAGGGGTGAAGGACAAGTGAGCAATAGCTGTGCATGGAACAAGTTGTGCAGTTGGTGATGAGGAGAAAGGAGATGAACGTTTCACGAGCATCCACTATGCACCAGGGCTTAACCTAGGTGCTTTCCGCAAGTCAGCCCAGCTTATCCCCCAACCCCACACTACGAAACCCTGTGTCAGGGCCGCCAGGGATCACACTGCCAGGCCCTCAGTCTCTTATCTTTAAATCACACCTAAGTGCTGACAACTTCCAAATTCATATTTCCAGCTCAGAGCCACTGCCTGAACTCCAAGCTCACGTATCCCACTGCCCACTTGATATCTCCACGTGGATGTCTAATACGCATCGCAAAATTAGTATACACCATATCCCCAAGGCTGCTCCTCACCCAGCCTTCCCCAGTCCTAAGTGGATGTTTTCATTCCTCTAATTGCTCAAACCCAAAGCATTCAAGTCTCCCTCGACTGCTCACTCTGACACACGTGCCACATTCAACGGTCAGCAAATCGTGTGTCTCTACCTTCAGCATCTCTCTAGAACTCAAGCTTTTTCTCCATGCTCACCCACCTCCTCCACGTCACTAACATAGTTCAAGGCACCATCATAACTCTCCAGACATAGCAACAGCTGCCTGAATGGTTTCCTGCCTCTGCTCCTGTCCCCTTGAATCTTTCCCACACAGCAGCCAGATGTGCATTCCAAAGCATCAATCACCTCATATTCCATCTCTGCTCAAACTATGCAGTGGCTCTGTCTCACTCAGAATAAAGAGCCTTATAAGTCCTTTACCGTTTCTCAAATAAGCCCATGCCTGTCTCGGCCACTAGACTGTGAGCACTGTAAGGGCAGAGTCGAAGTCTTCTCCATCCCTGCATCTCAGGCACCCGATGTGCCACCCAGTGAAAGCAGAGGAGCAAATGCTACGAGTCACTTGCTCCATGGCCCATGCCGTTTGAAACCCTTATGCCCATCCACTTATTCAGTCTTCATAACAACCCTATGAGATAGAAACTATTAGTACTGCTGTTTTACAGATGAGAAAACAGAGGCACAGAGAAGCCAAATGTCTTGCCCAAAGTCACTGACCTGTTGGAGGTAGACCGAGGATTGCCCCCCAGGCAGTCTGGGTCCAGCGGCAAGTCTCTGCTCTTAGCTGGCCCATTATCCTCCTCTTCCTGTCTTTTCCGAGTGTGCCCTTGGCAGATGGGTGGTGGCCAAATGAATGAATAAATAAGCATGTGTTAACAGTGATTATAACTAGCACACAAGAGCACTCCCTGTGTGTCAGCCCCTGGGACGCCTCAGATTAGGTTCTCTGCATGCAGAGAGTTTACTGGGGAGTGCTCTAGGGAGATACTCCTCATGTGAGGGAGTAAAGAAGTCAGATTCGGGCAGAAAGAAAAGCTGGCAGACAATGTGGTTTATCCCTGATGCGCAGAGGGAGCTCTGGGGTTGGGATGGCCCTTCAGTGTGGTGGAAAGAGGGCCTGGGCTTTTTTGTTCAAGCTGGTGGTCAAGGGCTGGTCCGTGGGTGGGGGTGCTGCCTCGGGTGAGACAGATCCCTGCCACGGACGACAACCACTGTAGCAGGTGCAGCTGTGAGCTGTCAGTAGCTGACATTCCTAGCCTTTGGCAGGTGAGTGTGTGGGCCCTGAAGAGGAGAGCTGGGGAGAACAGTACCATATCCCCCACATGGATTAAGGAATTTGCAGAGTATCTTGTTTAGTCCTCACTGCCCTACCATAGTGAGTTATGCACGTCATGCCCACTTTACAATCAAGCAAACTGCAGCTTGAAGGTTGTGCCTAGAGCTGATCAATCATCCAGGAAGATAAGATGAGAATCCCGGCCCCGTGTGAATGACGAAAAGTCTGAGTGAGTGGCTGGGGCCTTCATGCTGCCCGGACCACAGGCCCAGGCTCATCAGCTTCTTGTTGGGACAGTGCTGTCATGGGCATGGACATCATCCATTGCCTGGGTCTGCCACTGCCTGTCTCTTGCTGCTAAATCACTCCCCCCTGCCACGGGCATGTGCTCCTTCCTGATCCTTGCTCCTCTGGCCAGGGTCACTAGCCTGATTCCATGGGGCTTCTGGGTTGGGCACACGCACCAAGCCTGTTCACTCAAGGGAGCACCATGCTGTGGCCCAGGGATAGGCCAGCTCTTGCCTGGGAACAATAGGAGAGAGAGGCCTCTTCCTCGGAGGTAGCTAAGGTTGCATGATGTAAGCCTAGAGCTGCCTATGGCCATGTTCTCCCAGCCTCCTCTACAGGGATAGAGGTCAGGTGCATAGAAGAGAATGAGAAAGGAGGCCAGGGAAGAGCAAGTGAGAGAGATCTTCTGGCTTGAGCTCTCGGGATACCTGCTGGCCTACCTCTAGAGCCCCTGCTTTGTGGGCCAGTAAACCCCCACTGGTATCTAAGCTAGCACACTTGGATTCACTTGCACTGCAGGCGGATGGACAGCCTTAAGTCAAGGTGCTAGTTAATAATGTATCTGGCCATTTTGGGTGTGTAACAAACAGCCTCAGAATCCCTGCACTTAACAGCAACATTCATTTTTCCCATTTATGAATCGACACATTGCTGAGGGTGTGGCTAGGCTCTGGCCAGCTTTTTTTCTCCAGGCTAAAGTTCCGGCTCAGGCTGGCTCCCTGTGTCTTCATTCTGGGGCCAAAAATGGTGAGGCCGTTGCCTGGGCCATGTGCTTCTCATGGAGGATTGCAGAAGTGTTAAGAGGCCAAGCAGAACTGTGTGGAAGCACTAAAGGTCCCTGCTTGCTGCAAGTCAAGGAACACTCCAGTGGCCAAAGCAAGTCACACGGCTGAGTGGGTCAGAAGAAGGTGATCCACCTGCCTTCGTGAGAGGTGCTGAAAAGTCACAGGCAGGGGCAGGGTGGGCATTGCTGTCTTCGGAGGGGAGTGAGGAATTAGTGGCCATGAGTCAATATGCTACAGATGTGCAAGAGGAATGAGGAGAGGGGGCTAAATGACTCCTGGGGCAGGGGGACATCCTGGCCACCACACCGATGTCAGCGAAGGTGTCCTGCCCCCCAGGGCTCCAAGGGCAGACCAGCCTCTCCTGATTGTCTGTTAGAATTACAGCACAGTCAGCGGAACCCCAGTACCTTCTCGGAACAGTACATGGCCATCTCGGGCCAGAGGCACCATGTGCGGAGAAACCAGACCCTTTCTGAGGGATCAAAATCAATTTTAAACAGACACAGCTGTTCCCTAGCGGGGGTGTCGGAAGGGGGCGGGGGGGAGACACCATAGGGAATGTTTTGTTTCTTTTTGTCTTAAGTTGTTGGAATAACCAAAGAAGATTTCTAAGGTTTGATTATTAATTTCGGGAAGAATCGTTTGCCAAGTTTGCTATCCTTTTCAAGAAAAAGAAGTGTGAGATCAAAGAGATCCTTCATAGCAGAGGTGCTCACCTTATATTGAGTTTGGAAGCTTTTCACAGCAGAAGGATCAGAAATAGAACTGGGTTTTTTGTTTTGTTTTGTTTTTTGTATTTTTTTGATGCGTCCCTCAGATGGAGAAATCAAATGCCACAGTCGAATTGAGTTCTGCAGATGTTTACCGAACATCTCCCGTGGCCATGTCCTCACTTATAAAGATATAAACAAATAATAATGAGCCTAAGTATTGCCCTGCACGTCTGGGTTATCTGGCCCAGTCAGTGTCTCTCCCGGGGTCTTAGTTATGTCATTTGTAAAGACAGCAGGTGTGACCTCTGAACACTGAAGTCCCTTCTAGGTCTAAAATTCTAAAGTTCACAAGCCAGATGATGTTCTTTACCTATTGGCTGCTGACTAAAAGCTCAGAGGTCTACACCTGGGAAATCAGACCTACTTGAAGCCATGTGTGTCAGAAGACCAAACAGGGATGGGGTGTTCAAGCGTCTTCTCAGTAGCAATGCAAAGAATTCCTGGGGCAGTTCAGATGTGTCTATGAGGCCCGTCTTTACTACACTTTTAGCTTCACCAGTACCAATGGTGAGTTTAGAGGAGTAAGGAGGTGATACAAGATGCTAGTGAAGTGGAAACCTCTGGCATCCTATTGACCCAGCCCTGCCTCTTGTTGACTATATGACCTTGGTTGACTTAGCCTCCCCACACCTCACTTTTCTTATCTGTAAAATGAGCATAGTAATAGTAGCTTCTTCCTATAGGGCTGTTGTCAGGGATGTAAGTCAAGTACTTAGCACCGCATTTGATGACAAGAACCCACTGGAATCATTATTATTATTTTATTATCAAATACCCCTTCATTCATACTTTCAGTCAAAACTGGATTCTGAATCTGCCAGTTCCTTTAGCCTCCTCCCAGAAAACCAAACATAACAAAAGAAAGAAGGAAAGAGAGGTTTACACCATCACTGAAATGTAATGGAAGAGGTATAATAACTTCCTTTGGTGTTCTTCCCATAAAGGGGTACACAGATTTGTAAACGTATGTGTTACTTTGAACTCACACAGTTACAATAAAAGAGTGTTTAAAACCTGGAACCATGGAAACCCTCTGAGTTAAGGGGAAATCCAGGTGATAAGTGATACAGGTGATCATTCCCTGCTGGGTGTACACAGGGAACTCACCCACAGGCGTGCTGAGGCTCCGTTCTGAGTTTGTGCCCTCAAGCAGGGCTGCACACACCCCGGGGGAAGAGGCACATCTGTCCTGACTTGCACAAAGGTGCTCTGTGTGCTAGCCAGGGCTCTGGACTGGTTCATCCTTTAAAAGACATCCAAGTTCACACTCTGGTTTGATGCCTCCTAATGAATGACAGGACGAGAACCTAGATCTGTCTTTCATTTCTCCCCAGAGTTGTCTGGAGGACTCAGGCTCCACACGGTTGCCCAAAGCTGTAAGGCTCCCAGGGCTCAGCAGCCACCTGCATGACCCCCCACCCCCACCCCGTCCAGCCCTAGGGACTCCTTACAAGCCCTGATGGATGGGAGAGCACCCAGCTCCGTTTCTTTTTTTCCAGACTGTTTCACCTCTTCAATACAGGACAAGTATTTCAGAGCCTGGACACTTACATTCCTGCCCTCACAGTCCCAGCGGCTTGAGGGGCTAGGTGTGCAACCAGCGTGCTGGGGGGAGAGGTCCAAGGCCAGAGACGTGGGTGCAGAATGCATCCGGTGAGGAAAAAGAGAGAGCCACCCCCCTCAGCTTTGTTTCCATGTCTCCACCAACCTCTTTTAAAACCAAACCTTCTAGTTTCTTATTTATCAAAAGGAACGCGTGTCTACAGCTAGCTGTTCATGGACAGAGGCATCGAGGAACCATTTTACTACCAAGATGGCTGGGGACGCTGACCAAAAAGTACAATAACTGACACTGCTCTGAGCAAACACATAGCAAGGCCTTGTGGTCCCAAATGTTGGATTATAAAATTATTTTACTTCCCTCCAGCATAAAAGAAGGCAGGTCAACAAATAAAGGGGCAGTCAATTAAGATAAAAATGGCGACTTCACAATTTACTCAGAGATGCATTATCCCGATGAGCGGAACGTTGGGTAAAATAGCTCTCTTCTGGTTATGTCCACAGTTGGTCAGCTAATCCCGACTGTTAGGGTGGACAGTCGCTGATACAGTCCTTCCTGGCACACTGGATTGAATGATGTATACTGTTTGGTTGATAAATACTTTTCACAGAGCACATTAGGGCTGGAAATGTTTAGCACTGACTCCAGGGGCCAGATTCCAAGGTCCTTTCTTACTACCGCTGCTTCAAATTCCTGAGGAAGGACACATCACCATTGCCATATCTGAAATGCCTTTGTAATGAGTCATCAAGGGGCCTCGGGGTCCTAATTCCCCAATCTGTTTGGTGCCTACTATGGGGTCTCCTCTGTGGCCTGGAGTGGGGGCCACTCTGGTCTTTATTGCACTGATCCTAATTCGGAAGGGGGCTCAGTGTGTAAGGCATCCTATGAGTTGAAAGAAATGAACAGAGAAGGAAACAGAAGCTCTTGAGAGCCTGAGCAGGGGGTGGGGGGTGCGAGAAGACATGAGAAAAACCTCTCCTGCCTGAGTTATCATTTAGTTAAATGACAGAGCAAAATACAGGGAGAAAAGGATAAGGGGTCCTGAAAATTCCATTCTTGGAAATTCCCACCGTGCTCCTTACTGAATCTAAGGCACTTCTGCTAAAAAAACAAAAACAGACACAAAAACAAAACAAAAATACCTGTCTCCTCACCCACCCCTAGAAAGCATAGAAAGCAACTTGTACAGGATGGAGATCACATAAATAGTACTATCAGGGAGAAAAGAATAAATTACCCATTTAAGGTAGGGCTGAAAAGAATTTCAAGCCACTGGGGTACCATTTCATGAACCAAAAGAACTAATTTACCAAATGGGTCCCCAAGGGCCTAGAAGAACTAATGCACCGGCCACTGAGGAGTGGCTCCTTCTGTTTCTCCATCACATCAGTGCCTTTGGCAGAGAACAAAGGGCGTGGGGCTGGAAGGCACGCCAAAGGTCCCTTAGTGCATCAGAGCGCACAGGGAGGAGACCGTGTCCATCCGAGGGGAAGGGGGAAAGGAAGAAAAGGCAGAGGCGTTAGAATCAGACCTACCTGGGCCTGAATCTCATTCTGCACCTTCTAGCCGGGGAAGTGTGAGCCCACCCAAGCTGGGGGTTTCTCCTGATCTGCTGAAAGGGGATCCTAACACCAATCCTCAGTGTGGGGAAGATTCAGCGTAAGCTGGTGGAGATGAATGGATGAGCACAGGAGCCGGCCATGGTGGTGACGGGAACTGCCCGCACAGCCCTCGCTGTCCCATCCTCCCCTCCAGGACCTCCTCATGTGTGTCTCATCACTGATAACATCCACTGAGTGCCACCGGGCACCGGGCACTCTGCCAAATGCTCCACACACATTGTCTCATTTAATTTCTCCACAAATCTGCCAAGTAGGTAGTCACATTATCCCATTCTACTAATGAGGAAGTTGAGACTCAGGGAAGTTAAGAAACTCTATGAGTGTCACAGGGTGAGTATGTGGCAGGGCTGGGACTTGAACCCTTGTCTGACTAACTCCAGAGCCCACCCATTGACTCTACTCTTGCCCTTGGAGAAGAGTGAGATCATGCATGATGTCAGTTAGCATCGTCCTGCACTAGGCTATGGAGACAGGCTCCAGTGAGATGAGGCATTGGAGCTAAAGACCCAATGGCTGGAAGACTTGACCATGTTCTCTTTAGCCCTGTTGTAGGAATCTCTCAGACATTGCTCTTGGTACCAAAAAATAAAATAGTGCCCAATGCATGGAAATAGCCAAGACCCAAGAATGCAGGAGATCTGACAAGATACCTGGGGGTTGGACCAGTTCTTTGGGGTGTAGGGATGGTGTTTTACCAGTGGACATATTTGTCTCAGGGTTTTGTATTTTGCTTGGCTCTTGGTATTTGTCACCATCACACAAGTAGTGACAGAGCCCAGGCCATCAGGCACATCCCTGTGTAAGCCCCACACCACACCAAATAAGAAACATCAAAAATACAGTGAACATTCAAGAAGGGAAAGAATTACACTTCTATGAAGAGGTAGAGGCTTTCAGTATATATGCTTATGTGTTTGAGTCTATGGTTAATATGTATATTTAATATTTATCTGTTCCATACATAGGGGCGTCTGAATCATAAGTGATTCTTGTTTGCAAGGGAAGAATGAGAAATGACTGAGTTAATTAGATAGACACAGAAGGGATGCTCCTGACCAGCTTCCCGACCCTTAGATGAGAGATTGCCATGGAAGTCAAGAGGAGAATGTCATTCTTTTTTTTTTTTTAAGTTTATTTATTTATTTTGAGAGAGAGAGAGAGAGAGAGTGAGCAGAAGCAGGGGAGGGGCAGAGAGAGAGGGAGAGGGAGGATCTCAAGCAACCTCTGCACTGTCAGCGGTCAGCCTGATGCAGGGCTCAAACTCAGGAACCGCGAGATCATGACCTGAGTGGAGACCGAGGTTAACTCCACTACCGAGGTGGAGTTGGTTAAGGATGCTTAACCAACTGAGCCACCCGGGCGCCCCAAGAATGTCACTCTTCACGCTAATAACTGTGCTCTGTGTCCATACTGCTGCGTGTGTGCGTGTGCGTGTGTGGTGTACAGATAGATGTGCTTACATCCTCATCTCACAGCTCCAGGCTGTTTCCCTAAGCCCCATGGTCCTCTGCTCTGTTTAACCCTCCTGGTGTCTTTTTTTCTCCATCCCTTTGTTTCACGGCTGTGGTTCTGAGGGTGACTAATGGCGGCAGGGGAGCATTGTCGGGAAGGGACCAGAGCTTAGCTGTCGGGGTCCACTGCCTGCACACTCCTCTCTATGTCCACGGCTCTGCCCCACTCCCGGTCTGCTAACCCAGAGGCCTGAGATCTGGTGCCCTTGAGAGATGTTTTGCCCTTTCCCCAGAGCACAGGTTGAAAACCCTCCCAGCCTAAGTGAACTGTGTAAATGTATAAAAGCTGTAACTCATAGATTGGCCGGGATTTGCATGTGACAATTAGAATGACCAGAGCATCCATCTGCAGGGAGGGGGTGTGATTCCTTAGGAACCCTCGAGATGGACGGGGAAGGGCAGGACAGGACAGACAGCATCCAGAAGAGAGGGAGCAGGGGGCCCTTGCAGCCGTTCCGGGGGTTCGGAAGGTTTCTCGCATGTATGTGCTTCACAAGTGTGCACAGTGTTTTCCGAGCTCCTGCCCTGGGTGCCTCGGGCAGTGAGTCTCAGACTTTGTGGGGCACCAGCCCCTCCTGGGAAGCTTGTTGCCAGTGCAGAGATCTGGCACCTCCTCGGAGATTCTGGCTGGTCAGCAGGGGAGCTAAGGATCTACATTTTAACAGAGGAATTGAGTGACAGGAGGGTAGTGAGCAAAGGGGAGAGTGATATGAGATGGAGTCAGAGGCCAGACTGTGCAAGACCATGAGCTCGCTCTCTCAAATTTAGAGTTTAGGAAGTGCCACCCACGGTCTGGCACAAACGTGACAACACACGTTTGTGTGTTGCTCTCAATATCACCTTAGCTCATAATCCCATGGTCATGGGATCCAGCCCTGCATCGGGTTTTGTGCTGAGCATGGAGCCTGCTTGGGATTCTCTCTCTCCCTCTCCCCTGCTCTTTCTCTTTCTCCTCTCTCTCAAAAAATACATAAACATCTAAAAAAAAAAAATAAAGACTTGTTTTTCATCCCTCCCAACTCCTTTACCAATGTGGCTTCAGGGTCCCTTTGGGTCTCTGGGTCTCTGTTTCTCCATCAGTACATGATGATAGCACTGGATGAAATGGTCCCAAAGTCAGACCAGATAGCTCATTCGATTGTAGGTCGGGGCAACCCCATATACTGGGTTTCCTGGGACAGTTCCAATTCCCGCCACTTGTCCCGACTTCATTATTCATAACACCCTCTTTTGCTCTCAAAAGTGTCCCAGTTTGGACATTAAATTATAAGGTCATTCTATTTATGGGAAAAGGGAGGAGCATAGGACATGACTGACAGCCCTGGGCTAGGCTCTCTGCCTTGGTTCTTATTAGGAATTTTCCTTCTCTGAGCGAGGATGGTTTTGCAGACTTTCCAAAATGCCCGGGTGAGCTTCAGAGGGCACGAAATACGCGTGGCACGGTTGTTCCTTCTGCTCAGGAAGATGGGGCACTCAGCAAATACTGGCAGAGGTGTAAGGGCCGGTGCACTGCCCGCGTCGGACGGGGTCTGGCTGAAGAGAGATGGCAACTGGTAACACTGGGGAAATGGCAGCGGACCTTTATGAAGCAAGCCTGTTTCCGGGGCTACCTTAGGAACATGTGCTGTCACATTCTCCTAGCTGTGGTCCAAAGGAAGACTGAGATTGACAGACAGCTCTGGAGCCCCTCCCCCTTCTCCTGAGAAGTGAGCTGTAAATGGGCATCAGCCTGCAGGTAGACCAGTGGGCAGGGATGTGGAGGATTCTGTGACTATTTTGTTACCTGAGGTCACCTAGGGAAGAACAGTGGCGGACGTTGTGGGGAAGAGAGGTAGAATAGCAATCTTCCTGGTTTAAATCGAGTGGATTCTAGATGGTAATTGATCCCAGACTTTCTCTCTGAGATCTGGTCCTTTTGTATGTGGGTGAACATAAGGAGACACAGCTGGGAAAAACTCCCTTTTTCGTGTTAAGAAAAAATTTCTCAAAAATAAAATCCTGGGGCGCCTAGGTGGCTCAGTCGGTTGGGGGGCATCCGACTTCAGCTCAGGTCATGATCTTGCAGTTCATGGGTTCAACCCCGCATCGGGCTCTGTGCTGACAGCCAGCTCAGAGCCTGGAGCCTGTTTCAGATTCCGTGTCTCCCTCTCTCTCTGACCCTCCCCTGCTCATGCTCGCTCGCTCTCTCAGAAATAAATAAAGCATTAAAATTTTTTTTTAAATCCTAGGAGGAACCCCCGGGGTTTCTAACATGAGTTTCTTGACATTTCAATGGCTGTACGTCAAGTGGGGAAGAGAGGAGGCAGAGAGAAAGAGGGAGAAAGAGCTCAAGGAATGGGTGCTTTCTTGCTTTTCTCCTTGTTAGGGTTTTGTGTTTTGTTTTCTTTTGACTTGATTTTAAGATTCTGATGTGTGGGAATAATCTCACTGAAGAGGAAAATGAGTAACACTTGGTCAGTTTGTTTACTGTACGAACACGCTCACACATACTCGTTTGCAGAGGGCAACGGCAGCAGGAATACAAAGACAAATCACACTAAGAACTGACCACCCTCCCTCTCCCACGCAGAAGCTATAGGTGATGTGGGAGAGAGACAGGTAAACAGATAAATTACTGTGCCTTCTGATGAGTGCTGTAACACGCACGTGTGTGCACACGAGCACACGGCTCTCCAGACGCCCTGCTCCTGATCGCTTCCTCAGAAAGTTTGTTTTCAGGACACCCCTCCCCACCTTTACTGATATTTGCCTATGTGCCGACCTATCTTTTATTGGGGTGAAATTCACATAACACAAAATGAACCATTTTAAAGTGAACGATTCAATGGCATTTAGTACCTTCATCATACACTACCGCCTCTGTCTAGTTCCAAAATATTTCATCACCCCAAAACAAAACCCAGTACCCATAAAGCAGTCATTCCCCATCATCGCCTTCCCCCAGCCCCTCGCAAACATGTCTGAATAGATTTACCTATTCTGGGTATTTCATATAAAAGAAATCATGTTACCTTCTGGGTCTGGCTTCTTTCACCTGGCATAACATTTTTGAGATTTATCCATGTTGCAGCAGGTGTCTGCATCCCATTCCTTTTCCTGGCTGAATAAGATTTCATTATATGGACGTACCACCATTTGCTTTATCCATTCATCTGTTGTTGGATTGCTGGGTTGTTTCCACCTTCTGGCTCTTGAGAATAGTGCTTCTGTGAACCTTTGTGTGCAACCTTTTGTTTAAGGCTTCTGTTTTCAATTCTTTGGCTTTATACCCAGGAGCCTAACTGCTCAGACATACGGTGAGAATGTGTTTAAGTTTTTGAACACAGTGGCTGAACTAGGACAGCCCCCCTCCATAACTTAACCAACAGACCTCAAAGAACTAAATCCTGATTTACAAACACACCAAGCAGCCTAGGTTCCTTGGTTGGTCCAGTGGGTCAGAATTCTGGCTAATGAGATGAAGGTCAGGGGTTCAATCCCCAGCTGACCAGTTAGCTCAGGAGAGTAGACAGTGAAAAATTATGTCTGCTGCCACTCGTTCCGCCAATAGTCTCTCACCCTCTTACAAAGGCTTGTTAGTGGCCCCAGGGGGATGGAGCAAGAGTGGGTTTTTACGGCTCCATATAAAAACTTAGCATCCAAAGCACAGTGGGACTAATTGGAAAGCAGATGACTCTTACTTCCCACCTTGGTTTCGCCTGATTTCTGTGGACCCTTTGGGTAAATCACTTAACCCCCCACCCGGAGCCTCAGTTTCCTCATCGCTAAAGTAGAATTCATAAATCCTTACTCCAAAGAGAGGATCATGCAGCCCAGCACTTTGCATATAGCAGGCTTCCTACTTAATAAATGCTGATAAATCTCAAGGGTGGGCAACTTCAGTCTGTGCAAGAACACACCATCAGCTTCGGCGGGAGGCCCTGAGCCACTCTCGTGAGGTTGACTGAGCTGGGATGGCCTTGCACTATTGTCCTCAGGGTTACATTGGCTGTTTTAAATTGTCCTATTTGCATGGAATGAAGCTTGCTATGGTAACAAGGTCTGGTGGCTGGAATCCAGGGCCCCAGTGAAAAATGCTAGGCCTGTGCTCTGGGAGAAAGAGGAGCTGGATAGGTTTATCAACTTTAATGTTACCTCAGATCTCCTATAAGGCGCAATAGGTAAAGTGAAACGGGGGGCCTCAACACTCATACTGCTCTAGTAGGAGAAGAAAGGGGGAAACCCCCTTGATGCCTTCCAGTCTTCTCTCCTGGCCTCTTCCCTCCTGACCCCCAATATTTAGCCCAGCTACGAAGCTTAGGGCCTGGCTCAGGCCAGCCGTCCACCTCGGTGCACACGCGGCGATGGGGGTGGGGGTGGGGGTCTGCGAGGAGGCCGGAGCTCCAGCCGCCCCCCCTCGGCCAGGACAGGGGGCTCCTTCCGGGACGGCGCACAGCGTAGGTTGGTGCAGAGGCGGTGGGGGTGGTAAGGACGGAGTGGGGTGCAGAGTGAGCGGCACTCGGGGCACCAGCTCAGCTCCCCGCTGCACATTTCATACCCGCATTTCAAGGAAAGCAAAGCTCCACTCCCGGGATCGCGCAAGGCGCGCCCCCCTCCTCCCGCGGAGCTCAGTCCCCGCTCCCCTCCCGGGCCTCTTTCCCGAGCACCCCTCTCTCCCGAGCACCCACCCCCTCCCCAACCCCTGCCCGGCGCGGGGCGCTTGTTAGCCAGGGCGGGGGCTGCCCCACCGCTCCCAGGAGGGGACCCAGCCCGGCCTGG
>NW_027532008.1:12531773-12531987 GCF_008692635.1 Crocuta crocuta | reverse complement strand
CCTCGGCCCACTCGCGGCCGCAGCCCGCCGCCCCCGCCCCCCCGGGGGTGTGTCCCCGAAGTGGGGGGGCGCGGGAGGCCGAGGGTGCGCCCTGGTCCCCGGCCCGGGCCCCCTCCCGAGCGCGCGGCGAATGGTAGGCTCCAGCGAAAGAGTGCCGGGCGGCGCACCGTGTCCTTCCCGGAGCCGCGCTCGGCGCCGGGGTCTCGGCGATCGC